>NW_006768785.1:0-340402 GCF_000204055.1 Melampsora larici-populina 98AG31
TTTGGACAACCTTCACATCTGATTGTACATCAATCAGCTTCTCGTCCGTATCTTCCAAATTCGATTCTGCTGGTGGTGTCGGATGGGCGAGTTGCAAGGTATTTTGATCATTGTCTAAAAAAATCGTGGGATTCAAGTAAGGTTTACCGGATTTGGGAATATAAGGTGATACATTTGTAATGGAAGAGGCAGATGCTCCAGGCGCTTTGGGTTCTTCTTGCTCATCTCCATCGCCAATAACCTGCTTCTTCGCACCAGAAAGGTACACAAAGGGATGGTAAATTACAGGCCTGTGTCAGCGTGGCTCATGAATACTAGAAGGCGATAATTGTGAGGAAAGAGACTTACTTTTGATTTTTTGAGGGGTTCGACAATAGTTGGTTGAACTGAGCGGACACCTATAGAGTCAATAAAGTAATGATATGTGAATTTTGATGATTAGTCTCCTTGTGCTATGATGATATGTACCTTTTGCAACTCGTCTTTTTGCTTGGGGTTTGTCCTCGAAGGATACAGATCTCTTCCCCAGATGACCAGTCTCCGCCAAACTGAGCTTTGAGGGCATTCTCGAACGTCGATTTTGTGACGGAAGTGATTGTTGGTCTAGCAACCCAGAACCGCTACAGTCGGTAACAAGTCGAGATCCAGCTGCTTCTGAGTTGCGAGTCGCAGTGTTAGATCCAGATTGTGTGACGCCAAGCTTTGTTGAGGATGGATTCTTAGGTTTTGGGAATACTGGTTTGCAAGGATGTGAGATCATTTATATCAGCTATGAATCTTAACAAGTTCTCTGCTTCATGAAGATCATAACGTTCAAAGCGAGATGTACTTACTATGAGGCTGCATCTCGCGCACAATATCTGCAATGTCAGATTTATGAAGAGAGCCACTAACCGCTCGTTTTGGATGATGTATGCGTAACCAATCGAGCATCATTTGCTTTCCGACTCCTGGAGTATCCGGGTCTAGAACTACTGGATTAGACATTGTGAGATTTTGTAAATATCTTCAAGGTGATCAAGATGGAGTGTGATGTGGTCATTTAGATCGGTTCATGATGGAATCGCGAGTTGTACATTAATTCGATAGAAAAACGATGAAGATCTGAGTGTTGATGAGTTGCGATGAACAGTGAGCCAGAACACGCCATGTTTAAAATTTGTGAGCTTGGTTACACACTCCAGACTTATGTAAATTTTTGTATTAAAATCATTTTCGAAATCTGTATGTATATTTACGTAACCTGATTCATTTGTCAAAATTGACATAGATCCCTTACAATCTGACTACGCTGCCAGCATCTTTCTTGCCCAAAGGCTTCATCAATGTGTATATCACTTTACCATTGTATCTTGGGTCATCTGTACATACATTATTTTTGTAATGAGATTAGTTTTGAAATGTGTGATCTGATTTTTGTATTAAAATCATTTTTGAAATCTGTACGGCATACATTAAATTTTTTGTAGTGAGAGTCTAGTCCTAAAGTGCAGCAAAACGATGAAGAAAGATATACAAACTGACCTCCTGGTTGAAAGCCATCTGAGCGACCTCCATACGCGCCTCTTACTGTACATTTCAAAAAAGATTCCTTCTGAATGGAAAATCCAACATTTTTCAGCAATATTTGAAAGAAAATACCGTACTGAGTCCCATCACTTCAGAAGCGCAATTTCGATGATAATATGGCGGTCGGCTATGAACCCTCATAAGCAGGGCGTCAGCGTGATTGGCTTCCAAGAATAACTCATGAATTGAGGTGAGAACACGAGAATGGAGCGTACTATGTGTGATTGGCAACATCCCAGCGCGGACTGAATATCAAGAAGTCCGCCAGCGGCTTACCTCCACTGGCAGATGGGCAGGTGAGCACACAGACTGGTGTTTACATCCGCGTATCTCATCAGACCATCTAGCAAATGAAGAAATCTTCAAGTTTGGATTCAGAAAGAAAGACCTACAGATTGAAGGATCGATATGATCCACCGAAATGGAACCAACATTCACGAATCGACTCAAATCATAACGGAATGGCGCATAGTTTCCTGATATGGATCAAATACAACGCAAGAGTCAAAGTAAGTGTCTATCTTTCTCCATTAGAGAATCTCATGTTGAAAATTGGAAAGGCTCAACCATGCCATGCCACCACATCAAATGGAGTATGAGATTGTCGGCAGCTATGTAATTCTCCTTGAACTTTGTAAACAATTTCCCATTCCTTTTGACCATAATCTGATCTTCCCTCAAAGCTAGCGATTGGATATTCAAAGTCGCGTTCCAATGCCAGACCAGAATGTCCTAGTGGTCCAAGTTCAGGTAGCTCAAAGCCTGATCCAAAGCTTTCGAAGATGTAGCCACGTCCAGTTGTGGTACCTTCCGACAAAAGCACCTTGAACCGAATTCCGCGTGGAACTACACAAATCATCCCATTAGGTACACTCATCTTCCCTAGTTCAGTCTGGACTATCAGTGTCCCGAGTTGAGGGACGATGAGCAAATGACCATCGGTCGAAACAAATGCTCTTTCGCCCATAGAGCAATTGAACATATCTGTTGATCATTTGGGGTGGCAAACACTGAACCGTTAATGATTGGAGGCGCATATATTTCGAAATTTGGAGCCTGCACAGGTTGGAAATGAACTCACAGACATGAATTGCTAATCCTTCGCCCAAACCCGGTTCACCACACCCTGCTCACATTGTCATTTTACTACTCACTGGCAGGCCAGTGAGTACGTCCACCTCAATCCAATCTCAATCCAATCTCAAATCCATGTCAGTTCAATATCAATCCAAACTCAATGTTTGGCCTAGAGTAGCAGACAAATAACCTTCCAGAATGAACTGGAATAAAGTTTGGTTGCATGTCCACACATGAAGGTGTCAGAATGTCTGGAAGGTTTGTGTGATTATGCAGCCCATGCATATCCCCCACTCAAACATAATTGGAGGTCAAACTGACATTGAACTGACATTGAACTGACATTGAATTGAGGTGAATGGAACTCACTGGCCTGCCAGTGACTAGTAAAATGACACTGTGGCTATGGTTTTTAATCCATCGACGAAATCTACTCGCTTCTCTCCTGTTGAATCAGGGATGGGGAATGGCCTCCAAGCCAGTTGCGTTGGTGAGACGTATACTTTGGGATTGAGCGTTGAAAAGTTTGCCTCGAGCTGAACATGAAGGTAAGCAACCCATCTTACAGCGTTAGTAGTCCGTAGCGCGAGCGCGTTTTCCTCATCGTTTTCTCAAATAAAGGAGTCCACGAACATCAGGATTGGTGGGTAGCTTTTTGAAGCCTTGATGTACCACAGCCGGGCGGATCCGGTACATCCACCTGAATCGCAACAAAGTTCGACGACGACTCATTACACAATCTTGATGACGAATCGGCAACAACGGTCAAGCTTACGTCCTTCGATTCTTTGCTCTTGGGGTCTCCACAAAGGAAGTGCCGGTCAGCTGTTCCGCATATAAACCATCTAATCACGAGAAACCACTACTCATCAGCTACCAAAACATCTGCATTAACCATCGACTCACTAAAAGCAGACTCACATTTCACATGTTGAGGACTATTCTGACCAACGGGTAAAACGCCGGGAAGAGCTTCGCTTGCAAAGTTGTTTCCGAACCCGGTGTTCTAGGCATTCATTGTGACCTATGAGAATAGCAGTAGGACGACGTGAAGGGGATGACAAGGTCATGATTGACGTACGTATATAAAGGTGGATTCACTCATATTCACTGCTTGACTTTCTAGATCTGTACAAGATGATCAGGAAGAAAGCTGAGGAAAGCTATACGTTATTTTCCTCACTAATTCAGAGTTTGTTTGTTGAGAGAACCAATATGACGTCATCTTTGCTTTGGTCGGCCGTGGGAAGAAAACCTGACATACATAGGGGCCGGGCTTTCATGTTGTTTAGCACCGGGGACGGTTTGTTTTTTCTCGGATCAGGATAAGACCGAGAATTGTATTCCGATTCGCGGTCTTAAGATTTGATGTGACCCGCGGACCAGATAAAAAGCGATTAACTCATAAATTGTTTTTCATCCCCCAAAAAAACCCACTCATTTCTCGACATTTTTCGATTCAGATTGCTTAATCTTCAAATGGCTAGAACAAAGCAAACATCGCGTAAGCGTAAAAGGCCAATCGGCGAAGATAATCAAGCAAATACCCCTGCTGCCAAGGTCGATTCTCAAGTCATGGGTGTACCGGGAAAAGCACCCCACATTATGCCCAGAGTAGGTTTTCAATCAAAAACCGATGTCTTACTTGACTTCTTGCGATCCTGATGGATGGACGATATCGAAGAAAACTCAGACACATTCATATCGCGTCTTCTTCCAAGCCGACACTTCGATGATCTAATTTTGATTGATGTGTTAAATTTCAATAGAAACGCTTCTATCGTCAACGTGCACATGCAAACCCATTCTCGGATCACAATTTGGAATAGTCAGTTGAATTTTTCATATTAGGTTCAGGTTATTTGGAGGATATCCGACTAAGACTACAACAATTTCATGAATGCATGTGTCCTTACATTTTCTTGTTGATGGGTATTGATACGTAGTCCGACATCTCCCGAAAAAATGAATTGGAATGATCATTACCCTAGCTTCTTTCCTTCTCCTGAGGTTAAAGTGGACGAGAATGAAAAAGTTCAAGATTTGAACGTAAATCACAAAGTAGAATTTGCGGATGTGGGTTGCGGTTTTGGTGGTTTACTTGTGGCCTTGGCTCCTTTATTTCCAACTACACTTATGCTAGGTTAGTCTGGCTTCATACGACAAATTTATTTTTCGAACTTTCGCTACTGAGATAAAAAAAGGATCTATAAATCGTCTTATGTCTGACCTTTGCCATTTCTCACGCACTCTTCATATCAATCTAGGTATGGAAATCCGACCGCATGTGGCTCAATATGTGCGGGACAAGATTTGGGCACTTCGAGCCCAACAAAAAATGATGAAAGGATCTACAGATACGCCTGCTGTAACCTCCGATGTAGATGGGAAAACCTCTCAAGGAGAAGCTTCATCTACCTCCATCGTTCTTCCTGCAGTTCCGCCTTCAATGCCTGAATTTGTTAAAGCGGTTCATAAGGAGAATACTCCTAATCCCGAAAATGATGAAGACGATGATGACGAGGCTCCAATCTTGGTACCTAAAGATGGCGCGTTTGAGAACGTTAGCGTGATTCGTGCGAACTCGATGAAATTCCTTCCCAACTTCTTTCAAAAGGCACAGGTGAGTTTTTATCATTTATACTCTTATTCTTTTTCCCCTAAGCATCAGTTGATGTGTATATTGCAATGTGGTTTGGATGGCTTACATTTTACTCGGATTATATCATTTCAGTTGAAGAAGATGTTCTTTTTGTTTCCTGACCCGCATTTCAAAGCCAGAAAACACAAGGCACGCATCATCTCGTCAGTCTTCTTTTCTTCTTGTCAATGTAAAACCTCAAACTGGCCACAACTCCTACTAATGAATTGTGCGGCTGTCTTCACTTTTCATTCACCAGACCAACGCTTTTATCCGAGTACGGTTATGTCTTACAGCCTAATGGTTTACTCTACACCATCACAGATGTTCATGATTTACATCTCTGGATGGTTAAGCATCTAACCAACCATCCACTTTTTATACCTGTATCCGAAGAATCCTTAATATCAGATGACAAAGAAAAACAAGTAGTAGAATCTATTCGACAAAGTACAGAAGAGGGTAAGAAAGTAGCCAGAAATAAAGGTGATAAATATTTAGCTGTCTTTAGAAGAATCAGTTTAGAAGAAGAAAATGCATTGTTGTCTGTTGAGGTCGAATAAAATCACGCGGTTGAAATATTGTGCAAAACGTCAGGTTACTTTGTTCCTTGTGAAATTCGGTTTATTCACCAATCATTATGGAGTAATCTAATTTTTGAACTAGCACTCCTAGGCTCGGATTACAATCAAAGGTCTGAATCATATCCCAAGCCAGATCTCGTCTCCTTGGACATGTCCAGGAACGACCAATACATTGACATTTGCAAAGATCTTTGATGTCGGAACTTGGTCGGTGAGAAGAACGAGAAGAAAGGAGTTCAGCCTATGTAATGAACCCAACTGGCAGCCCAGCGCGCCAGTTTCCATACATACGGCCAAATTCGGGATTTGGAAAGTACAAGGATGATGTTTCAGTCTTGGAGACGGTGGTGTGCATACATGTGTGCATGGGAAATCCCTGGGAATTGATCAGGTGAATTGTGACTCGTGAGCAGCCTCATTTGAGGTATGTGGCGTGTCGCCAGGGAGAGAGACAATCGTCATGATCGACATCAAGATCAATCCGTGTTCGCGTCATCGAAATCCGGTCGAGAGTACCGGAAAAGAAATGCAAAAGGTAGCTGTCATAACTTGTGCTTTTGCCGGAGCGCAGCCGGAGCTCAAGTATTTGCCCGATGGGCAGAGTGGAGAGAGGGGAATTCTGAACTCGAACCACTACAGTCAACTTTTCCGCAGTGACTGCGGGACCGCGATTCAACCTCCTTTCGTCTTATCCTTTTTCCACCAACACCACCACCTCAACACCCCTATAATCTCTTTAATAGCTCTCAGAATCTCTATATGCCGCCCGATCCGTCATCTATCCTCCAAAACAATCGATATCGACCGTTGGCGCCGCGCTCGAACGTGTTAAACACGCGTCACGACGCGATGGAGAACTCAAGTGACCAAGACATGACGATGGACCCAGCACCACCTACGATGCAAAGGCTCGAGAGCCAGTCGTTCTCCCGGATCTGGGAGGAACTGTCGAAAAACCCACTCGAGAACGGCGACGTTGTTGTACCCGCGCGACTAGTAACGATCATAATGGCATTCGGTTTGGCAATGGAGGAGACGAAGCTCAAGCTCAACGCAATGGAAGAGCAACTCAAACTGGCAAACGACTCGTCGAAACGTTTGGAAAGACTGGAACAACAATTCCAAGCTTTAAGCAAGGGACAGCCGATCAACCCAGCTCAGCAACCGACGCCGAATGGACTCCCTCCGAAACCAATGTCGTGGACAGCAGCTGCAAAAAACAGCTTAAACGTCACATCGAGTCAGACCCCACAACCGCCACCACCAGCCAAGATAGTCAACGTGTTCCGCCCAAGCCAAGTCATCATACGCCCCACCAACGTGGATGGAACAGCAGGAAGGAAACCATTCAAGGATCTAAAGTCTACGGAAATTGTCAACCGAGTAAATCAAGCGCTAGCACAACTTGAAGTAAAGGTTGCAGGAAAGAAGCTCGAAGTTAGAGGCGCGGCAAGTTTACCATCAGGAAGCGTCAAGTTATTTACGGCAACACGCGCAGAGGCCGACTGGTTACTAGAACATCGTACTGAATGGTCAATACTAGCTGACCCTGATTTGAAAACTTCCCCTGCAGTGTTCCCGGTTGTAATCGATTCAGTCCCCACGGAAATGTACCCGGAAACCGATGCTGTTAGACAAACTTTGATTGAACAGAACCCAATCCCAAGCGACAAGATCCACTCAATCCGTTGGTTAAGCAAACCAAATCAGACAGGCCAGATCACCGGTTCCATCTTAGTCAATCTGTTGGATAAAGAGCTGATGAATTTGATGATCAGAGGTTCGGTTTATTATGAAGGCAACAGCTTACGGGTTAGGGTGTGCAAGAAGACTCGTGTACAATGTTTTAGATGTCAAGAACCAGGTCATATAAGCGTGCAATGTAAAAACAAAGTTGTTTGCAAACACTGCGGAGCCGACCATGACTCTAGAACTTGTCCGAATCAAAAATCTGAGCCCCTACACTGCGTAAGATGCCTAGCCCATGATAGATCATTGAACCCTGAAGCCACGATTGATAAGACGAATATGAAGTACACCCACTCCTCCTCAAGCGCAAACTGCCCTATCAGATCAAAGGGTCTGCCAACAACATCTACACAATCATGTTAAGATACAACCAAGACCAAAATTCACGTAGTCTACCCTCTTCTTCACTTCTCCCTTTCTCTCTTCATTCCACAGATAGCTCAAAAACACCAAAAAATATAGCACCAAATGAAATGGATACTGACTTGACTGACTCTCCCACAGGAAAAAGAACTTTGAAAATCACACAACTGAACTGCTTTAACAGACAGGTTGTGGTAGAAAATTTACTAGCTGACAACTTATTTGACATACTTATTTTACAGGAACCATGGATAAACCCAGCAACATTAAGAATACTCACTCATCCGGCATGGCACGAATTCATGGCATACAACTATTTGGCGAAAACATACGAAGAAAAGACTAGAACATGCATCTATGTATCCAAGAAAATACCATCGTGGAACATTGCGATGCTACCAAGTGGATCACCATACATCACAGCGGTAGAAATAACAGGTATAGACACAGAGATCCCCAAAATTTGCTTTTTGTCAGTTTACAATCCCCCTAGACACAATACAGGTTTACCCCCGCTCGAGAACTGGTTGACAGAATCCAACGACCGACAAGTACCAACAATCATAGGCATGGATGCAAATCTCCACCACCCAAACTGGAACCCGGTGAATTATCATCACACTCACCCACTGTCAAAAGAACTGATCAGAATTTGTGGACGTGCAGGCTTCAAAATCCAGTCTCAAAAGAACATCCCGACGTTCTACCCACGAGCAAGGGGAAAGCCAACCACGATAGACCTTACGTGGATAAATCACAAATTGTCAAGAAAAAGTGTGATAGGTACAACATCAAGCAACAATTACGGGTCAGATCATCAAATGTTAAAAACTGAAATTAATTTAACTGACGAACAACCGATTCGAGAACACAACTCAGCACGTCTAGACAAATTAGACAAAGCAACCTATTGTGACGAAGTAGAAAACCGGCTAAGTAGATTCCCTGAAAACTTAACAACAACAACTGAAATTGATGAGGCCGTTGAATTGATTACAGACACGATACTCCAGTCCTTCTTAAAGCAAGGAAAGGTAGTAAAAACAAACGACCATCACCACAAAGCGTGGTGGGATGAAGAAAAGCTACGTCCTATGATAAAGGAACGAAACCGGGCCAGGAAGTGGATGATCCTAAGTGGAACATATGAGGCTGCACGGTGCTATTGGGAATGGAATAATCACGTAAAGTACCTCATTAGTGAACTCAAAAGGACACACTGGAGGGAATTCCTGGCAAAAACGCAGGGCGGACTGACCTTTAAAGCATTCAAGTATACCCAGGCACAAGGATCAAATTCAGTGGCGCCACTATATCGACACGACAGGACACTGGCAACTGACAAGAATGAACAAGCTAAGTTGTTGTTCGCTGGAACCTCAATAGTAAACAATGAATGTGACATATTGGATGTGGTAAATTTTGAACCTGGAGACGAACCACTAGATCACCCACGAATTACCGAACACGAAGTAGCAGAGGTGGTCAAAAAACTCCCATCAAGAAAAGCAAAAGGGGGCGACGGAGTCCCGAACGAACTGATCAAAACAGCTGAGTCAAGTCTAATACCAGTGTTAACAAAACTGTTTGAAGCTTGCCTGACACGAGGATATTTCCCTACAAAGTGGAAAACAGCGACGACAGCGATCCTACAAAAACATGACAAAGACGACTACTCGGAGGCAGGAGCCTATCGCCCAATAGCACTCTTAAGCTGCTTGGGAAAGGTATTCGAAACGCTAATTGCAAAAAGAATCACGTTTTGGGCCGAGACACATGGGATAATCGCGCAAGGCCACATGGGAGGAAGACGTCAACACAGCACAGATGATGCCTTTGTCATTTTAACATCATGGGTATACCACAAGTGGAGAGAAGGAAAAATAGTGTCAGGGCTATTCCTGGACGTAAAGTCTGCTTATCCATCTGTTCATAAAGGTAGACTAATTGACACACTCAGAAAACAATCATGTCCAGAATATATTGTGAGACAGATCGAGAAATACTTAGATGACAGAACCACGGACTTACGATTGCAAGATTTCCTATCCAAAAAATTTGACGTGGAAGACGGACTACCTCAAGGCTCGCCACTATCAGTAATTCTTTACATAATTTACAATTCGACACTCTTGATAAACCTAGAAGTAGACGTGAAATCAGACAAGATATCGTTAGGCTTCATTGACGACATAACACACCTAGTGGCAAACAAGGACATAGATTTAAACGTCATGGATCTCGAAGACGAAGGAGAGAAGGCATTACTATGGGGAAGGCGACATGGAGCCATCTTCGATCAGAAGAAGGCACAGGTAATGCACCTAACCCACAAGAAGCACAATAACCCTAACGTACTGTTTGGAAACCAGGTCCTCTTGCCGAAAACTGAATTGAGATGGTTAGGCCTATGGCTAGATCCCAAATTAGGTTTTGGACCGCACATTCAACGGATGCACCAAAGAGGAAAGACAACACTGGCACAAATCAACCGAATCAACAAATGTTTTTGGGGAATGAGCCCAAAGGAGACCAAAACACTGATCACAACGATACTGAAGCCACGAATATTGTTTGGATGCGTGGTGTGGTTCAACACGAAAACAGAGGGTAAAGTAACAAAAATCTTTAATTTACTACAAAA
This sequence comes from Melampsora larici-populina 98AG31, assembly GCF_000204055.1. NCBI lineage: Eukaryota > Fungi > Basidiomycota > Pucciniomycetes > Pucciniales > Melampsoraceae > Melampsora > Melampsora laricis-populina. The sequence continues at coordinate 10,628 of NW_006768785.1, forward strand.
CTCAGCAAACAGACTAGCGTTGGGGGCCTTCAAGAGCTCACCAATGGAACAGATGACACATGATGCTGATATGATTTCATTCAAGGAACTAGCAATAAAATACAACCACAAATTCGCCTATAAACGACTAACAGCTCCGAAAACACATCCAACAAAACGAATATTAGATAACGAATTGTTCAAAATACCACGTACCCTCTTAAGTCCTATACATAGAATATTACGAAAAGCTGACTTGTTTCTACTCAATGATATGAAACTAGAATCAATACACCCTTACCCTGAACCCCCATGGCGTGAACCAAAATGGGAGATAACGAATAAGGGGGTAAAACGAGACGAAGTTAAGGAACGAATACCGCGACAAATAGAAGAAGAAAAGTCAAACGGAGCTTGCGTGATCTTTACAGATGGATCATACTTACCTGATGTAGGAGGTGGAGCCGCGGCCGCAATGGAAGAAGGCGTATTAAAACACAACTACGGACCAATTGAGGGTATATCAAATTATGAAATGGAGGCAATGGCGCTGATTCTGGGGTTACTCAAATTCAGCACGATTATTACAGGTGATCCAGAAAAATACAACTCCGTAGCGATATTCAGTGATAGTCAGGCAGCACTAGATCTCTTGACAAACCCAATACAACCGAGATCACTACAATACATAGCAAAACTGCTACGCCAAGCCCATCGCACAATTCCCAACAACAAGAAAATCTCTCTGTACTGGACGCCAGGACATGAAGGAATTGAATTAAACGAAAAAGCGGACAAGGCGGCAAAGGAAGCGGCAGAAGGAGGAGCGGAGACAGTAGCATTACCGGCAAGCCTGGGAGGACTGTTACGACATGTGAAGGAGAAATTCAAAAGGGAAGTAGTTCCAATTAAGAAATTCAAAACTAAGGGAAGATACATTGCTGATGCACTGAACAATTTAGAAAAGGGTCAGGCGGCATCAATATTCCAATTAAGATGCGGGCATTGCCCTCTCAGAAAATTCCTACATCGAATAGGGGCCGAAGAAGATGACAGATGTGAAACATGTCGAGTAGTAGAATCACCACATCACTTCCTGATATTCTGCAAGAAGTTCAACGCACAAAGACAAAAATTTAGAAAAACATTAAAGAAAGAAAAAATTAAAGTGGATATCAACTCGGCTATAAAATTATTAGATACGCCTGCGGTATTCCCATATTTAGCTAAATACATAGAAGACACAGGAAGATTTATTCACCTTAAAACATACCTAGATAAATGATCAACATAGTTTCTTTCTTCTCCTATGCCAACTTTTCTTTCCTATGATAAAAAATGTTTCTTTCTTGTGTTCTTTAAAATTTCTTTGTTTATATTTTGGGGCGAAAATTCCACAGGAAGACTATTTTGGAGGCTCAGTAGACCAGTCCATAGTAGAAGACAAACCAGAAGTTGTAATTTAGTTACATATAACATACTAAGATAGTTAGTGCGACATCACTGTAAACATCATTCAACTTCCCCAATTTGGCAGAGGAAAATGATTAATAGTACAGTTTTTCATAAAAGAATCTAATACTGCACACCTGGGCCATTTCACCCACACTACATATGTGCAGCAAGCTAAGTCAATAGTTGTCTATCATGTACATACAGGTCTGCTCAGTTTTTTGCCCATCAGAATAAATAAATCACATGTTATACCACATGTAACTTTTTCGACTTTGAAATTTTTTTCCCAAAAATTCACTACATATAATTCTGTAGCTGCTCAGGCAATATTGTTGAAGCTATGTCTTAGTAACAGAAAGTGTGTTACATGCAGTTGAGTTGATGAGATCACACCAAAACATTGAGTCAGTGTATGTAGTCAATCTTTTGGAAGCTTTTTTCAATCTGAAAGAAGTTACAGCATGTATTACATATGAATAACTTGTCCTGATGAGCAGATAACTGAGCAGAACTGTATGTACATGATAACCACATATTCACTGAGCCTGCTACACATATGTAGTGTGGGTGTTATGGCTCAGGTGTGGAGTGATAGACCATTTTACGACAAATCATACTCCCAATCATTTTTCCCTGCCCACTTGGGGAACCCGAATAATGTCTGCAGTGCATGTGAAATCAAAAGCACTTAAAAAAAAAAAAAAAAAAAAAAAAAAAAAAAAAAAGAGTGGAGAGAGTTTTAAGGCCGGAGCGGCGAGCCGCAATAGTTCTGTGAAAGGAGTGTCACCGGTACTTCGTGAGGCCGCTTCACCAAGATGGTACGCCCCTCCCATCTTGGAAAGGCTGCTCAAGAAAAAGTTATTGGCTTTGAAAAATTCCAATGGTGATCAAGTTTCGTGAAGAAAATTTGGTTGTTGTGGAATCAAAACACAATCGTGGTCCACGAGAGAGTGGTGGCCCCCCAGGATGAGAGAAGGCGTTGCTAGATTTCCAGCATTCCAATTGATTCGATTGCGGACATTAGGCATTGGGCGAGGTTTCTGAAAATTTTCGTTTTTTGGTTGCGGGAACCAATTCAAAGGTAGTTCAGTTTTCTTGGAATGCTTGAGTAGGGATGGCTGGCACAATATCAAAGCCACCCAAAGCACAGCAAAAAAATATTTCTTGTTTTGCTTTACAAAAATTTTCTGAAATTTCATCGGGCGTAGAGCATCCTTGCTTGACCTGTAAAAGCCACAAGCCCTAATCGCGCCACAAAAGACACCTTTCAGACATTTCACACATACCTTGCCTGGGGCCCCCCGTTCTGAATCTACCCGGGTATCCCCCAGCAGCCGTGATCTATCATCCGATGACTTTTTCTTCTAACGTGGCAGTCAAAATTGGAACATTTTATTGACTCAAAACTAGACAGACTTGTCCAATTTCAAGCTGAAATTGAAATCAAAAGATTCAAATCTTGATCCTCTGGATTGGTCACAAACTGCTGGAGTTGACGAGCAAAAACCTCGAAGACAAGAGTCAAGCGGTCATCGGACCGAGGCAAATGAACATCTGACCCTAAAAGATAGCCGGGCAAAGCGACAGGGCTTTTTACCTGTGAAACTCACTCGCTTCTGCAATCTTCGGATTGCTTCGTGGGGCGCATCGCTGGTCGGTCAAAAAAATAGAAAAAAGAGCGAAAATTTCGCCCAATGCCTATTGGCTCATAGCGACCTGATAGAAGATCAGAACACCACAAAAAAAACCCTATCATGCGCCCTCATGCGCCCCAGCTCCAGAATTTATAAGTCGAGTTGGTTCAATCTGCCATGGTGTCTGTCTCCTCAAAGCTCCATTTTGTGAAATCCTAGACTCCGCTTGATAAAAATGTTGAATCAAAGTTTAAGTACTTCCCTTGCTCTATTGTTAGTCCTTCAAGGGTTTGCTTCGTTCCTCAATGCCGAAAAATCCGAAGGCCCAAACAACTCACCTCCCCCCATAGTGGGTGTAAGTCAACAAGATTGCGCTCAAACTTGGGCAAATCTAGCCATTCGAACCAAATTTTGGTCTATGACTTACCCTGAAAGATACTGTAAGACCATGTATCTGTTTGAATTACAACTGTCAAACTCTCACTAATAGTTGGACTTACTTTTTTTGCTTTGAATAGACTGTCGCAATGCTGGGAATACGGCATACGTGTGTGGAAACTGCTGGATAAAGCAGCAACAGAAACCCGCTAACCCTGCACCACTTACGTTGGGTGAGTGGTTTTTGAAATCATAGCTATTTTAAACTGTGGGACTTAGTTGGATACGCTTGATTCCTTCTTTTATCAGGGCCGGAGGCCTCATCCTGCTCCATTCTCCGCTCATCTGATCGTAAGGCAATATGGATTCCCAAAGCTCCGTGTTTAGCTTACCATCTTGAAGAGTCATCAGGTCGTATGAGTTGAGTCATTGGACTTCATGAAAAAATCTTGAGAGGCATACTGAAGCAAATAATCCACAGGTTGCCTTAGTCAAGCATTCTCAGTCCTTCAATGTCACGCAGGTCGCCCGGACCCCTCTTATATTGGTACTGGTCAGTCTAATAGTTGCCAATTTCTTAGTTGTATTGTACACGATCAAGCTTGTGTTACTGATCATGTTCTTTTTTTCCAATTGATGAATATTGTAGTCTGTGACCAATGCACGCCGTATCAAGCCAAATCCGGGGACCGCGGTACTATCTTTGAGGATGGATCCGACTTTCCATGATTGAGATGACTTTATCAGCTCAATAGTTTTCTTCACTGCTCCAATATTGTGGACCACATCATCACCCTAAACTTTTCGTCCCTCTCCTCTCCGCCTCAAAAACATTGTTTCGAAACGTGCTATCCGAATCCCGATGCGGTCTTTTCTCTGTTGTCTGCCTTGTTGTATTTTGATATGTACTCTGCTCACAATTGAAGGATGATGCCATGAGGTCGACGATAGGAAAGAAAAACCAATTTGTCATGAAAATTGCAAGTTGCAAAACTTATGAATGAGGTCAGACCAATGCCCTTTCCTGGTCAATGTCGTGTTCCTGACCTGATATCCCTTCACGCGATGCGATCGTTACGTCGTTTACTGTTCATCTTTAAAACAAAGTCCTGAACACATAAGATTGTAGTTTCTTCAGGGTGCCAATTGCAATTTTATTTATCCAGTTTCACCATCATCATCATGAAGAATCACATCAGCTATGTACTCCCGCTTGCTGTTTACGTCGGTCGTACGATCTCCTACGCGTCTTTTTCATCGCGCGGGGACAGCCAGGCCTATAACCATGCACTCAACGCACAAATGGACAACTCCATGCCCTCTATGAATGTCATGCCGGCTAGCTCGGGAGGTGCGACCCATGGACTTTGTTTTACTTATGATGTAGAGACCTGATTCTCTGCCCTTCTGTCCTTCGAATTAGTCCGACTTGACCCACAGGCTGTAGCTGCTCAGTATCGATTCGATCGTGAACATACTCCTCCGCGAGCAGTTCACGCCGCCGGTGGTACGTCATCTATGAGCGGTTCAGCATAGTAAAAGCCGAGTTACCCCCTGAATTATCTTGAATCTTAGTCGGCGCGCATGGTACTTTCACTGTCACCACGGACTTTGCAAGCCAATATACAATGATGGACGTACTCAACGGAAGTAAGTGATTTTTTTTTGAATTGAGCTGGGAAGTCATTTAACTTATCTGACTTTTGTTATGGATTTCTTTCATCATTCCGGAATGAAGTTGGCACACAGACACCCATCACGGTGAGGTTGTCAAACGCCTTAGGTATTTTTGTTACACTTTCATCTCACTTTCAACATATCTTGATATTTATTCATCCTATACATCTTTGTGGAAATTCACATCGAAATATAGGCGATAAAGGCAGCTTTGACACAGCTAGAAACGTTCGAGGATTTGCTATCAAGTGAAGAAAATTTTCCATTCGATCATTCACCTTATATTCAAATGAACTTATTGCATTCCGAACTTATTTCTTTTTCTGAGCCACCAGGTTTCGAACGAATCAAGGAATATGGGATCTTCTCAGTAAGTGTTGCTTTTGATAGTTTCCCCTGGGGCATCGATCTTTGAACTGATCGCGTTTTCTTCACTTCTGGTTTGTAACTTGAAGTGAATAACACTCCAGTATTTTTCCGTCAGTCGACTCAAGAGGCTGACTATTGAAAGCCATGAATATCATAAATCTGCTAATCTCATTTGATAAGTTATTGATGACTCGACGTTTCAAATTCTTGTAGTTCGACAACCTGCAAAATTTCCGATTTTGATTCACAGTCAAAGTCGGAGCCTTATTACTAATCTCCCTGATGCGGAACAGGCTTTGTAAGACAGATTTCTTCTTTGGACTATTATCTCTGGAGTTTCAAGGTCGTCAATTTTCCTAAATAGCTTTGTACCATTTCAACATGTCCTAAAGTGAGTATCTGGCCGATAATCCAGAGGCCCTCAACCAATTTCTGAGAACTCTTTCCGATGCTGGGCTAGCAAAAGGTGACCTTATTATCTTTTCTCATCTCGATCAATATGAATCTGACCAGAGATATGTATTCGATGTCACTAGGTTGGCTTCAGACAGAAGCCTTCACAGGCCATGCTTATAAATGGATCAAGGCAGATGGTAAGTTACGGTGACGAGTATCATAGATGTCGGAGCAGCCATGATCACAGCTCGTACAATGCAAATAATTGAATTCACCTACTCATGATTTAGGCTCGTGGGTATATGTCAAGCTTTGGTGTCGAAGCAATCAAGGATTGTCTAATTTCACACTCGGAGAGCAAGCAGATGTAGGAGACCCCGACTTTGGAGCACGAGTAAGCGGATGAATTTCTTCCATATGATCTCTTGACGGCAACATCTTTCGTACTTCAGGACAGTCAAAGTCGTTTTACCTTTCACAAGATAATCCAGCTGAACATTTGCTCTTCTTCATATGATTTCAGGCATTATATACATCAATCAATTCAGGAAAACTTCCAAGTTGGACAGTATTTGCTCAAGTTTTAACTCCTGCACAAGCTTCAAATTTTCGCTACAATGTACTTGACGTCACAAGTTCAGTTCTCGCTTCTTTAAACATGATCATCTCAAAGAGATTCTAAAAACGAAGATTGTGCGTCTTCTTTTTATTAGAAGAGTGGCCTTTTTCGCTTGTTGAACCTCATGAGATTGGAAGATTTGAATTGAATAAAGTGAGCAATCATCAAGAATGTTTTATAAACTTCTTATATCGTGTCTCACACATTACTATCTTGAATAATTTTTATAGAACCCATCCAACTATTTTACAGAGGTAAATTAGCTTTTCCCTACCACTAATTAATCTAGTTTCTATTTTTAAAGAATAAATGTGGTTAATTTCTAGGTAGAACAATTGGCATTTTCACCCGGTAATGTAGTTAGAGGTTGGGCTCCTAGCGATGACCCAGTTCTACAAATGAGAGTTCTTGCCTATCCGGATGCGCAGGTAAGAGGCCATTATCAGACATCAATATGTTCAAATTATCATATATCGTTGTACTCAATTCTCTTCTCATCATCGCGATTATTGAAAACTCTTTAGCGATACCGTCTTGGTCCTAATTATCAACAAATTCCTGTTAATTGTCCGATGAGATGTCCAGGTTTGTGACTTTGTTCTTTCTCTTTCTCTATCATGTTTGTTCCTCCTTTTCTTTGTCTTATACTTTGTTTTGAATCTGAACAGCACAAAGATACCAAAATTATCCTGATTGCTCATCGTGGCAAAGTAGTCTTTCCGATGGGCAAATTCCTCCAACAAGAACTGTTCCTACCAAACCCGATCAAGTGAGTTTGAAGATTGTCAAATTTTCCCAAAGAAGACCCAGAGATCAATGTGAAACTGAATCTTTTTTTTTCTTAGTTACCCGATATTGATTATGAGCAACCTAGATATTTTTACGGAAATTTGACCTCTGATCAAAAATCTGAATTAATCAAGTTGAGTCTAGATCTGATTTTTTTAATATTATGTTCAACTTGAATGACTGATTTCACATCATCTTGAATCAAAAACAAATTGCAAAACCTCAAGTACCTTTGTGGGAGGTCTTTCGGAAGTACAAGATCTTAATATCCGATCTCGTGTTCTTGATGTTATAAGTTATGCTAGTCCTGAGCTCTCTTCCAGGATCTCAGCTGCATTATGAGTGGCTTTTCAATTTTCATTTCAAGATATATCTATCTTACTTTGTTTTCTTGGTATAAGTTTCTCTAGAAGACGTATGCACGCTCAGAAAGTAAATTAATGTGAATGGATACCGAATCCGGGGCCGGCGGTAGCGTCTTTCAGGATGGATCTGGTTTTCCGTGATTGAGATGACTGACTCGATCAGCCCAGTAGTTCTCTTCGCTCGTTCAGTTTTGTAAACCAAATGCTTTGTTGCTGCAAACTACCAATCTTGCATCACCACCTAGACACCAGTTCCTTATGGCTAATTCCTTTCATATAAAGCAAAAGGTGCCATCTGGGGCATTTCTCTTCTCTTTTTTGTTTTGACAGGTAACTTCCTCACAATAAATAAAGTGTATGGCAGAATCTATAATGAAGTTGACCTGGTCATTCCCCACCATGTTTTTACTGAATTTCCGCTAGCGGTCTCAGACAGACAACATGATTTGATAGGGGATTGTACAGCCGTTTCAAGAAAGGTTGACAACTTTTTGCTGGAGAAAGTTGTCTCCGCAGCGGCTGAAACCAAAGACAAAACTTGATTACAGGTTTATTATTTCCTGTATTCTTCCAATTAGCGGAGAGACAAAATAGACAAAATCAAGTGAGGGACAAAACCCGGGTTTTGCACATTGGCGAGATTTTCAAAAAAAATCAATCTTTGTTGGAACAGCTGTAGATTCTTTTGGAAATAAAGACACAAACCCTTGTTCAAAAGTAACAAGTGCTGTGAGCAGGAGCATATCTGTCAGCCCTGAGCCCTGAAGAGCCTATTAGTAGTTGTGTTTTGATGAAGGAATCCATTCCCAAAGTCTCTTTGCTTTACCATCTCACTCAGTGTTCTTTTATTTACTAAGAACATTTGTGATTTTCTAAAGGTACTCTTTGCTTTATCATCACACTTGGTGTTCTTGCATTTACTAAGAACATTTGTGATCTTATAAAGCTTATATGCTTATAAAGTTGAGACAAGAATCGCACACCAACTACAAGTTGACTCTTGACCTGTAAATACATAAACCCCCCTTCTTCCCTCAATTCATCCCCCATATTTTACTACAATTACAACACAGAACCACATTTTAATTGACTCCTACTGAGAGGATCTTCAAGTACATGGTTAGTTGTGTAGCGTGTTAATGACCAATCTTGATCATTATGGGTTCCATTGCTGAACACCCAAGGTACATACCAATTTCTAAGAGCCCAGGGCATTCATTTTCTCTTGAAATACACCTTGAAGTAGCAAAGCTTCCTCCTTCTTAAGGAGTCTAAACTAGTCTTTAGGATCTTTGCTTTACCAAAGAGTAAAGCCTGCCCCTTGCAGTCTGACAAGGTTAGAGTGTACTACAGTTGTCTCTCTGTAAAGGCATACAAAAGGCAGAGCAATTTTGTATGCCCTATGTGATTCCTGCCCTTATGTGCTCTCTACATGGGCCTGACACCTTTTTTGGCGGCAAAATAAACTATGCCCTAACAGAATTATGCCCATATGGGTGTATGCCCTTACAGGGAGTTGACTTTAGCTCTTTACTGGCCCTAGTCTTCTTTTCTCTTCCTCAAATCCACTTCCTAGAGGTCAACTAGCTGTGGTCATCACTTGGGTGCACCACTTGAAGACCATGCTTTGCCTTTCCTACTCTATTCTCAGTATAGAGTACACCTGACAGACACATACTCCTCACAATTTCATTACACATTAAGATTCCATTACACTAGGAAGAATCAAATGTTGAGTGCAATCTAAGATTTCCTGTCTTTTGGTGGTGTGACATATTCAACAGCACCAATTACTATTGTGTCTGCTTCTCCAAGGCATGTTGAAGTAATCTTTTTGATAAAGTCTCTTTGATTTTCCCAAAAGTATATCCTGAAATTCCCTCTTCACCACACACACCCTTCTCCTCCCTGTCTGCTGTGTTTGAATCTGCTGCCTTGGATGGCTCTTCCTCATCATCTTCTAGATGCAACAAGTCCAAAGATTCCTTACTCTTTGATGCTGGCTTTGGCATCAAAGTAGCTGTTGTTGTGCTTTTCACAATATTGATCAGTTGAGCATTCACTGGGGCAACTGAGTTTGAGCAACGCCAGGACCTCAACATAATCAGCCAAGTCATTTAGCTCATGTTTGTGAGCATTTGAAGTTGGAAAATTATTGGAAGCAGCTGCAAACATGTCAAACTTGTCAACTACAGTAGGGGCGGTAGGCTCTTGAGTTTGAGAAGTACAGTCCCCTCCAAGTGGTTTATGTAATCATTCAAGTTCTGCAGCGGCGGGGCTGGGGCCTGTTGCAAACCCAATGATTACAAATACATGTAGGTTGCAAAAAATCATTTGGATTCCATTTTGAAAGTCATTCTTTGAATACTTCCTGGATGGCATCTAGAGCTGAGTAGCTTGCGTCCGGATAGAAGTCTTGAATGAATTTCATGTGTCATCGTGGATTGAGGACGGTTGCAATTATATTGATTTTGGTGTTGGTCGCCTCTTCCTGGTACTTCTTGAGCCAGACCAGCATTTCATTGATAGAATTCAATATACTAGGATAAATCATGTCTTCTTTGAGGTTTTCAAGCTTTTTCTTGATGCGCAGGTATTCTGCAAGGACCTCACATCCCAATGAAAAGTCACCTTGCATACGGAAGGTAGCATCTTCAAATACCTAGTTCAAAAACAATACATATATATGTAAATTTGTGACAATATATATGTGAAAGTAAATTGGATACTGACCTCAAGGCCATTCCTCATCACATAGGGAAAGGCCACGGTAATATTTATTTGTCTTCTGATCCATCGAAGTCATCGAGTTTAGTATCTGAGATGAGTTAATTGAGGTCAATACAAGGTGATACAATCGACACAAGCAAATCAATGAGCTCACATCCTATCCATCACATGCCCTGTGTCAACTGTTGGCTTCACCGTGTCCGGGTAGTGTTTGCTTGTCAACGAGCGCGCACGACTTCCCTTTCTGCCTCAAAGGGAGTTGGTGTGCGCTTGTCGACTAGCAAAGCCTACACAGACACGGTGCTTTAACGTTCCATCTCACACTGTATCCAACTGTTAGCATTCGGATCCCCAGTTCTTTGGCTTTCTTTGCAAAGTGATTCCGTCTAGAGGAGCTTGAGCAAGTCATCTGGATGAGCTTATCAACCTGATTTCAATAGAAAACATTATCAAAAGGAAACATTAGAACATGAATGGCACATGTGGAAACCAGATCAAAACGCACCTTATGCACACTACGTGCCACAATATCTGCTGATTGCATGATAGTTTCTGAAGGCTCTTCAGACAACTGTTCATTGGCAGTCAAATCAGGGACCAAAGTACCTTGGTCCTTGTCCGATTCTTCAGAATCAATTGGGTCCATGGTGTTGTTGTTGACTCAAATTGTTGGAATGGGGACAACCAAACCAGGCTTTGTGGTTGGTTTGGTATGTCCTGCACTTATATCAAGGGTTTTGAGGCCATGACTTACCATCAGAGCCAGCTTATGACAGAAACATTTGATGTGGCTTTTCTCAGCTGACCAGTGTACTGGTGATTCACATTTGGAGAATAATCAAGCCATTTCACGAGCCATGGATCCGTTAGATGAACCGGAATCAGTTGTTTGTCAAATCATCTAAGTATTCATCCATCAGAAAATAAAACAATTGTTTGAAAGTAAAAAAACAAAGTCAAAAAGAATATATAAATCAAAAGATTGGATCCAAACCTTCTTATGTAGCCCATGTCGGATGAGATTTTGAGCTACAGGTCAAGCAAGGAGGTCTCCACAATGATGCCAAGTGACAAGTTTTAAGGTAAGGTGAATCGTCTGGTAATTCCAGCCGTCATCAACATAATTAACCATAAAACCGATAAATGCCATGCAATTTCCCTTAGTTGTCCAATCATCATGAGCTAACAAGAACATGCTTGAGTTGCTCTGAATGCCAAATCAATTCAATGATCAATCACTGCCGAGGTAAAAGAGTAAAAAAACATCAACCTCACCTGGATGCGACTGATTACAACATTATATAATGAGTAGAAGAGATCCTTGGCGGTGGTGGCTGCCCACTTTGGAGATCAAAGCTGAGCAGCTCCATTCCCTAACTTGAAAGCCGCTGGTAATGTCAGGTCCTGAATGTGAATCCAAGGTAGTGCGTGACAAAGGATCCATACGACTATTACAACATTTAACAACTCCACGCTGAACGTTGATTGAGATAAGAATGATTTGATTGAATTACCAGGGTTGATGGTAACTTCAACAGGTGTGTTGAGTTCTTGCCAGGTGGGTGCTAGGTCGAGCTTGGCTTGGATAGCTTTTGCTCGGCCAGGGCAAGGTCTTCTCTTCTTATATCCGTCTTGATGTCCGTATAAATTTGAGTTCCCATCTTCACCTTGAGTGAAACTACCCGGACACCACTTACATTGGAACCTTCTTTTGATTCCAGTAGCCTAGACAGACGGATATTAACGTTGAAAAAACATTAACAATAAGTAAAGAAACATTCAAATATGACAATCAAAGTATCAAGATAGATAATAAAGGGCAAAATTTTGCTTACCTCTTTGCCTGGTACATGATCTGGTGCCTTATAGTATGTCAGGAGGATTTTGACTTCATTGGATGTTGCTTTTTGAAAACCACTGGAGGTGCCTTTGTTGTTGGTGACTTGATCAACATCAAGGTCGGTGGGATGATCTAAGTTCTGGACCAGAGGCAGAGAATGATATCAGTTAGGAATTGATTTTAAAAGATAGGTATGAAAGTGGTATAGACGCTTTGACCGCAGGAGCTTGGGTCTTCTTGTTCTGTGTTGGAACTAAGCTTGTCTTCTTCCTTTTTTTGATTAATTTGTTTTGATTGAGTTGGTGAGGGTGTGGTTATTGCAGAAGGAGTTGGGATGTCTTCAACTTGGTCATCTTCCACTTCAAAGGTGGGATCGTCGAGGTTGGAGCTGTCATTGTCATCGTCAGAGTGAATGACAGTGATTGTGTCTTCTGGCCAAAGTAAAGCAGTCCGCAAGCTGCCTGATGTCAATACAAAGCTGGCATCTTTTTGGCGTGGGCTGGCACAAGTGGAATGACAAGAGTCAGCAGGAGGAAGTAGTGAAGAGGAGCTCATATTGAACAATTGAGTAAGATAATAGCAACATGAGAAAAAGGAAAGTGATTCAAAAAAGAAAGGAATGGGATAAAGAGAGAAATAAAAAAGTACTAACTAAAGGTTGCCATCAATCCAAGTGCCTCCTTGGACGAATGCAGGGTGAAGATAGATGAAAAGAGACATGGAGTAACCTGCATTGAGAAGATTGAGGGATGGATTGGTCATAGTGTCAGTAATGTACAAGGTGGTGTATGTGAGGGGGAAAACCCCGTTATCTACCGTAGTGACTACGGGTTTTGTTGCGGGCACTCCGACGGAATTGGCCGGTTTTTGTTATTAGGACCGTAACCGGTTTCCTCTACCCTGCATTACAATACGGAGGTACTGTAGTGTCCAAAGGCCTGTCGCAGTACGGTATGGTCCGTTACCGTTGACCGTAGTCATCGTGCTGAGGTCCTTGCGTTGGCTTGTAAATTGTTTTGAGGTTAACTTGACTTACGTCCGGTGGGTCAATGAGGTTGTGAATGTTTGACATTTGTTCAGAGTCTTCATCTGCTCCATCAAGAACTTCACCAAAGACTTTGAGCCCTTCTTTGGTGGCAAGGTTAATCACATGTGCTACACAGCCATGAACCTGAGTTGTGTGATCGAAAATTATGTTCTCTGAGAATCTGATTTCTTGACTAATCACGGTGTTTGTACTGATGTTGTCCGCAGTCATCACAATTAATTGGTTTGTTAGATTGTACTTTTCCAAATAAGAAATGATGATTCTAGCAAAATTCTTTGCATCATGTGCACCTGAAAGAATGTGTCAGTCAAGTCGAGTGAATTGGTTGATTGGAAAATGTCTTACCTTTGATTTCAGCCATACCAAGGGCAATATCCGTAAGTTCCCAGTTCTTGTTGATGAAATGACCAGTGAGACCCATGAACAGGAAATTGTTTGGAGATGTCCAGGCATCTTGAGAGATCACAATAAATTCACAGGGGCCAAAGTAGATCTTCTTGATGTACTCCTTGTAGTGATAGTAGAATTTACGAGGATGTCTGGCAATTGCATGTTGCTTGACAAGCATCCCCTCAACAACAGGATTGCAAAGGGTTAATACGCGTTGTAGTATTTAAAGCTCAACAAGAGCTTTACAACACCTAAGAAGGGATAATCTACTACGTGTAATATAGTAGAAGTTGCCTAAAGACTGCCTTCTTCAAAGAAACCAGCACAAGGGCACTTGCTGACCACTTTGTGATAACAGAGAAAAAGATAAAGGCACCAGAGAAATAAAGCAATACTGTTGTGTAGTATTATTCCCAGTTTTAAGCGCAAAAAAGGTCCACACACTATGTTTATTACTAGCAATACTGTTGTTAAGTATTATTCCCAATTGACTTATAGTCTTTAACACACGTGAATAAATTTCTCCTTGCTTTGAAGGGGCGGATTTAAGTGATCTTAGTACAAATACAGTAAATAAATGATGATTTATAACACTACAACAAAGGTATAAGATGCAGAAAGGGGAACAAAAATCCCAAAATCATCAAAGAGTATATATATCCACATGTAACAACCTCTACAATAGTCAAAAGCCTCAAAAAACCAGTCAAATCCGCCTAAAGAACCCTAAAAACCATGTAATGACGCAATGTAATGATCTTGTTACTAATGTATGATGTAATTTTCACAGCCAAAAGTGATCAATGACGCAATAATGTAATGTACAGCACTTCTTAAGATGAATACAGGTGATTTTTTCCTTGTAAACTAGCTGAAACCCAATTTTTGAGATTACGAATTTTTTCAGATGTGCTCCAATTTTGATCTACTATAGTGCATCTTGTAGCCCTCGTGATACTGATCATTTATGACACCCATATGACCTATTTCTGATGAGTTATGAGTAAGATATTGAGTTGTGAAGTTAAGGTTTTTGGTGTTACATGTTGACTTGTGACTGTAAATTCGAGATTCACACCAATTTCTTATTTGCCTTATAAATTTTTACATACACCTCCGTTACTAATGATTTAAAGGTTGTACATTATGTAATCCACTCTTCTGCGTTGAATGAGCTATCTACCAACTTAATCTGACGTCATTTGACATATGTAATTAGCTGAAAACCTTCATTTTCCACGAAATTCACCCATTTTCTTCATTCTTCACAGCTGCTACTCTCTTTTTCTCGCTCATGTAATATGACATCATCTTCTATAACCTTAAAAATCCCGGAAAATCCTCTTGGCAACCTTAATTTCCACTACTACCACCATTACATATGTAAACTACACGCATAACCCTTGTTTACCAACTTCGAAAAGTACCTTTCTCCTAATAACTTCTGTTTTTCCTTATCAACCTTGAAGATTAAAATTGTTACTGTATAATAAACCGTTGTTCTTTCATATTCTAACCTTTAAAAACCCATAACTTAATTATAAATATGCTAAAAACCATTTTCCAACCTTTACACCTATATTTTTGAATTTTTCTTATCTTTTCTTTTTCTGTCTTTTTGTCATAACTTTGTAAGTAAACTATGTTTATCTTAAGAATAATATTGAAATGAGATAACATAATATTGAGCTAATAAATATACATAAGCCTCTAAGAGCTTCAATTGATCTGAAAACCCGAATTTCGAATTTCCTGCTACACTGAAGTTTTCTAATATCTTGGTAAAGTAAAGATGATTAATTTTCTTGCTTGTTATCATAAATAGATCACCACAGCGTCAAAATGAAGGCTTATCAGCTATTGAGGAGGGGAGATCATTGTTGGCTATGAGATAAACCAAATTGGTCTTGAGGCTGTTGATATCGAGTTTGTTCTGAAACATAAGTCATCATTATTAGTAACAATTTATTCATGTCAATATATAAAGAGAATAGATTGAGAACTTGCCACATGACCAGTCTTACCCTTGTTAGGAGCTGTAAGTATGTTGCCTTGATTGGGTAGTTTGTCATTGCGGATGCCATGCTTTGATTCAAGGTGGATCTTCATTAATGTTGTACTGCCCTTCTTATCAAGGGCCAACTTTTCACTGCATTCAGATCCGTTCACCATAACAAATTGGCACAGATTGTACTCGTCAGTCTTTTTGAAAAACTTCCACACGTAGCTTGATGGTTGATTAGTACAAGTTGAAATAACCGTGATATCTGATTGATCGGCTTGAGAGTTGGTAGTTGTTTCTTCAGTTTCAGTCCGAGAATCAGTGTTCAAAGCTTCAGACATGTTCATTTTGTTTGAGTTTAATTTGAATGAAAGTATCGAGGATAGGAGGGAATATAGTTTCTGTAAATGATCGATATTGAGTGGGGTTAAACGGTTGGAGGCTATTTGAGGGTGGTGAACTGTGGGAAGATTTTTTTTTCTGTTTATTTTTTTATTTGCTGCTGAATATCCGGCAGATGGCCGGTTCAAGTACCCAGTCTTGTCCAGTCTGGCTCAAGACTACCTCAGCTTAACCGCCTCATCAGCTCCTGGAGAGTGATTGTTCACTGTTGCTGGGCAAGTTTGCTCGGCAAACCAAGCCTCTATGCGTCCCCGATTCATTGAGACATTGGTGGGCAGTTGGATGTGGACTAGGCAAGGTGTGCCTCTGCCTCAATTGTTTAGCAAGGTGGACAAAGTGATTGATTACATTAATAAAACAAAGGGGGGCAAGGATATCTCAACCTTAGATGTTGATGGGTTATAGTGTTTTCTTTTTTTTCACTATTTTGTTCTCTTATGCGCCTTTTTTTACTTTTTTGTTATCTTATATGCCCCTCTTTTTAACTATGTGTATGCCTGCTTCTTATATATGTGATTTACTTGAAGTTGTATACAAATACATGGTATTTACAACTCGGTTTTGGTGTTTCTGTCACAGTGCTGCCCATTTTTTGACCCCGGTCAAGTTGCGCTTGGAACCGCTGCTGAGACTCAAAATTCCGTAGCCCGCTCCGCTTATGGCCTTTTTTGGGTTCCAGCAGCGGGGGCTAAAGTTACCGTTTTAAGGTGATTTCGAAATTTGTTACGCTATTGCAAAGCTGGGAAAACACTTTGCGTAGCATAACAAGCCAGCCTTGTTGGAAGGTACTGAGTTTGCAAGATTTCAATGCTATGATTTACTTGCTAATTCACCAAAGTGGAGCAAATACTTAAACAAACAGTTTGACAAAAAGAAAGCTGACAAATCTACTCCCGGCAATCCTTCTACCTCTGAACCACCCATGGGAGCCAAAGCAGCGAAGGCAGCTAAGTCTCAACCACCTACCCAACCTCCTGAGGTAATTGAACTCACCAGAGCACTCATCAAATCCAGCAAAGCAATGTCCAAAAACACCAAACGGACATGCCAAGCGATTGAACTCATAAGTCAAGACTCATTCTTAAGAGGTGGTCTAGAAGATTTTGACCCAGCTACTCAAGACCTGTTTGAACAAAAACATGCAAAAGTAATGAGGGATATGGAAGCCTCATTGGCTGATGAATAACTTTGATCAATCATGGCTGTGTCCTTGGAAATTTTGTCTTTGCTTTCTGCTCAATTTATTTCTTTATTTATGTAAAGATATGTGTGTCTGGCCGTTGGTTTCAATAAGTATGATATCATCTGTGTGCTAAGTAAAATGTTATGTTTTTTGCGCTGAATATATTTTCTCAGCTCTGCTCTGTTTATTAATCTATCTATCTGTCTGTCCGTTGTAACTTGCTACAATGTTTTCTGATCTGGTATATTTATCCATCTATTGATGTCAATCTGTCTGTATCTCCGTTGTTTTGGATCACTTTCATCACATCTGAGAAAAAACTCTATACTGTTTATTGTATATCATCTTTCATCTCTGCGCTATGGTTTCAATTCTCAAATGTTTTTTGATTTCTACAAGTCATGGTTGGGCTGTGTGTACGGTCAAAGCCTATTTCCCCAAAGAATGAAGGTGATCCATCAATTAGGAATGGACTGTGCAGAGCACAGTCCATTGCTTTGACAATAGATGTGAAAACACCGTAGAAAAAGGTGCATCATTGGCACATATTTGTCAATATATGACTTCTTTGAGTTTCTTCCGAGTGGTCAGGGCAAGTCTTGCACTTCTTTGTCCATGATTTGTGAAAAATGAATTTGTTTCGTAATACAATATTTCTCTGTCTTGCTATAAAAGTACCCCTTTGTACCTCAGTCCCTTTTGCTCATTGCTATCCACATATTTCCAACTTCACTATCTGTTCATAGCTGTACATCTGTCCATAGCTCTTAATACCCATTGTATATTGCAGTTATTACGCTTGACAGCACTTCCAGAAGGCCCTTTCTATCATTCACTTTCACTTTCCATACCTAACCTACTTTTTTCTCCTATAATGTCTTCATCAACTGGCTTGTCCAAGTCTAATGGCCAAAGGGAATCAACACCTAGAAGCAGTTCACCTGATAGTTAGTAATTATTTATCTTATCTAGCCTACAAGCCTGAAAATTAACTTAAGTCTTGTTCCAGTAACTTGGATTGGCAATGGTACCACCTCTGGTATGCAATTTACTCCAGAAGAGTATATTCGCTACCGGGGATTACTCAAAGTTGCCGATCACATCAATCCCAATTTACTAGCTCCTGATAATGAAGGTGAGCATCAACATATATCACAATAGGCAATGGATTCTAACAATCTCATTGAAGTAGGCAGACCCTGCAGTCTGTCTATTGAGATCATTGAAGGGTGACCCCGCAGTCCCTCTGTCAAGATCATTGAAGGGAGATCTTGCAGTCCCTCTATCAAAATCAATCCAAGTGAGTTTGAACACTACATTTGTAATCATCTTCCATCAACGTGGCTGACTTACAATTGTGCCATTCTAAATAGATTTGAACCAAAGTCCTCGAGCTTGGCTAGAGACAGAACGACTTGAAGAATATCAACGCCAACAGCAGGCCAAAGAAAAACTCCGTCACATCATCCACTCAATCCAAAGTAAGCGCCGAGAGCAGTTCCAAGCGCTTTGCAAAGCCCTTCTCCAGGTGTACAATTACACCGGCCCCTATCTACAGAGGCCAGGTGAAAAGGTATCAGCAGCTGAGCTTATAAGAGATGGAGGTTTAGGAGCAGAGTTTGTCAATTTGTTTGATAATGAAGTCAAATGAGAATGGCTTCAACTTCAAGTGGACAATCTTTATGTAGATGTTACATGTTTCTTTCTTAGGTTGGATACAACATTGTGTTCATTGTTTTGTGTGCCCACTTATACTTTGTTGTATAAATTCCAATGGTTTATGTGTTTGGTTCAATACTATTTCTTGCTTGCTGTCAAGTACTGTCTTTTGCATAACCACGAGCCATACCAAACAACCAACAAATACAAAATGAAAGAAAGAAAAGGAGTCATATACAATGTGACTGCCGGGTGGAGCCATAAATGTTTAATCAAGTCACTTTGAAGTTGTAAAAAAAAACACGACACCATATACAAGAAATCAAAATAAAAAAAATAAAAAAATGAAAAGAAATTATAAAACAACTTGATTGCCGTGAAAGTCCCATAAATGATCGATCAAGTCAGCTTTAAGTTGTTCATGAAGATTTTGGTCACGGATTGCTTCTTGAATGTCCAAGTAAACAGGGAAGTCAGCACGTTCACGCCAGATTTCCGGTTGTTCTTGGAGAGGCTCAGGTACAACCAGGCCACCTGCTCGTTTGTTTTCCACAATCATGTTGTGCATGGTCACACATGCTTGCATAATGACTTTCAAAGTGCGAGTATGCCACGCTTTGGCTGGTCCGGCGACAATGGCAAATCAAGCCTGTAATACTCCAAAGCATCGCTCCACGTCTTTGCGATAAGATTCCTGGAACTTTGCAAAGTGCTATCAGGGAGAGGGAATTCTATCAGCAGGTATTATTGGCTACCGTTACAAACAAGCATAATCATACCTTTTTCTTTTCACCCAGCGGTTGCAAAATTGATTGAACAAGCGTAGCCCATTTGGGGTAGATCCCATTGGCTAGGTAGTAACCCATGTGGTAATCCTTCCCATTGGATTTGTATTTGCAAGGAGGTGCCTGGCCTTTTGCGAGGAGAGTAAAGAGTTGCGATCGGTCCAATATGTTGATGTTGTTTAGTGAACCTGGCAGGCCAAAAAAGCAGTGCCAGATCCATAGGTCTTGGGAGGTAACAGCTTCGAGGATGAGAGTTGGGTGGCCTTGTCGTCCTTGATATTGGCCAGCATAACCCTTTGGGCAATTCTTCCAGGTCCAGTGCATACAGTCAATAGAACCTAACATCCCCGGAAACCCTCGTGACTTTGCATCCGCCAAGAGACGTGCAGTGTCTTCTTCAGTAGGCTCGTGTAGGTACTCTTGGCCAAAGGCTGTATCAACAGCCACACAGAACCTCTTGAGTGATTTGAGGGTGGTGGTCTCAGCCAATCTGAGGTTTTTGTTTTCGCAATTGGCTGGACCTCCATGAGCAAGCATTTGGATAGCTGCCGTGCATTTCTGGAGGGCAGTCAGACCTAGTTGGCCAGTCATGTCTCGCTTTTGGACAAAATAATCATCCACATTGGTGACACCTTGAACAATGCGAAGAAACAGATTGTTTCCCATGCGGAATCTACAACGAAAGAGATGCTTGCCATCACTGGGCGTATTGGCAAAATAGTCGGACCAAAGTTGTTTGTGACCTTCGATATGACCTCGGTCAATGTTTGGCAATTTGCCAGGCAGTGAACCTCCACCACCATGTCTGTTTTGAGGTAGTATGTCGACGTGCTCACACCAATCAATTTCTGTCGAGGGTGGATATAACCTACAAACAGGTCTGAGAGCTAAGCATACAATTGCCTCTGTCAAGAGGTTCAGACAGCAAGAGTGTTGAATGGGCTCCTTTGTTCATAGTTCCATTGACAAACAGTACATTTTTGATTGTCTATTATTATTAACAAAGGATTTGCATTTTCTAGAGACAAATTGAATAAAGATCTGTTCAAATTTATTACACAACTCTCCGTGTGAGCATATCGACGTGCTCATGGGGGACGGGCATGGTGCACCTTTGCAAGCACCATCTTCAGGAGTAGGTTGATTCAAGATGTGGCTAACTAAGTGAGTGTCGGTGACCAATCTAGCACGGTCTGCAGTGCCGTTGCTAATAGCGGATAAGACTTCAAGTGGTAGTGGCAGCTTGGTGGGCGGAGACATGACTACAATGGGAATCAAGACAACAGTGCCAGGAGAAGTAAGCATAAGCGTCATTTGCAGGAGTCAATGAGTCAGAAAGAAACCGGGACTCACTGATTCAACAGAACAGTAATGTTGCTTGAAGTTCCTCAAATATGGTGAAGTGAGCGTTATCAGAGTGATGATTCGTAACCTGATCGACGAGGGTTTGTATGTGAGGATTACGATCATACGTGGTATGATCAGTGAGCCGGTTGATGTGGGATCAATCAATTGGAGTTTGGACTTGTCATGAAGCCGGGATCGTTCTGAGATAATGCATATCCTAATTGGGGCGCGGGAATGTAAGATGCATGCCATGGGTGGCGGCCACGGTTTGTGTCTCCCACAGGTAACGAGCGACAAGCTGGGATACCCGCCCCAAATGGGCGTGTTTTAGCTATCACCGCTGGCGAGGCTCTAAGAATCGTGGTTGGTGCTCGATTAACCGAGTGGAATATGGTGATACGGTCGTAAAAGAATGGACGAGTTTGTTTGTGTAACAAAATTTTCCCTTCCAGATACATCTAGTATCTGTGCGTTAGTGTCATTGTATGTTAGCTACACAAAGATGTTTTCTTTGTCTAGTCAACTTTTCGTTGCTTCTCTTTCTTCCGTCTCAACAATCTTCTCTATTTTTCTGATTCATCATCCGAACTCTCCTCCACATCTTACATACAATTAAATTCAGACACTAGTTTTTTGTTACATCACAGCAACTTGCTTCTTTCTTTTTCCCGCCCTCCCTCACCTTTTTGTGTTTCCTTTTAGCGCGTAGTCTTTTGTTTGTTTCCTTATTGAGTGTCTGTTTTATGTGTTCTCTAATGTTTGGTCACTGTTCCTTTCTTAAGATTTCTTCGTTTTTTCGAATATTTTGTGTATTTCTGTCTTCTCGTATTTTTTAGGAAGTGTGTTTTTGCCTCTGAGGCCTCCCCATGGGGAGCTGATAACTGTTTTCTATATTTTTTCTTAAATAGCTCATATATTTTTTCGGCTCTCTCTCACGCAATTTCCATTTCTGTTCGCGCCACCGCTCCGCGGTTCCGCTTCGCGTACACCACTATGCCCGTAGGGCACGCCCCACTCCTTCACACTGTGCACTCTGCCAAAGACGTGAACCTATTCCATGACACCGAATTGATGGGCTCGACGAGGAAGGATTTGATTTACTTGATTTCGTCATCGCTACGCAATTACAGAAGCCCTCGTGTAATAATCAAATACGGGGTTAGATCATTGTAATAGCTGTGCGCGAGCTGGTCGTGATGGAATGGGTATAATGCAACTTTGTTGTTTCCTTATTTTGTGACGTTTTCCTCATCCTTACTACTGCTAAGCAATCTTGCAACTACATGCCTTTATGCCCAAAGCCATTAATCGTCCACATCATTGCAACAGCCTTTAAAACTACCTTTTAAACAGTCCAGGTTAGTGATAGTCACGCATTCTAGCTTTAGTCTTTTCTTCGCATTTGCTTTTCGTGTATCTGATTCTTTGGACTCGTTGTAGCATCCTTCGAAAAGGTTTCTTTTTTGACTACGTCTTGAGGTCAGATTAAATGTTTCCTGCTCAATGTTGTGTTCCTGACGTGACATCCCTCCACGCGACGCAGTCTTTATAACATCGTTTTGAAACAAAGTCCTGGCCACGTAATATCGAAGTTCCTCCAGAAGCCAATCACAAGCTTTTAGTTATTCATCATCATCATCATCATGAAGAATCAAATTGGCTATCTAATCCCGCTTGCATTGCACGTTGGTTGCACAATCTCTCACGCGTCCTTTGGTGCGACCAATTGGCTCCCTATTCCTCATGAATCAAAGATTTATTATCTGACCCTCGGTCCTTCAAAGCAGCCCCACTTGATCCGCAGGCTGTAGCAGCCCAATATCGATTTGATCGTGAACAACCCCGTCTGCGAGCAGTCCACGCTGGTGGTGGTACGTCCTATATGAGCGATGTATTTAGTTAGCTAGGCTATCCGAGTCATCCGCTGATTACTTTAAAATATCATAGTCGGCGGACAAGGTACTTTCACGGTCACTACGAACTTTTCGAGCCAATATACCATGATGGACGTACTAAACGGAAGTAAGCTATATGTTTAGAATTGAGCTGGGATTGATTCATTTCATGATTTTCTTTGAATCTTAACGTTTTTTTGATCACTCATTCTGGTGTCAAGTTGGAAAACAAACACCAATAAGTTTCAGACTATCAAACGCCTTAGGTAATCAATATTTTGATCCCATCCTGCTTTTTTTCCGATGATATCCACTCACAGTATGAACTTTTTTGTAAAATTTACCTCAATTTGTGTAGGTGATAAAGGGGCCTATGACACAGCTAGAAACATTCTAGGATTTGGTCTCAAGTGAAGCCAGAATTATTTAGCTGTTTACCTTGAGTCATATTGAAAAGATCTTATCTCATTTTGAACTGCTTGTTCGTTCACAGATTTCGTACGAATCAAGGAATATGGGACCTGCTCAGTAAGTGCCAATATCTATCGTTTGATTTTCGACATCGATCTTATAGCTAAGCGGAATTCCTTCACTTCTGTCTAAACTCCTAAAGTGAACAATACTCCTATATTTTTCCGTTGGTCGCGCTCATCATCAAATTTCATGAAGCTTAGAACCAGAACGCGATAGTCTGACATTCCGTTCGTGACTCCAATTTCGAATCACAGTCCGAGACCCGGCCAAATTCCCCATCTTGATCCACAGTCAAGTTCGAAGCGCTGTTACCAATCTCCCTGACCCAGATCAAGCCTTGTAAGAAAGATTTGTTTTTTTCTTATACTATCATAAACTTCTTCAGGCGCGTCTTTCAAGTGATCAATATTTGAAAATATTCTTATTCTTTGATCTTGTCATGCAGCGGGTTTTTGGCCGACAATCCAGAGTCACTGAACCAGTTCATAAGGACACTCTCGGACGCTGGAATATCAAAAGGTTAAATTTTCCAGCTCTATGATTGGATGATCATGAACCTAATAGCAAAGCTATATTTACGTTTATCAGGTTGGCTACA
Source organism: Melampsora larici-populina 98AG31 (assembly GCF_000204055.1). Classification (NCBI taxonomy): domain Eukaryota; kingdom Fungi; phylum Basidiomycota; class Pucciniomycetes; order Pucciniales; family Melampsoraceae; genus Melampsora; species Melampsora laricis-populina. The sequence continues at coordinate 34,642 of NW_006768785.1, forward strand.
CGCAAACGCCTTCACTGGCCATGCTTACAGATGGATCAAGTCAGATGGTAAGTGATAGTCGAAAAAACGAAATTTGCGTGGACAATGTATGGAACCATAATGTATAATCCAGTATGGAACCACTCATGCAAAACTCTGGCATCGATTGCTCGTGATTTAGGCTCTTGGGTATATGTGAAGCTCTCGTGTCGTAGCAATCAGGGAACATCTAATTTTACACGTACTGAACAAGCCGCTGTACAAGATCCTTACTTTGCAGCACAGGTGAGCGATTGATTTTCTTACTGTTGATTTTGGCAGGTTCAACGTCGTTTTTCGAGTTGAAACAATCTCAATTAAATGAAAATGTTCTCTTCTTACCTTAGGAAATATATACATCAATCAAATCGGGCAAATTCCCAAGTTGGACACTTTTCGCTCAAGTTTTGACTCCTGCACAAGCTTCAAAATTTCGCTATGATGTTCTTGATGTGACCAGTTAAGCTCTTTTCTTCATATTTCCTCAACGCTAGAAAAACACTAAAAAAGGTTGCATGTTTGGTGTGTATCAGAAGAATGGCCTTCTTCGCTTGTTGAACCTCATGAAATTGGTAGATTTGAATTCAATAAAGTGAGCAAGAAATAACTCATTGAGAATATGTAATAAACTTCTTATATCATTTCTCACACATCTTCGGATTCAATTACACTCATAGAACCCATCTAACTATTTCACAGAGGTATGATAAGCTCCCATACCATTTATCACGCTCGTTTCTATTTTTTAAAGAGGTGTTCGATTCATAGGTAGAGCAATTGGCATTTTCACCGAGTAATGTGGTCCAAGGCTGGGCTCCAAGTGATGACCCAATTCTACAAATGAGACTTCTTGCTTATCCGGATGCCAATGTAAGCGTCTCTTTACCTCATCAAACACCAGTATATCCAACTCGGTTTTCTTACCATTATGATTTTGAAATACTTCATAGCGATACCGTCTTGGTTCCAATTACCGACAAATCCCTGTTAATTGTTATATGAAATGTCCGGGTTTGTAACCTCATTTTCTCCATTCTTTTTCATGATCACCTGTGTCTAATTCTGTTTTTTGATTTTGAATTTCTAAAGCACAAATATCCGTAGATAATTCTGATTGTCAACGAAGTACTCTTGCAGATGGACAAATTCCTACTACAAGAACTGTTCCTACCAAACCTGATCAAGTTGAGGTTTTTTTAATTCATTTTGAGAAAGCATCAAAAGACTAAACCTGAAAATCAATTTACACTCTATTTCCATAGTTGCCTGATATTGATTATGAGCAACCTAGATATTTTTACGGAAATTTAACCTCTGATCAAAAGTCTGAATTAATCAAGTTGAGTCCAATGCTGACCTCTTCAATTATAAATTATCAACATTGATAACTGATTTTGTCAACCTCAAACCCTCTCAACAACCAATCGGAAAACTCTTCAAGTTCCTTTGTGAAAGGTCTTTCGGGAGTACAAGATCACGATATCCGATCTCGTGTTCTGGATGTTATACATCATGCCAGTCCCGAGCTTGCTTCTAGGATCTCAGTTGCTTTATGAGTTTGATTTTCGTTTCAAAGTACATCTATGTCCATTCTGGTTTCTTGAAATAAGTTTCTTTTCGACGCTATATACCAGCCATTCCTCCCCTTTTCTCAAGGAAATGTTCTATTGCACAGCATCTAAATCAATCATTTACATTGATACATTCATATTTCAAGTTATTTCCTTTTCTAAAATAATTTTTACATTAATCTTCGAGATTCTATTGCGTACCTGAATTATTGGATCCTATTATGTACTCGGAAACAATCATCAAAAAGGCAAGGAAGAGAGAATAGAAGAATGATTTTTATGAGCATCAGAAAGAATAAGCGTGCATAATCCCTAATATAGAAGGCCTAAAACATTAACCCAAAAATCATATTCTCAAGATCTTGAAAATGCTCATGTTATCCTTCTCTAGTGATTGAAGCCCTCATAAATGATATCATTCTACACACATAGTAAATCAAGAAATTGCATAATATAATTCGATCAGTCATTAAAACCATTATCATGCAATAAAATCATCTAAATCATTTTCAGGTACTAAAAAACCATCAAACTTTTCATCAAATCCACCACCACTTTGACCTTGCACAATTCCTTGAATCCAATTAGTCACCACTATTAATTCATCAAAATTGAAATTATGTGATAAATTTGAAAAAGTTTTAAATTTGATTTGTTTGAATTTTTCATTAAAGATTGATTGGAATAGTTTAAAACCAAATTTAGATTTATTATAATCTAATACTTGATCTATAATTCCATGTATAAAGTATAATGAAGTTTTCTTATAAAGGTTTTGATTTGATGAAGTTAAGATTGGCCATCTAAATGGTAAAGGTGGATAACCTGACTTTGTAAAACAGAAGTGCAAGAGAAAAGTTGAAAACTTCAGTGATTCCCTTCTTCAGAATTAAGTTATCCTATTTCTAGCATTTCTAGGGAATCAAAACTCACCATAATCAATGTAGCAAAAGGAGGTTGAGGGAGTACCAAGGTAAGTAAAAATGACATAACTGCACCTGATGAATAAAACAAAACATCAACTTAACCTCAAAAAGACCTTCAAAATGAATATCTTTTCCTAACTCACCTTGACTAAACCCAGCAAGAATAGTAAAATCCATATCAATTTGACCTTTGTCAATTAAATCTTTAATAAGCTTATAAATCTTAATAGAACTATCTTTCAAACCATCCTCATCTTCTAAAAAATTCAAATCTCTCCAATCTTTAATATCAAACCAACCACGATGAATTTGATGATCAAAAACAGTAATAGGTCTAAAAGGAGCTTTAGGTAAAATATATTTGAGTCCAGTTAGTTGACCGATTTCTTGAAGAGTAAAAGGATTTGTTGATAAATCAGAATTTAGATAATCTTTAAATTCATAACTTTGACTTGCATTTAGATCACCTAATCCATGTAAAAAAATCATGGTCCAACCTTTACCTTTACCTTCTAGATTGATTGGTTCAATCAGATCATATTCTAAAGGATTTAAATTCTCTTGTGTGGTGGTTATCCATGAATTTCGATATTCTTCTGGTGTAAAAGTTTCTTTAATTGGTACGTTAAATGTCAAGTTTGAAATTGGGTTCAGAGTTGAATTCGAATTTGAGCATGAATTAGGATAATTGATTCCTTTTGATAAATCCGATTGAACTTCATTTTTGATTCTATGAAAATGAATTGGAAAATAAATTATAATAAAGATGATTATAAGCAATAAGATCGCAATCAAGTATTTTATATAATTCCTACGATGATGACGACGATAATGGTGATGAGTCTGATATGATTCTATACCACGAGATAAGTTTGTTTCTTGTTCTAAATCTTCATTAATCCCATGACATCTAAAACAATTCTTCTTAAAATCAAACTTTCTTATCCTACACGATAAAGATTTAGGAGGTTTAGATAAAAGATTAGTTTCGAGCTTTACTAAATCTTTTTCTAATGCACTTTCACTTTTAGTTGAAATTGGATTATTGATTCGATTATTAATTTCTTCATTATTAGATTTTATAAATATCCTTCTAACAAGTTTCTTAAATTCGTTCATCTTCATTCTTTCTCTTGACAAGCTTAAAGTACGATGATAAATTGATGATATTCAATTGCCGAATAAAAGTTGTTATAAATCTTATACATTTTGATGAGAGTGGGTAAATTGAATTCGAAAATGGAAACTGGAGGAATAGTAGCATACGGGAAGTTATATAAACAGAGGGGGTTCATAAGATTTTCGAAAAAAAAGAGATACAGTAACATAGTTGGCAATTGTCAATTTCAAACTTGTTTGCTCGATGCGATTGGAGATAAGCAGGTGTAAGCAGGGGCATCCGAAAAAAATAGAAGGCTAGAACTTCAATTTGCTATCGGCTAATACTATATCGCCCTTTCATCTCGCAATCCATCGTGCAATCAGCGTGTAAGGTGACTCCTGGAGTCCCAAGAACTGAACTTTAGAAGTCTTCAATCGCGATATGAAAACTCAGATTGGATATGTATTCTGACCACTGCATGAATCTCTTGAGCCAAATAATCTCAAAAGCTTTTGGAAAATCAACAAGTTAGGCATCAAGTTCATAAACAAACAAACTCGCTTTAAACATGAATCATACGACCGCAGATTTGATCAAGTTCTCATTCTGATCCCGCGGGTGCATATTTTTAAGTACACCGCGGGCGGTATCGAGGAATTACCTCAATCTCATCATAGGTATCATCATCCAAACTTTGAAAAACTAGCAACGCGCGACTTATGAGATGAAAAGGTTGTATGTATCACAAAACCTTTGAAAATTTACATGAAGATTGGAAAAAGTTAAACCCTTTCTTTCTATCTATTGGAAAATGTAGATTTACTACATACATATCTCCTAGATTTAATTTCAAAAATGATTTTTTAGAAAATGTGTACTAATGATAATAATTTCACAAAATTCCTACAAGATACATCAAATGAAATCAACAAAACAAACACTCCGATCAAAAAAATCAAACTTCACTTCTTTACAAATACTCAACAAATCATCAACAATCTGAATTCCATCTCATTTCTTCATCACCTCAACTAGTCCACTTTCGATTTGATCTTCTTGACTTCCACTACCACCTTCTTTCATCCCAACATTTCTTTCATCACTCATCATACCTTTAGGTGTAGGTGCAGGATTTTGAATCTCAGAACTCAATGAATTAATAACACGTTCAGAATTACCATAAATGCTTATTTCAGTTGTCATTTCATTCAAAACTTGATGGATCGTTTGATTTCCTTCTTCTTCTTCTACACTTTTCTTTTCCGAAACTCTGGATTCATCAGATGCAAATTCTCCAATTATATTATCTTCTTCATCTTCTATCTCATCTTCTTCTTCTTCTTCTTTTGATGATTGTTTTCCATTAGATTCTTCCTCTGAAACTGAACTCATCCTACGAAATTCTCCTGTTTTAGGTGGGAATCGTCCAAATGCGATTCGACGTTCCTTTTCTAATTTAGTTCCTTCTCTAGCCCATTTAGTCGAAATCTATTCAACAAAGCACAAAAAAATCAGAACAATCTGTTCTTATTTGTTCTTATTCTATAGATTCAAAAATGGTCAAAGAGCACTCACCTGAATCGCTTTATCTTTTAACATCACATTAGTTCGATCAGCTAAAAGTTGTGATTTAGATCCATTGGTTCCATGTCTTTTTAAGATATGTGCCATACAATCATATCTCTCACAATACTTAACCACCTCTTCAATCAATAACTCCTCTTGTTCTTCAGTCCAACGTTTTCTTCTTTTTTGATTAGGTGGAGAAGTAACTTTAGCTCCTTTTGCTTTAGTAGCTTTAGAGAAAGAATCGAGATCTGATGAATCAGATGGAGATCGACGTCGTTTGATCGGTTTAGTTGAAGGATCTCTTGACGTAGATTTCTTGATCTGTTTAGAGGGAGAAACTTTTTCTTCAGATGAAGATCGACGTCGTTTGCTCGGTTGAGTTGAAGGATCTCCTGATGTAGATTTCTTAATCAGTTTAGAGGGAGAAACATCTTCTTCAGCTGAAGAATCTTCTTCAAAATGTTTCGAAGTAATTTCTTTTGGTGATTTGTTTGAACTTGTCGTCACTCTGTGTGATTTACTTCTTGAACGCGTTGCTTTTGAACCCCTCTTCCATGGTTTCTTTACCTGCTTGGAACGTTTTTCTAAATTCTCATCTGAATCATCTGACTTATTATGATCTTTTTTAAGTTGTTTCTTTGGTCTTGAACCTGACTCAGTTGTAGGTTGACTTCGTTTAGATGATTTACTCGTTTTCACCTCTTTGTCTTTACCTTTGCCCTTATCTTTAGAAGTATTCTTTGGTTGCTCGACATCTTCATCTACATGTGTGATATTCTCAGCAGACGTATCATCAGCAGGATTATCTTTAGACGAAGAGTTTGGTTGAGGAGCACTCGATTCCACTGATGACTTTGGTGAAGCTTCAATTCCTTGTCGATTTTCCGATCGAGCGGTGGTTTCAGTTATGGACAAAGACTTGGCTTGGGGAGCCCTAGATTCCACTGATGACTTTGGTGAATCTTCAATTTCGGTGGTTTCAGTATCAGACAAAGACTTGGATTGAGGAGCACTCGGTTCCACTGATGGCTTTGATGAAACTTCGCTTTCATTTTCCAGTCCAGCGGTAGTTTCAGCGTTAGACAAAGAGGTAGGTTGACGAGCACTTGATTCCACCCATGACTTTGGTGAAACTTCGCTTTCTTGTTGATCTTCATTTCCAGCGGTAGTTTCCATAACCTCTTCTTGTATAGTTGTTTGAGTTTCATCAAAATCGATCTGTTTAGCATTCGATTTCCTTTCATTGAATACCTTCTTGGGAGAGGTTGATGGATTTGATGTTCCTTGCTTTGAAGGTTGTCGATCTGGTTTCTGAGGAATACTACTTGAATGACTATGACGACCAGAGAAAAACGTTGGATTTTTTTCAACTTGTCCCTCAGCAAAGTTAACGAAGTTGGCCGTAGCTTCTACTTCACCTCTATAATGAAGAATCGAAACCACGTTTTATTAGGAACCTCTGAACAAGCCAAGATGGAGTAAATGTATAATTGAGGGAGATGGTAACATACGCAACATTTTCATGATGTCGAGCCTGAGCAGTTCCAGCGCTTGGTCCGTCATAGGAGGCTGGTACACTGGTATCTTGACGGTTAGAGGAGGGTACCAAATGGTCCTCACAGAAACTGCTATCGTCATCTTCTGCACTCTCCTAGAAGTGCCAGAACGTTGATGTGAGACTTATGACGGTTTATGATAAAGAGCATAGACTTACTTCATCGTTGGCCGGCTGTACAACAAGCCCACTAGGTCCTTCCTTTGATGTAACTCGATCACTCGGCCCAGAACGCCTGGGCGAACTTCTAACCCCTGGTACAAGATGGGAGGTTTTTTTGCCTGAACCTTGAACTTGACTCTTTCTTGCATTTGATGGACGAGGAGTACGGGAACTCTCCCCCCAGTCGTGAACTACTGGCGGATTGGTTGGACGAACGTACTCAGGGAATCTACAACACACCATATCAATGACCAATTCAATGAATTTAGTATATGTATGCATTTCTGCAATCTTCTTTGGTTTATTACGGAACGGATATAACTGTATTTTCGAAAGAAAACATAAAATTACAAATCAGTTTCAATGAATGACTTTCTAAAAGATCCAGATTGAGAAGTCACTCAACAGATTGGTGAACCGATTGATAAATCTCTTCAAATTTTTCATTAGTTGATTTTTCAAATTCAGGTATAATTTCTTGATGATGATAATTTTGATGATGATTTCGATCTAAAAGTTGAATTAAATTCACCAAAGTTTTTTTTTCAACTTTAAAATCCGAAAATAAACTTGGTGTATTTTCTTCAATTTTATTAATTCCAATTAAAATCAATTTTTGAACTTCATATTCGATTAAAAATTTTGAAAACATTTCTTCTTGTTTCAAAGTTTGGGTGAAGTCTTGACTTTTAATCAGACAAGATAAAAATTTATCAATTGATTTATGTCCAATTTCGTATGGTGAAGTTAAAAAAGTTATAAAGAGTGATCCTAAATTGTATTTTAGGATTGCATCCCGACAAGCCGAGTCATGTGTCTCGTCATGTGCGATGAATGAATCTGGTGTTGTCCACATACTTTGTACAGCTGTGAGATGATCAAAAATGTAGAAATCGCAGCTATTTGTCAGTCTTGGCTGTGTTGCAAAAAGATAATCCAGACTTACCGGATGCAGCATCCCATGATGACTTTTCTGATTCACTCAATTGATAGCCCATTGATCCTTCTACTAACTCCCGGGACTCGAACGGAGTAGATAATACATTAGACCAAAAGGCATCAACACACATATTCAAGATAGTGATCTTGGTATTAATTGAAGGTTGAATATTAGACATCGGCTTAGATGAAGCACCTCTCTTGGTTGTGGAGGCCGAACGTTGTCGGTCTAATGAGATACTTTTACCAGAAGGACGAGAAGTAACTGATTCTTGAGCTGGATTGGGTGTAGGTGATGAAGTTTCAGATGGAGTTCGATTAATATCATCAAGATGATTTTCATTGACGGTGATAGTCGGTTTAACTTCGTTGGCGACTTTGTTCCGTTCACCTCGCTTTGGACGAGTTTGTTTATGTTTAGGTGGCATTTTGAAGCAGAAGAGATAAGTTTTTTTAAATAATCACTTCTTTCTTGATCGTCTTGAGATTGAGAAGTAATCAAGATCAGTAAGAAACAAATTAGGAAGTGATTCGATGGTTGGTGATGAGGAAAAGGAACAAGAGTAGAAGGTAGAACTAAGCTGAACAGGGCAAAGGATGTTATTTAAATCAAATCAGCTGAGGACCAAGTCGGATGAGATTGGAATCGCGACCCCTAACCCCTAACCCCTAAGTGGTTAGGGCTTAGGGGTTTGCTAGATCCACTTCTCATGATACACACAGCGCAACCTATGGACCATGAGATGTTCCTGAGTAATGAATCAGGCACACTTTGTGAATATCATGGTCATGCCAGGACATACCCACTTCAACAACCACTACAATAAAACTAGTCCTTGTCACTGCATCATTTGATTGGAAACAATGTTATTGTCCTTTACATTTTATCAAGGTAGCAACCGATATGGTCTACTACCTTTTTGAGAATCAGTTTCACTGGATTAGGATATTGTCATCTTATCAGAAATCAGAATGATCCATATGATGCCAAAGAAGTCACAAATCCGGCAAACTCTGTCGGGAGGCTCTCGGTCTGTTTACTTTTCTGAAACCTAACCCCAAAGAGTAAAATGGACTGAAATGTAGTTTTAAACTGTAGTTTTCATTTAATTTGATTTGATTGTGAATTTCCAATCTCCTGCTCGTCATCGTCATCACTCATCATCATTCATCCTCACACACCATCCTCATCGTCAGCTCAGCTTTAGCTTGATTACCAACTTCAATCAGAAACACATACACATTTCAACCACTCAAATGTCCGATCAGGGTATGTTATCGCCTTCAAATCAGTCTCTAATCCATCGTCAGCTCGTACACCATCATCCCAAACTTCTTCCTCTTGCGCCATACAATATCCGTCCATCCTTGCGCCTTTCAACCTTCGATCAGTCTTCATCCTAGTCTACCTCAGTATTCTCTGAAGTGCGATTTGTGAGGCCCACGCCTACGAGCGATCATCTCACAACTATCCTCGCATTATCTTGAAATCGCCGCCCTTTTCAGTCAATCGACTCGGGTGTGGTTTGTTCTTATCTTCTTTCTCCCCATTCTCTTCAGATTCCTATTTGCCTTTCTCGTATCCTTCTCACTTGACAGCTTTTCAATTTTACCAATTTCTATTTGATCAAGTCTGAATGGGTTAATGGCTATCAATCTATCGGATTCCATCTCTCACATATCGATGCTTCAATCCAAGTAGGATCGATCAGTACTTTTCAGCTTTCGGTTTACGAATCGCATCTTGCTTTTTGTGTTGTCGAGTCATGAAGAGCGCTATATCGCCATGTCTTTCCTTCTTCATTCGTCGCTCAACCATCCTCGGTAGCAGGTAACGTGAGAAATCAAATATATGATCTCGATTCACACGGTACACCGTCCAATTTGACTTGGGTTCTTCGGGGAGCAACCGATTCAGCTTCAACTGAACTATCGCTCCGTATCAGCTTTTCGCATCATCTCTACACCAATCAGTTTATGGCCATTGTCACTGGTCATCAAGTCCGATCCAAGACGATAAGGCTGGCAACAACATGATGATGATCTCATACACCGCAATCATTCATCCTCTTATCAATCCCAGTCCTGTCCGCTCTTTCAATTCTTTTCAGACACACTTCCTTCGCCAACCCAACACAATCATCTTTGAATCACATACCGAATATTTAATCATTTGACCTTTGCTATTTTCTCTTTCGATCATGTCTGTCGGTTCATCTTCCGGATCACCACATTCAGATTGGGATAACGGACCTGCTGTTGATCAACCAAATGGACAAGAAGAATCTAATTGGAACCGTAGCGAGGAACGTAGGGAACGTACACCAAGTCCACGTCGTACAAATCATCGAGAAAGAAGTAGAAGTCCAATAAGAGGATCTGCAGTCACTAGTGATGATCGTGGTCGGTATGTTGAATCAAGTTCTCTATGAAACTTTTTTTTCTTCAATCATTGCACGTCTCTTTCGCTCATACATCTTACTTGTTTCTCCTTTGGCTTGAACTCGATTTTTCTTTAGATCTAGTGATGTTGTCAATCCTGGCAACAATTTACATGTTTCAGGCATCAGTCTTCGTGTCGAAGATCGTGATTTAGAAGAACTTTTCTCCAAATATGGCAAGGTAAGTGACTACGATTCTGACCTGTTATCTCCTTTTTTGAGAACATCATTAATGATGAGGAGTTTTCTCTTGGAATGGATAGGTACTAAAATCACAATTGATGCGTGATCCTCATACTCGTGATCCAAGAGGTTTTGGATTTGTCACAATGGAAACTGCTGAGGAGGCAGAAGCTGCTATTGCTGGTCTTCATGGGACTGAACTGATGGGCAAACCGTTATCTGTTGAAAAGGCTCGAAGATCTCGAGGAAGAACTCCTACCCGTCAGTAGCTTTTATTTCAATTGACCGTCGTACATCAATCTAACTAGAAGGATCTTACATTGTGTACAGCTGGACAGTACCATGGTCCTCCTAAACGGGATGATGGTCATAGGCCGTATGAACCTCGAGGTGGATACCATGCTCGTTATGATCCTTATGATCGTCGATATGACGATCGTAGAGGTTATGATGACCGTAGACCAATCTATGATGATCGTCGATACCGTTATGACGATCGTCGTGATGATCGATATGGCTATGCAGCACCTATGAGGGACCGGTATGACGATCGATATGATCGAAGGAGAGACGATCGCGATTATGATCGTCGAAGATATTGATCATTAAGATTGAGTTTTCCAAGTCGATTTTTTCCAAACCAAGACCATCGCCTGTTTTCTCGAAACTTGACACGACAGGAAATTCGGTGGAAAGTCTTTTTGTCTAGATCTTTTTTCTTTGGATACCTGAATACTCGATTTACTAGGGAAGACACGGGCTACAAGAATTGAAAAGAAGATGTTTTTTTTTGAAAAGTGTTTGTTTCTATTTGAAAAAAACTGATAAGCTTAATCATGTGGAAGAAATATCTATATCAAAAAAGGTCTCTTTTTGTTTACCTTATTTTGGCTTTTTTGTATAATTTTGTTTGATTGTTTCCTCTTTACTCCTTGTAATGCTTTTCTCCCTATTCCAAAAATCTTTTACTGTCCTTGTTGTTCTTTATCTTTCCTTGTTCTGGTTTAATTTTCCCTTTTTTGTTTGGGATCAGAGAGTTCTTTCAGAAAGAAAAATGGGAAAAATCTTACTTGTCTTGATTTTTTGTTCCTTTGTGTGTGTGTGTTGATTTGATGATGTATAAAGTGTCGGCTACTGTTTTTTTTTTGAAAAATCAAACCAATCCTGAATCAAAGTTCTTTGGCACTTGAGGTTCATATATATATACATATCAATCCCTTATCGAAGGTTTGTGTTGGGTTGTTTGTAGTGTCGTGATAAAAATCATTTCTTGTTCATCAAAGGACATTTATTTGAAATTTCTCACTTGCAAAAATCATTCAAAGAAATTGGAATGACTACTATATAAGAAAGGTGAGTTGACTTTCTTGCTTTGGTGGTATTGGCAAACTATACTATACCATACTATACTATACTATACTATACTATACTATACTATACCCAAAAAACTGGGTCCAAAATTATTGGTTTTCATGGAGTATCTGTTTTGTCAGAGCAAATTTCACTGAAAACTAAAAAAATGAGAGTATTGGTCTTGACAAATATTGGTTATATCTGAGTCTACTGCGCTCATTGAAGGTGTTTTGTGAGGAAATTTGCACAAAATAGAGAATTTTCAAGAAGATTGATTATGTGATAGATATCATAAACTTTAGATTGGACAAGTCTCTGACAGGATCACTGAAAGATTTTTCAACAATACATACATACAGCCATTCCGATATTGCTTGTTGCTCCGTTTTGAAAAAGAAAAAGTTGAAACCTAAGTTTTTACTTGATAAATTTCAAACTCAGCTGTAATTCAAGGCAATACAGCCAATTTCCAGGTTTTAACCAGTTAAAACTTAGGTTTCAAGCTCACAAACTTTTTCTTTTCAAAAGGGTGCGACAACCAATATTGGAATGGCTGTACCTAAGTTTTAACTGGTTAAAACCTGAAAATTGGCTGTATTTCCTTGAATTACAGCCAATTTCAAAGTTTTATGGAGTAAAAAGTTAGGTTTAACCGAGTTTCACTTTTTCTTTTTCAAAACGGAGCGACAAGAAATATCAGAATGGCTGTAATGTGAAAGTGTTATTTAAAGGAAGATGATCAGGATGAAGGTATTGAAGCTAATCTAAAAAAGTCCCTCAAGGGAAGAAGTGTTACATAAGTCCAGGACAGTCAACACTGGGTGAAATTCCATGCACATATTGATATGCGCAACACATGTTGATTGGTGTCATTGACATGGACATGTGTTGCACATATCAATATGTGACTAAAGTGCAAACGTTAACTGGACAGAATCAAAGCATATACAATTGGGGTACCCAAAGTGAGTATGTATGTGTACATACAGCTGTTCCCAGAATGGTTCATCAGAAATTTGTAAAAAGTTCATCAATGCAGCAGATAAAATAACTGTAACTTGTTTTGCCAATATTTCCCAGAACCAAATAACTCACACCTGGTAAGCGGGTTGACCAGTGCCTTTCCACGTCAAATCTTATGAACTGATGAGATAGGGATATTTTCACCACTAGCCATGAAAGCCAAAAGATTATCATGGAGGATTTAGCACATGTATTTCAAAAGATGTACAGATGAATCATCACAATGACACATGATTGTCATTGGAGGATTATCTTCCTTCCATATTGCTCAACTTCATGAAAAGAAAAAACTCAACAAAACCAAAAGTATGAGTTTTTCACAGGAGAGAATTTTGAAAAAAATAGACCAACCATTGTGGGAACAGCTGTACTTCTTGGTGCATAATCTTTTTGTCTTTTTTCAAATCCATTTGCAGCCGGGAGAAGTATGTTTTTCCATTGGCACAACTTGAGTCTTTCACTGCCCATGCTGGTTGATCATCACCCTCTAATCACCAAACATAAACACATCCACTATTCCTGATCAAGAAACTTCTTGCCTTTGGCCAGCTCAAGGCATGATCAATGAAGTAAAGAAGAGAGATGCTGAGGACAGGAAAAGTATGCACTGGGTCCTCACAGCTAGAAACCTCTGGAGAGTTCTGGACCTAAATATACTTTTTTATTCTTGATCACTGCCAGCTCTTGTACTGCGGAAGAGACACCAGTGGATACCAGCTATCCAATGGCTCCATACCAAGCATAAGCCAGGCCTAGCCTGTATTGGTGCCAGTGAACCAGATACAATGTACTCATACGTGTTTACTCCATCCACTATTTTCAGATTTACTGTGGACATTGTAGAGAACCCTATTAATGGCTATGCCTGTCTTTGTTGCCCTGAAGCTGGTACCAAGGAATGTCCTGCATGTCATCGACATCCTTTGGCCACATGTGATTAAGTTTGGTTCTGATGCATGGCTTTCTATTGATTGTTCTTAGTGCTGGTCTGAAGAGCCAATCATGGACAATTTACCTCTAGATCCCTGTGGTTGTACTGTTTTCTGTTCAGGCCGGTACCATTCTACAGAGACACATTTACCCTGTACAGAGTCTACACACCTCATCAGACCTCTTGTCAACACAATATGAAGTATACTACCCACCTCCTCCAAACCAGGTGTGACTTTCAACATATTGTTCTTCTTGAATATTTCCTCACCAATATCAACCTCCCCTGTAGATTTCATACTATGCTGAGGAACCTTTGCAGGCTTTGATCAAGTACCTTGGCTCAATTTTCTACAGCTCTACTCTGCATCAGTTTTGCCAGATCTCTGGCTCAAGGGGCAATGATTTAACTGCCGGTTATTGATGAAAAATCAAGTTGTTACATTGAAAATTTGATTGGCAACATCTGATAGGTTTTCCACATACAGGTGCAAACAATCAGTGGATTGATAGTCTGAGTTGCCCATCAAGTACTCCATTGGACTAAATTTGAGAGTCTAGGCTTATAGTCATTCACTATCTTAAATAATTGATTTGAAAGTCTATCCCCTTGATCACTTCATCCACAAACACTTGTTCTTTAGCTCATTGAATTTGTTTGATTAAAGGATATTCCAAGAGGAAGGAATGAACTCATAACACTTGCAAGAAGATACTTTTTTATGTGTGTTAATATCATTGGACTGGTGGGTTCTTTCTCAAATTCTTTCAGTATGTGAGAGTAAGTGATGATTATGCTGTATCAATCCACTTTACCTTGTTGGGTCTGAGGCTAGAACCCAAAGTTGTTTGCCCTTTCTTGCAATTCACCTGACTTCCAAGATGTGTGCAATGTCAGTGCTCCAAGTGTGTTGAGGGTTTTTTCTTTTTTTTTTAAAGTGCACTAAGGCATTTATTGCATGAAACACTATCTAAACAGTTAAATTTTAGAGACTAATACACCTTTGAAAATTCGGCCATTTAGTCGGAACAAAGGATTTCGATGCCATTTGATGTCAAGTTTTTATTTTCTTTCCTGTTGAGGGGTTTGTTCTAAAATGTCCAAGGCATTCCTTTACGGATACTTGTCGCCCTGATGTTGAAGTTAAATTCAGGGTGGCCGAAGACAAACACCGAACGTTGATGAAACATTGAGACTGAGTTTGTCCTTAAGATCTAAAACCCTATCGACCTGTAATTAATTTAGATACAGCCACGAAGAACCTTAAATAGTTAAATCTGAAATTCCAAGTTGAGCTAATATGTATGACTTACATAAGATCTCGCTAGCACCTCCTTCAAGTTCACCTTCATTACCTATCATATCATCAACTTGAACCTCTCACCTGACCATCATACTTGACTTCCTCCACTCACTTAGCTACTTTCCGTCAACTACTCATTCTCATCATCAAAATGGCCGCCGCTCGACCCAACTCAACTCGACCTGCTTATCAATTTAAATGTAGGTTTTGGAAGACTTGTTGACGTTATATCCATGCAGTACTTCCTTCGAAACAATAACTAAGATAAATATGTCTTATTGTCTACCCTCTACCCTCTAGTGGTCCTTCTTGGCGAATCTGCGGTCGGGAAATCGTCACTTGTCCTTCGATTCGTTCAGAATGACTTTCAAGAGTGTAAGTCAATCTATCTGACTTTGAAACTCACGTTTGAGCCATATGAATGTGCATCCGACCCAGCAGTTGCTCGTATCCTGATTTTGATACTGTGAAATTTAGATCGGGAAAGTACGATCGGTGCAGCTTTTCTGACTCAAACAGTTCAGCTGGATGACCAAACCACGATCAAATACGAGGTCCGTGACTGTATCCATTTCCCCATACGACCCAGATTGTCGTATGTGTCAGCACCAAATTACTTATCTCATGGGATACTCTTGGACTGCACGTAGATTTGGGATACTGCTGGCCAAGAGCGTTATAAATCACTTGCTCCAATGTGTGAGTTATCCTCGAAATTATCACCGTTTCGGAAATTCATTAAATCCCCAGATCATTCAAAGTATCAAGATGGACTTATTCCAAGCTTTTTGAAACACATTAGATTATCGAAATGCAAATTGCGCCGTGGTGGTCTATGACATCACTTCTTCAGTATGTTCCATATGATCTTCCAATCCTTCCGTTAAACTGATAGCATGTTTACGAATTCTCTCAACATAGGCATCCCTAGAAAAGGCCAAAAATTGGATACGCGAACTTCAGAGGCAGGCAGATTCTCAAATTGTCATTGCCTTGGCTGGCAATAAAGCTGATTTAGAAGAACGAAGACAAGTCTCAACAGCGGTATGTAGTCAAGCTTGCCATCAAATCAAATTCCAGTATCCAACTCCAAATCAGGAAGCCATTCTATTTGATCTTCTCTGAAACCCCCTTGTGTGTATTTTTATAATATGTTTTTGTAGGACGCACGCCAATTTGCAGAAGAAGAGAATTTACTGTTTTTCGAAACTTCGGCAAAAGATGCCACAAACGTTCATGAGATCTTTCAAGCCATTGGTATGTCTTAACATGAAAAGATGTACCATTTCAAAGCCTGAATACACTTTGCTATCCTTGCCAGTCTATGTATGAAAAGTTGACTTTGTTCTGTTTGTTTTGGATTTCTTGTATTCTCAGCTAAGAAACTACCACTTGATTCAGCTGCTTCTCGTGGCCCTCGGGGCAGTGCTGGACCAAACCGAGCTGCAGGTGGAGTAAATCTCAACCAAGGAGCAGGTGGTGCTGATGGTGATGGGGCATGCGCTTGTTAAAAAGCTTCAAGACATCTCACTCATATTTTTTACATTTTTGTTTGTGCCCGCACGATTCAAAAGATATCGGTTCTTTTTTTTGTTCTGTTAGTCTTGTAGGTAGTTGGTTTTTTTACTTTCGTCGGCGTACTTGTGTATTGTATCGTCTTTTTCCTTTTTCCTTTCCGCCTCCCTTGATCGTTTTCGGTAAAGTGGGGCCTTATGTGAATCTCTTCCTATGTTCAACTGATTTACAATGTCTCTTTCCTGCTACATTTTTTCATGCAATGTTTGATATATGACGATATATTTTCACGGGAAAGAAGCCTCCATGCTCTCAAGACATCATATCCTTTTAGACATGTGTCTATTGTCTAAGGAGGTTTGAATAATCATTTGTTGTTCTGAGTAGCGAAGTGAGGAATTTTGAATTCATAGCAGCATGACCAATTTCGGCCGCATAACCCGAGCAACTTGGCGGGCGATGGAGAACAAGCTCAGTGCAGCAGGTATTAAAACTGAAATCAAGTCCAAAGCCGTTGTACGTTATGAAACCGATGTGAAAGGCTTCAAACAGCTTCAAACGGCCGGATTGCGAGGGATATATCGTCATGGAGCCATGGGCTGTTGCCAAGATTATATGCGATGGTTTTCGATGTAGGGGCCTTCCGGGGTCCTCCGGCAGAGCCTAGAGGTGAGTTTTTGACGGCAGGATCTAGGTTTTTTCTCCTGCGCTGCCAGTTGTCAACCTTGACTTCTCCTGCCTCTCATGAGCCCCGCTTGATGCAATCAGGAGCACCCAAATTTATGCATAAGCAAGTCCTGCCAAAAGGAGCTTTGAGGCAAGCGTACTCGATTTTCTTTTGTTGGTGTACTGCAAACGTGAGATGCTTCTCTCATCACGCTTTCGTCCTCCAAAAATTTCATTCAAATGTTTGTGTGACCTGCACAGTCAACTTAGTATGTTCATCCGTTTTGTTCATCTACCAATGGGCCGAATGTGTTATATGAATCTAACAGAATGTAAGCTCATCTGTGGTCCTCTCTTAACCCCTTTGATTGGTTTAAGTAGATAATTATGACCAGGCTTTGCACAATTCACAAGCAATTCTTTGATGTTTGTCCTATCACCTTTTTGGATGGGTCTCAAGGAAATTTCACTGATTGATTTGGTCTGACAACTCACCCTTGCAGAACTTGATTATTTACCAACTTAGTACACTGTCATGAATCTTCACATTATGGCGGCCATTGTTAGGATCTCTGTATATTTCAAGCAAGCCTCTGGTATATTGATCTTCACATCATCTTGTACTGAGCAGTCTTTAACCAATTGATCTCAAGTCATTTTTATTCACATCTCTTTTGGAATTTTGACTTTGAGTACCATATATATTCATCATATTATGTTATATCTATGCATGATCAAAATTTTCTATTCCTTTTGCAATTTTTTGATCAATGAGAAGCATTTTACAGATGACACAGATAGGAATAGATGGGAAGTACAAAGTTAAATAAGGTAAACACATGAATTCAGGCTGTGAAGCCACATAATCACAGAATATAAGAATATAAGATGCTTGCTTTGGTGATCTAGGCTACCTGGTGAGAGTGACTTTTTCCAAAAAAATATTATTTGATATTCTGGTTCATCTTCTAGTCTTCACAACCCTTGTTGATTTCAGAGGAATTCAACATAACACCAACTTAATGTTTCTTGATCAGAACAATTTACCCAAGCTCAACAAATGTTATCACACCGTTAGACAATCCTTATAAACATTAGGTTTTTTATGACCAACCCAAATATCTCCAACCCTAGAAACTTGTTGATCAGTTGGGTACAGCAAGGAGTTCAGGTATGTGAAAATAGAGGGTAGGTAGAGACAAAGATAATCAACCCAAGTGAGATTGCTTTAGTAACCTCTGGTTGGGATCTCCATCACGATCCATTTTCAATATGTACTTGTGTAGAGTTGCATCTGCTTTTTCATTTTTAAATTTACTAGAAGTGCATTGTTAAAATTTATTCAAGCAAAGAAAACACACCCAGCAGTTGATTTGAATTATTCCAAAATGGTTTACTCATTCAATTTCAATTATTCACTACTCAAATCATTCTATTAAAAAATGTCATCAGTAAAAGCATTCTTGTGTTTAGGAAGTATACTCATATGAAGACATCTTATTGATGTACAATGTGATTTGCATCCTTGAGCCCAGTTACTATCTATTGTGTGCGGTTGGTTGATTGAAAGTCTCTAAGTGGTTGATCTCATAGACTGATTCTCCCACTTTTGTGATTTACATTGATGGAACAGGCATGAACGCTGTTGGAGTCTCCACCAAGACATAAATTGAGGCTCTTCTTTGACCCCTTTCTATTCGATTGAAAGGATTTGAAGAGGCCACTTTTGTATATGGACAAGTCTACACATACCAAGCTTGTGATTATCTATCAGGAGTTGGTGGATCCTTCTTCCTCATATGTATGAAGTTCACAATTTGTGTTATAGCTGCGATGAATTTGGTTTGTGAGCAGATCAGTGATGGCGATAGTTTTGATTTTCAAGCTCGATTAACTTGAGAGTTAACCTAACCCAATTAACTCAATTTAATTTACATAATTACTTTTTCCAAAACATATAAAACCCGACGGTCAACAGAAATTCGAGCGGTCATCCACCACTTTCAAGTTCATCAATCACATTCACATTCTCATTCTCAAACATACTTTCATCTCTTTACATTCCTGCCTTTCTCGATTCAAGATGCCTGGCGATCAGGGTATGTTCAACCAAACACCTTCACCTACACCTACTCCAGTATACCACCTTCCAAGTCGGGAGTAAAAGCAAAAATGTCCTTTCATTCACCCTCACCCCATCTCGCTCGCTACATTACCTCCTCTCGCCCTATCATCTGAAGCTCGTCAGCATATGTTGCCCATCTAGCAATCATATCTGTGTCAGACATTTCAACAGCTGCGTCCTCTTACTAAGACTATCCATCAGTCTTTGGGCTTTGGGTCCATCAACCACGGCAGTCATTCCACTTCTTTATCATTCTTGATCTCGGCTCGACTGTTGTCGGCTCGTTGCAATCGTCTCGAATGTATATCGATAACGCTTCGAATAGCTCAGTCTCGCCACTTAGTCTGCGTATCCTGATCACGCGGTCACATGCGTGACCTCATGTTCAGTTCGGTCCTCATGTCACCTCACCTTGCCTCGCCTATCGTATGCTGGTGATTCAAAAAGGTGTTTCGACCTGTCCTTTTCGACATTAGTTGCACTTCACTTCAACCTTTGACACCCCATCATCGGCTTGCTGCTCGATCTCTTGCTCGGCCTCAGTTTCACATCTTCGGATACTCGCCTCACTACTCATCGATCTCAGAACGCCCCTTACGCATCAACGCTCCCGCATCTACCCTATCACCCCCATACGCTTGTTTTTTGTACTAAAACCTTTCAATTCCCCCGTTGTCATGCTGGTTTTCTGCTGCGACGTAGATTGGGCCGACGGACCTGCACCTGCCGAATATGGCCGTCAAACCGACGGTGGTCGTCGATCCGGTCGGTCTGCGAGTCCCAATGGACCTCCTCGTAGAGACCGCAGTCGGAGTCCAATGCGTGTCGAATCCGAGAAACCCATACCTCGAGGACGGTAAGCCGAAGCATCCATTTTCTGAAAGGTCATACCATCTCCTGTTGTAGATTAACTGACAATTTCATTGGTTTTCATCTCTGATCTTCACATGGCCCAGTGGCAACAACGGTGACCACAACCCAGGAAACAATCTCCATGTATCTGGCATTAGCAGCCGAGCTGAAGATGTCGATTTGCACGAGCTGTTTGTCAAGCATGGTCGAGCAAGTTTCTACCGCACTCTGAATTCATCCAATGGTCCTCTAATGAATGGCCTTGCCTTGAATTTTTTCTTTTTTGATCCACAGGTTCAAAAGGCGCAGCTCATGCGCGACCCTAACACTAAAGAAATTCGTGGCTTTGGTTTTGTGACTATGGAGTCTGCTGAAGAAGCTGAGGCTGCTATGGCTGCTCTCAATGGCCTTGACTTCCTTGGCAAGGTACTATCTGTCGAGAAAGCACGCAGAGGCAGAGCTCGCACTCCTACACGTAAGCTGCTTCTGACAGCCTTTCCAATCGCCCGCCAACACTAACATATTCTACCACCGTGCTCTTCTAGCTGGTCAATACCACGGCCCACCCAAGCGTGATGAGCGTCGCTATGATCCACGAGGTTACGGTGGCGGTCCGCGATATGACGACCGCGGAGGCGGTGGTGGCTATGATCGACGTGAACGTCGTTTTGATGATCGCGGCCCACCTAGTAGAGATGATCGGTATGGGTATGCTGCTCCTATGAGACCAGAACGTGAACGTTATGATGAACGTCGAGATTATGATCGACCTCGTCGTGATGATCGTGATTATGATCGAAGGTATTGAACAATTATAAACATTTTTTTCGTGTCATTCATCCTCTCTGTTCTTCATGTCTTCAAATCTTCATTTGGTGTTAGTCATATCTGTGAAACATGCAGAATTTTGTAATATAATAATATCTCTGGACCAGTTTATTACTCCGATCAGGGTGATTTCTCGTGGAAGGTCTAGTTACCGTCTGCTTGATGAAATAAGCAGGAACCCGATAACTGTCTCCCTTTCGTGAGAAGCCCTTCCGACATTTCAAGCTTCAGACCATTGCATATTCGACTCAGTAGGAGTTTGTGGTGTTTGATGTAAAAGGTAGAGGGTTGGGTATCCCTCATCTCACGCGGTGGGCGCGACTTTTCAAAAAGGGAGCGCCTCGGGCGCTCCCGTACAGGCCTGGGCGCGCTCATTTTGGCTGAGGGCGCGACAGGCGCAAAAGGCGTGATTTTTTTTAACATTCGTTGAAAAAAGTCATTGGACTCAGGGATGCAGGAGTGAGTATGAGTTTACTCAGTAAGAGCATCTCCAACGGTGCCTTGTAAACGTAACAATACGTAAGCTGTATGTTACGTTGACAGGGTTGGGTCAAAAAATGACCCTCCACCGGTCGGCAGATTTCTCACCTCTGGCCACTCGTGTGAAGTTTGGTTTGAGGGATACTGGGTATCGCATGTCAAGACCTTCATGCATGAAGGGCTTCCGCAAAAGATGCAGGAAGCAGTATTGGCGACGTTTGGGACATAATCATACCACATGCGTCCAAAGATAAATATGATAATCGAAAGAAATTACATATCAAGTATATAGTCAATGAGATATCAGTCAACTTTTAAAAGGAATATCGTGCGCTTTCGGTGTTTTTGGCAGGAGCACGACCTTGGAAGTCCCTCCATCATGTGCGCGGTGGAGGGAAATCATTTTAAAGAAAAAATACAGCTTACTGTATGTTTTCAGACAAGCCTGTACGCCTTTTGGCGATTCAGGACCGTTGGAGATGCTCTAAAGTGAGTATTATTGAGTATACTGAGTATTTTTGCCTATTTTTGGCCCTGTAAACCCGTACACCAGGGGGTAAATGTCCTCGGCCTCGGATGGTTCTGGACACGTGTCCAGGAATTTCGATGAGATGGCGTTTCAAAACCGGCCCAGTCACGAAATTTGTGAGAGCCGTAATTAGAGCTTGCCTGACACCGGTTGAACCACGTGTGACAAACACACGTACTTTGACCGGTCCCCACCTCCGTCTCAGGAACGATCCAGATGTCAGAACGGGATGAGGTCGTGACCGAGACGGTGTTTTACGGATGTGAAACGGTAAGATGCCGTTCCGCTCCTGCCCGAGTTTGGCTGTGTGCAGTCGTTCACGCAGCCACCAAGGCGGAGTGAGATGAGATCATAACGCTTCATTACGAACCGTTATGATCGAAAATGCCCAGGTTTGTCCGATCTTGCAAAAACTGGATTCGTCATCAGGTTTGTCTGAAGCGCCCTATCAGACCAATCCCAATTGTTCGCACTTGTTCTCCTCACAGTATACTGAGACTAATCTGTGCTGATCGAGCAAAAGATGTGTAATGGTTTCTTTTTTGGAACAAAAGGAAAACAAGATGATTTGAATTTAATAAAAGGATAGATTACCGCTATCTTCTCAGTCGCATTCAAATGGATTTGCTTCCTGATCGAGCAAAAGATGTGTAGTAACAATCGGGTTTTTTAAAAACAAACAAAAACCATTCTTTTTTTAAGAGAAACAAAAGAAAACAATATAAGATGATTTGAATGTAATAAAAGAGAAGGAGATTACAACTATCCTCTCTGTCATATTCAATGACTTCTCTTTCTGATCGAGTGAAAGAAGTGTATCTTGAAAGACAAAAGAAAATGATTTTGGAACTGATGAAACCATCTCGATCCATTGCTTTCTGATCGACCTGAAGTGTAATGAATATCTATCTTTTTAAAAAAGGAAAAAGATATAAGGTGGCTTGAACTTATAAAATGATCTTGTTTGATTGATTTCTGATCGACCGAATGAAATTTTAAAAAAAAGATAACCCAATTTTCAAAGGTATTTTGAAAGCTCTGACAGTCGCCGTGGGTCAAGACGGTGAAGATGACATGTTCCCTTCAAGGAGCACCTTATCAATCATATGTTGATAATAATCTCGAGCCTTGAACATTAGATCCATCGCGGTTCCAAAACGAATGCCCCATTTGACCATGTGATTGACGTTCAAGAACCGTGGGTACAGGAATTTGGCAAAGTTATTAATTCGATGTTGTCGGAAAATGTCCATCACATCTTGAATCTCATCACGAGGAACAGAGGCGTATTCAAGATAATCCTTGAGATTGTTCTTCGTCTTTTGGATCAGGTTTTTGACCATGGTACGAGACACCGAGATCGATCGGCCTTGAAATTCAACATAGCCACCCTTCATAGAGTCTGGCAGGCTGTTGATGTTGCATTTAACAAGGTCTTGATAATACTGACGTGCCATGAAGATGAGGTCCATTGCTGTTCCATAAGGAATCCCCCATTGTACCAAGTGATCAACATTCAGAATCGCTGGAAAAAGAAATTTTTCGAACGAGTTGATGCGGTGTGGACGTAAGATGTTGATCACTGAATCGATTTCGTCTGGTGAAATGTCAACGTAAGATAAATAATCTCTCATTGTTGTTTTGCTTCTCAGCAAATCAATCGTATCATGATCCACCGTTATCGAGCAGCCTTGAAACTCCAAATAATCAATTGTCGCATCATCGAACTGGGTATTGGGTCCCCCGTTCCCCGTCAAGCGTGCCATCTTCTTGGGGGTAGGAGGTTCAGACTCCTTCTCGCAGTCTGTGTCACTAGCTGCTCTTTTAGCATTGCGGCAAGGTGACGAGTTCTCAACCAATGACTGGTTCTTCGGATGATTTGATCGAAAAAAAAATGAGTATATTGAAAAAAGAGATGATTCAGATGGGACATTAAACCGCTCACTGAAGCCAAATTGGGGTCATCCATTGTCACAATTGCACCTGAGATATTGATTGATTGGAGGTTGAAGGTGATGAGGTGAGAGGTGATGACTTGAAGACGAGCAACTGCAATCGGCAGGAAAAGCAAAAAACTTGGCCAAGTTTTTTTTGAATTGCACAAAATCCACCTCGATCAATTGAAAAAAAATACAACCACCTGTCAAAAGAACTTTTTGAGGTTTTGTTGAGGACGTGGAAATGAAATTTGTCCCAAAAAACACAAGTTCCATCCACCTGCGACTCACCTTGACTTACACACAACTCATGTTTCCCAGCTCTCAACGTTATCAAAGGAGCCCAATGGGATCCAATTACGATCGACTATCGACATCCATCATACCCAGGACCCGCTCAGCGTCTGATGCCTTTGGGTTGGACAGCCGCCACCAAAACACCCCTAACCTGCGGCACCGCTCGTCGCAGAATGGGCCCATCCAGGAAGATGAGCCTGATTATCGTGCTGCGTTAGGTGACACATTTTTCACACCCGATATGATGCGATCCGAGTCAAGACCACATTCATCAGGAATCAGTCCTGAGGAAAATGTGGTTGACCCACTCGCATTATCAAATATGGTTAGCACAATTGGTGCTCAATTCGGTCTCACTCCGAGAGCAATCTCTGAAGTGGACAAAGTTCTTCAGGTAATGTAGCATCTGTAGCCCAAAATTGAGATTGAAACTGATGCTTTGGTCTTGTTGAAGTAGCAACCCAATGAACAGAGCCGCCAGATAGCACTGATTTGCTTCTTGGCCTCACAGTTTCCAGCCAATCGCCAGTCCAACTCCGCGGATCAAGTCACAGTTACGGTTGGCCCCCCAATGGTTCAACCTAAGGGTGATCTATGGAAAGCCGAAGATCGCCTTCGAGTGAGTCAATATCCAGGAACACAATGATTTTTCTATGTTATACTAACATGAACATAGTATAGACTTTCATTCGAGATTTGATTAAAGACCTGCTTATGAAATCATCAATACAAGCCTACTCAACATCAAACTCATTACGCAAGCATCCCATCGTAGAATCACTCGAGAATCTAGTGATTGTGAGTTCCATTATATCTCGATTTCAACCTTCAAGCTGATGTTGTACCCAACCCTAGGAGGCACTAATGGCTGTCGATTGCAAAGTCAAAGCCAATGAATTGCCAGAAGGATTTCGAAACAGTGATCTGAATGCAGAAGGTTTAGTACGAAAGATTGTTAAGGAGATTGCTAAAACAGAGAAAAGCAAATTCCAAAGTGCACTCCTTGACGGTATCAATAAACCGGCAGTCGGTTCTTTAGTCCCTAAGTTGTACGATCTGTACTTTCAGCTTGGCCGTACACGAGCTCCTAAGAGCTTAACGATATCTAATGATGTGATCTGGAGCATGATCAATCTTGCTGACAAATGTAGGATTGCACTTCTGGTGAGGTTGAACCAACAGTCAAAGACTGTCTGCACGACTCGGCTGATAGTTATTGTACACACCTGCTCTATCTAGCGTCTTGAAGGTACCATTTTCCACCTCCACGCCAAGAACCCAACCCAGCCACGCAGCGGTCCAAAGGATAAAGCCGACCGATCAATATGGGACCCAGTTGATGAGCGCCTGGCTTGGGCCAGAGACCTCCCCCCCCTGGAACAAAAGGCGTAAGTACTTCTCTTACTATATGTATGATCTTCACTGACATTATACGCTGTCGTAGCTTTTACAGATGGATCATTAAGTACGACAACCGAATCTTCACAGGCAAAGAGACCTTTGAACGTATCAAAACATCCAATGACATTCAGATTATAACCCAAGAGGCCTTAAAGGAGTGGATCATACAAGGTGAACCACCATTAGCATGATAAACAATAATATACAACGACCTAAAAACATGTAAAGGAAGAATGATTTTGAAGACTCGTGTCGCTTCTTTCATTAACTTCTTCATTCATCTGATTTCAAGTTTCTTTAACACCTTTTCCAACTACTTCATAACCTCTTCAGCAGGAAGATCTTGTAGTTATTTCCTACCTACTACATACAATTCATCTGGCTAAAAGCATGTTTTGTGAAATTCGGTCTTTTGAAATGAAAGAAAAAACAATCCCATCGATGCTTTGTAACGTTCACTGCATTCGTATCGTTTCACCGTAGCTTTTCACCGCAAAAGCGGTCGAACGATACCGTACCTGCGGCCCTCTCGCTGATTCTGTTCCAGGCCAGGAACAGCGAGGCCACGTGTCAGTCTCGTTCCGGCCTTGAACTCACTGTTCCGG
Source organism: Melampsora larici-populina 98AG31 (assembly GCF_000204055.1). Lineage (NCBI taxonomy): Eukaryota > Fungi > Basidiomycota > Pucciniomycetes > Pucciniales > Melampsoraceae > Melampsora > Melampsora laricis-populina. The sequence continues at coordinate 60,953 of NW_006768785.1, forward strand.
GGACGTATCAGAACTTCCCTGGAACAGTTATTGAAATGGTCTCGGGCGGATTCACATCCAGTGATTGATCCGTCCAGGAATCAATCCTGTTCGGTCCCCGCTGGACACGCTCTAGGCACGTCCCAAATCAATAGAAAAGTGACACGTGCCTGTGACGCTGTCGATTCAGATTTGGGACGTGCCATTTACCCCCTGGTGTACAAAGTGAGTATCAGTTGAGTATATACTCATACTCGGTACTCATTCCTGCATCCCTGATTGGACTACTTATTACTTTTGCTAAAAAGCTTGGCCTGAATGAGAAAAAATAAAACAGAATTAGACCCAGAATTCCACCGCAGCAGTCACAACGCAGCAGAGAGAAAAAAGTTTTAGGGTGCTCAGACAACCACACCTTGGCAGATCCCACTACCCCTTGTGTTGCTCACAAACCAATTGCTTTGCCTGGCTCCCTCTCCCTCTGTCATCTTCACCACCCACTGCACACAATCCAGACAAACCAAGCGATGGATTCCTCAAGATTTCTCAACTCAGAAAGGACTTTCCAAGGCTACAATACTACATTTAATAACAATGCTAAGAGATGTAGACCCTCAATGACCAAGAAACAAAACACTGTTCAACAAGGAAAGCAGCCATCTGTCGTGTGAAAATCTACAGTGTTCCTCCTATGTTGATAACAAGCATTTGTTAAAAAATGAAACAAAGACATGATGTTGAAGCTTTTAGTATCTTACATATCTGCAACCTGTCCAGTACCAAGCCAAAGAACAAAAGTCTAGATTGAATACCTTATGAAAGATATCCAAAATGTGAGTGAGTTTTAAGGTAACTGAGGTCGTCAGGATTGTCGATAGATTATGAACAATATCAAGACCGATCCCTTTGAATCTGGTATGAGACAATCACAGGGGCAAAAATAGATGCTCACATAGGTGTGAGTGTTGAAATTTTTGTGTTTGTTTCAATTTTTGTTCAATTTTACTTCCCTTTTCTTGACCTATTCTTTCCTATTTCTTTCTGCTCGTCAGCTGATTGCGTGATCAACCAGAACTGAGCAGAAAAACTAAGCCTTGCTCAGGCTTTATTCCTTAGCAAAGAAGTCTGTGGAAGGGCTGATCCACCTGTTTGGTTTATCTCAGCTGCTCAGCTGATCCTGAGCGTCATTCCCTGGCTCAGTAGGCTCCAAGGAACACCACTTATGATTAGCTTAGGGGCTGAGCTGACCTGAGTATCCTCTTGGCTAATTCTCCGCAGCATCCCTTGGATGGATCACATAGGGCCAGCCTTGCCTCAGGCTTCATGGCTCCGGAATGAAGCCTGATGCCCATCTGCTCAGTTGACCAATGCTGCTCAGCTATCCCTCAGTGGCATTCCTGAGACCAGAAGGATCCCAAGGATTTCACCGCTCATGGGCTGAGGGGCTGCTCATCTAGTCCCCAGGGGCATTCCTGGGATCAGAAGGATCCCAAGGATGTCACTGAGTATTGGCTGAGGGGCTGCTCAGCTGCTCAGCTAGTCCTCAGGGGGATTCCTGGGATCAGAAAGATCCAAACAATGTCACTGAGTATTGGCTGAGGGGCTGCTCAGTTGACCTCAGTGAAACAATTTGAAGCGGATAATGATTTACGCTTTTAGAGCAAAATAAAACCTGGGCAGACAGGTGTTGATGATGAGCTCTATGAAAAGACTCAAAATGAAACACTGGGCGGAATGAAATCTACGCCTTACCTGCAGAAGTGCAGGATGAAAAGAGCGGAAAGATCTTGAGCTATCTATTCCTAACGTTCACACTAAGACTATGTAAAAAGAAGGAAAACAAATAACAAGAGAACACTAGTTTACCTGGACAGACAGGTGTTGATGATGAGCTCTATGAAAAGACTCAAAATGAAACACTGGGCGGAATGAAATCTACGCCTTACCTGCAGAAGTTCAGGATGAAAAGAGCGGAAAGACTATTTGAGTAGAGATGAGCACACATTCAGGTAAACCAGTATAGTAGAGAGAAAGAGTGAAAGTACGTACTCTTGAGCTATCTATTCCTAACGGTGAGGAAGGAAGAGAGAGCTCAAGAGAGACGCGGTATAAGAGTTAAAAATCTCAAGCACACACAGTATGGTTGGTAGTGCCGAGAAGCGTCAAAGGTCGGACCAGCAGGTATTACTCTGCCAACTTGCGGCTGAGCCACAAAATTCACTGAATTTGGGAGCCAAGGATACTGTTGGACTCCTGACATTGATGGCAATCCGGATATGCCGTTGGAAATTCAATATTTGAACTTCTTGTTTTAGTTGGTTTCTACAACATAACTAAATCTTGTCATGAAGTGTAGTTTTTGATAAATATCTGGTCCGAGATTTGACGCTTCTCGACACTAGCAACCATACACATGAAAAATCTCAGCACAGGGATGAAACAAACGCGCGCAAGAGTATGTAAGGGGCTATTCTCAAAGAGGAAAAAGAAACACATAAACCTGACGCATAATTATCCTTCATTCCAGCCACCTTCCCAATCTAGACACCTTCACTTATCCTGATCGAGTTAGTTCCTTACGGTGAAACTAATCATCACTTTCATATCTCAACCATGGGGTTGTTCACTTCTAACAACTGAGAGCGTACACCTGAGCTGATTGTGAAGGACTTGAACAGACACCAGTACATTACCACAACACTCAGCCCCTCAGTGTGAGCAGCTTTGTCCAGGGGACATCACTTAGGATTAGCTGAGCGGCTGAAATAAACTGAGCAGGGGGATGGCTCTTTTATGAGGCTTCATTCCTTAGCAAGGAAGTCTGAGGAAATTCTGGCCCATCAGTGAACCAGCCAGGGGATGCTACTGATCAAGTATTTCCTGAGCAGCTCAAATTGGATGGCCCCTGTGCAGGCTTCTTCACTAAGAAATGAAGCCTGAGGAAGGTGTAGTTCATGTGCACATTTTCATTTTGACCAAATTGCTGAGTATTCAGTGACTCATGAGCTGATCCTGAGTACTCATCTGGACTCAGTTATTGCTCATCCAAGATGGAAATGAGCCTTCTCAAGAACTGTCAAGCAAAATGTGAGCAAAACAGGCTGATCACCTGAACACAACCAAAATTGTGAATTGAATGGATCTGAAAGAAAATGAATCTTTTTTGGAGACTTCAAAAAAGTCTACAACGCTCACATACATGTGAGCATCAATTTTGGCCCCTGTGAATCATACGATTGCGAGTTGATACAATCTCAGATCTCTTATGAGGTCAATAAAACTAAGAAATCATGGGGTTTGAATAAGTCATCCAAATCCATTCAATTTGTCTATGGTCCTATGACCAAGCTGAAAAATGATCTCAGTTCTCTCAAAGACATTCAAAATCTAAAGATCGACTGGTTTTGCTCGGTCAAATCCAATTGACCTTCCTTTGTTCCTATTCAAGGGATTGTGAACAATCTCAGCTCTCTGATGTAATCTAGAGACTGATGTTTTCAACAAAATCCAAGTCGATTGATTTGCTTGTGATCCTATGAAGAAGATTGAAATGATCTCAATTTTCACATCAACCTTATCTAGAATTTCTTGATTCTAATTCCTATACAATGACAAGCTTCTCTGAATACAATTCATCTATTATAAACAATCTAGCTCATTAATTCAGCTGTAAAGGTCTTATGAGCTGCCTTCCGGATCCGTTCAACTGGATTTGACTTAGATGATGAAACTTGTGATCTTCGAACATCAAACTTCAGCACATGCTGCAAACTCAATGGTGTTCAACTTGGGACAGTGTGGTGGTAGGTATTGAAGAAGGATACCTAGAGAAAATATTAGGAATTATCAGTAAGTTGAATGAAATGAACTGGAGAGAGAAATGGGAGGAATTGAAGCAGTAGAGTGTATCTTTTTCCTTACAGAGATCAGCAGTCAATTGCCCATAATAGATAGACGTGTTAGTTCAGTTTAGTGAGCAAAACAAAGTCATCGACAGGGATTTGAGGCATATGAAAAATTGTTGGTGGCAGTGGGGTAATCAAGAGGATGGAACGGATGGGAGCTCAAGCGCACCCTAAAACTTTTTTCTCTCTGCTGTGTTGTGACTGCTGCGGTGAAATTTGTTTTTATTTTTTCTTGATCGGGCCAAGCTTTTTAGCAAAAGTAATAAAGACAAATATCATCCATATCCCAGGACTCATTATTGCTCTCTCCTTGAGCATCAGAAGGTTCTTTATTGATTGATTCTATAGTTGGAGTGCGAGTGAAGTTGGAGAAGTCGAAAAGGGTATCAATAAATCCCATATGATCATGTACTTCGGTATCTTCCTCCTCAGCCAGAGCATGCAGATCAAAAACACCCTTTTCAAACTCCTGTAACCCATATATCCATGCAAATATTGCTCCATCCAGCTCATCATTGTTGTCTTTGTTCTTTTTGACAATAGCAATATCTTGGTTGAAAGCTTTAGCAAGAGCATGCTCAGCCTTCACAGCAAGTTCAATTTGAGAGATCATCACCAATGTTGATGTCTTCATTGTGTGTCAATCTTTTGTTTTTGTCGCGCCCATCATCAAGAATATGCTTTCAACACCCGCAGCATGTGCAATCAGTTCATGCACTCGGATTGTGAAGCTCTTGAGTTGAAACATTTGTGGGGTTGTTGGTAGAGCTAGCCAAAAGTCTATTGGGTGGTTTACTGTAGTGTCAAACATGTCCGTTAGTGAGAACGTTTACAAAGACTGTAAAGACATAGTCATACTTTTCTTGGCTACACAAAAGACCCCAATACCACTGAAGTAATGCAACACTTGCTCGCAAAGAGTTAGAGCATCATGTTATGATCTCACAGTCATATCACAGAGCGTGAAAGACTTGTAAGATGTCACAAGTTGACCAACTCATATGGTACACGTCACACTTGTAGAACTGCTTTTCCTCTTCATCCGACAATCAATCTAATAGGCGTGATTACCTGATCCTCAATCCCCGTCGACAGAACCCCCTCCTGAGCCTTAACACATCAGCCTTCTTGTAGTTCCAAGCTTTTGCTAATGATATTATCATCTTCGTCAAGTCCTTGATTGTAAATGCTTTCAAAACAGAAACTTGACAGAACAAAGGGTTCAGGAAGAACCCAATGATATAGATCGGCTCGTTGAATATCTTGGCATGCTTGTGTAAGACTTGCAAGCAGTTTACTTTAAACGGTTCAAATCGAGGATAGCTGAAAAGATCAATGGCTAGAAGCTGTCGATAGGCGGTACCAATCTCCTTCCAAACATCTCCGACCGAAGTGTTTGCTTTTTCTAAATGCCCAATAGCATCCACAATTGGTCGAAGAAGCTTCACCAAGATCGAGTTTGAAGTAAAATGGTTGTGATTCTCGATTGCAACAATGATGTTCTTGTTGATGTTTGGAGTTGATACTGAAGATTTTTGATTGTCTCGGAACACACTTCCTGCTATCTAGGATTAAGGAGCTGATAAAATGCGCTATGAGTGAAAGGAACAACTACCAAATCCCGCTCTTAAGGATGGAAGCTGACCTGATAAAATGCGCTATGAGTGAAAGGAACAACTACCAAATCCCGCTCTTAAGGATGGAAGCTGACCTATGATTAGGATAGTTCAAATAACAACACGAGTTATGAGTCTCTTGATCTATGAAAGTGAAATGTTCTCTTTCCAAAGATCATTTGTATTACCTGATAAATGCGCTATGAGTGAAAGGAACAACTACCAAATCCCGCTCTTAAGGATGGAAGCTGACCTACAACATAATAGAGAAGAATAAACAAAACAATCATTTTAAGTCTTAGGAAAAATGAATATGATCTATAGCATCTATCTGTACCTATGATTAGGATAGTTCAAATAACAACACAAGTTATGAGTCTCTTGATCTATGAAAGTGAAATCTATAACATTTGTTTATCAAACAATCAGTCTAAAGTACTAGTAATAAAGATCTGTAGAAATGATATGATAAAGTGAAGTGTTTTACGTACGTTCTCTTTCCAAAGATGAGGAAAGAGAAACATTACGATTTTTCATGTTGAGCTTCTTATAAGTATTTTGGTTAGCTTAATTTGGTTTGGGGTTATCAATCAATACGTCATCCATCTGTTTATCCTTAATTTCACAACATCTTTTCCGTCTATCTCATTTCTCTTAATTCCTACATTTATGTTTCTTCTTCAGTAACTCCTATTTATGATTGTTAAGTCAATTGAACACCAACAGATACTGACTTGTCTTGTAACATTGTGAGGCAACTTTGAAATCATTTTTCATGGCTTTCAACAGACATTGCAACTTTTGCCATTGAATACCACCAAGATTCACAGAAAGTGCAAATACCATGAGCAATACCCTCTTTCTTTTGCCAGTTTGATAACTTATGATTCCAAAAGCTTGAGGATGTGAAAAAGTTGAATAATGCTCAATTGATTTCAACCGTTACTTTCATATCCACATGACTGATGATCTTCTTTGCAATCAGGTTAAAAACATGCAAGCAACATGCCAATGGAATGACATGGTTGAACTCGGTGTTGACCATTTTCTATCAAAATTGTGATAGTTTGAAAGGTGAATATTGTGTAAGTTTAATTGAAATATGTGAGATGTGATAGACAAAGATTATCAACTCCAACTTACCCGCAACTTGATCTTTGAGCTAGGAGAATCAGTGACAATTGCCCCAATTTGTTCCCATGTTACAGATTGTCCACAGAGAGAATCCTTCAAGGCCGCTAACGTGTTTTCAGATGTGTGTTGAACATCATCAAGATCCAACACATCGATCAATTTTTCGAAATTGGTGCCACACAGAAGGAGAACAGCATAGACACTGTTTTGTGAGCAGTTGGACCATCCATCAAGGGAGATGTTGAGATTGGTTTGTTCCTTAAGTTTGGCCTTGGTTTTCACTGAATATGAAGCATGGAGTTGAGGAAGAACTGTGTCCATCATAATGAAACGGGAGGCAGGATTGTATGGTGTGACAGAGATGCTTTTTCGAAAGGCTTGAAAGGACGGGTTTTAAAGAAATCTGAAGGGTACATGGCCTGTAATCAGAGCTTTGAGCAGATGTTTGTAAGTTTCTGTGACTTTCTCTGGTGGACAATGCTTGAAGAAACCACTGAAGTCATGGACAATCTTTGGCCGCTTGATCATCGGGTTCTCTTGATTATCAGACATGTTCTGGCTTTCATTTGGGGTATTTACTGTTGAGGCTGTTGGTGTGGCTTTGCCAACTCTGATGAGTTCCAGTTCCTTGTATGCTGATTTATCAGATCTAGAAACAGACTTGCAGTCATTGATTATGTGATTATAAAGTCTAGCCGGTTTTCCGTCAAGCACCAACTTGCAGCTTTTGCATTTGGCGTGGGGTCGGCTGTTATTACGTTCAGTTGAGGCTTGGAATCCAGTCCATCTGGTGCAGCTGTTCTGCATTGGTTCAATCCATTTCATTCCTTTGGTTGTCATTTTGTGGTGTATGGTTGTTTTATATTAAAGAAGAAATTGATAGATTTTTTTGTTGGATTGTGGATGATGGAGGGTTTGTTTTCACGTAAAAACCTCATCCCTCATGTACTTAGGTTATTGGGCGCACCCACCCCCAAAATGATCCTTCTGGGCGCTCCCACCCGGGGCGCTACCTGGGGCGCGGAGAACGCGCTGGGCCCACCGCATGACCCTCATCAGGTTGTTGGTGCGGCGCATTGAAATGTGCCTTTGGTGCGCCAATTGGCAACAGAAAAATTGACAAAATGATGGTTGGCACGCCTTTTCAAGAATTGCACCAAATTGTAGGAGTTCCATGTCCTGTCACCAATATTAGAGACTTGAATACTTGCTGTGAGCTTTGATGACAGCTTTTCTTAGCTTTTCCCACCTTAAAAAGGCAATGCTGCATTAGTAGACAGCTCTAGCAATACAAACACCAAATAAATAACAATACAAAAACAACATTTTGGCTTTCAGCAGGGTTTTTGTAAGAAAACACAAAAATATGAGCGCACCCACAAATTGAATGCCACAGCAAGTGACGGAACCACATTCTGGGACTGACACCGTGGTAACCCATAGGTTCAGAACCAGATTGAAGAAAGATTTTTTTTTCATTGTTTTGAGTGCCTCCTGAGCCGTACACTTTCATGTACTATTAACTACTTGTGCACCGCTCCATTAAAACCCCAGTGGGGAAAAGGAAACATGCTGGCTTTTTGAATAATTACAAGTGTTATTTGGGTACATGTGGTCAAGTCTGGCTCACAGAGTTGAGGAAAGCGGGCAGCATGCCGAAGCGCAGTGCCGGGTGCAGGCGCTCTGCTGGCTGGGGATCCCGGACCACGGGTGTTGCGCTTTCCATTGTCAATTGGGGCCAAAGTTTAGGAATGTTGTGCTTTCCGCTGACAAACCCTTGAACCACGCTGACCTTCCAGTTTCCAGCCTGCACTTAGGCTTCACCACACTACCCAAAGCCACCCATCTCAGTATCCCATTCTCCAGAAATCTGGAGGACTGGCAGATATTGGATATTGTGGATACAAACCAAGGTGGATATCAATACAGACCTGTACAATTCTGAGAAGGTTGGCTGCTTTGGGCGGAAGGGCAAACTGTACCCTACTAGTGTGAAACACAAAAGATGACCTCCTCCTCCAACAATCAATGATATCAAAATTGAATGGGATGTTGAAAGAATGTCCTCTTCACAATTGATATAAGGATCAAGATTGATAAAGATTGCTATCAAGATGAATTGAGCAAACCTCTCAATGTTTAGATACAACAAGTGCAAACACACCTTTCACTTTACCAATATGTTATCATTGATGATGAATGACCATTGTGAATGCCCCAAACATAGAAGTCAGATAGGTATTTATAAAATGCATAGTGGTCTTTTACCTTACACAATAGACAGTCCTTTTTTAAGAATGACTCATGTCTAATCTTGCCTCCAACAATCTGATTGATTGTGATGAGATGAATGTCTCTGTGGACTTTGTGACCTGCTCCCTGTAGGACCAGGCTTGTCTCGATCTCAAATGTGATGAACATTGTTTCTCAGTCTCAACATTCAGTGCCTTCAATGTTTGAAACCGTGGACCAATCACCTGCTTTCTCATATAAAGGTTTGTACCCTTCTTACCATTTTTCAATCTCATCGACTCCCGTCATTATAGTTGTTGATTGGAAAATTGTCTTCATATTTCCAAATTTTTATTTACTCGATTGAATTCATTAACCCACATCAACCCACACTGTATCCAATCATTGTATTCTTTTACTTGTTTTTTTATTTCATTTAACTTGGTTTTTGCTCATTTTCTTTACACTCTTTTAAGAAAATTTACTACTATTTGTTTTAATCTTTCTTGACGCTCATTTATGTTTCTTTAACAATAAAACTTCATTTTCATTTTCACAAAAAAATCACTTCCTTTTCGCCTGCAGCGCTCCGAAGCGCTGCTGGGCCTAAGTTTAGCTTTCAGTTGAGCATTTTCCATGAGTTTTTCCTTCAGCTTTGCTGAAAGCTGCCAATATTCAGAGGGTCCAAATCACACTGTGCTTCCCAGAATACGGTTGGCAGCGCTGCGAGCCAGGCTTGATGTGGTGTAGGGCTATGACCCGGCCCCAGGGCACCACCCGGCCTTGGGAACAACTGGTTGCATCTTCACGCAGACCAAGGCCTGTTGTGGGCCTGTATTCAAGGGTTAGGAGCAAAAAAGTCAGGGCCGGCACCCTGAGTGACTGGGCCCGTGGTGGGGATCTGGGGACTCCATAGGCCAAGCCCAGCTGACCCAGGGCGTGTACCGCTTGCCTCCAAGAATTCATTGGGCAGGCTCAGGCACTCGTGGCCAGGGCTGGGTCATAGCCCTAATGTTGTGGTGCTAAAGGATGGGTTGATAATATTATTTTAGATAGAAGGATGAGGAATGTGCTGAGGAGCAATGCCTGAAGCGTCCCGCCGCAAAAAGCGGGAAGGGAGCGCAAGGGGAGCGGGTTGCCCCGCCCGCGCTTTCAGAAAACAGGTGTAGCGGGTATATCCGCCCCGCCCGCGCTCCTGTCGAAATGTTTTTCATGTAGGGGAGCGCGGAAGTAGTGGGGCGGTCGGAAATAGCACGCTGCAAGGTTTCAGATCCTGCACGTAGAGGGTTAGTACCCATTGTGTCAAAGGAACCAATACATCACTAGAGAATCGATATCATCACGGACATCACCACCGTGGATATCACCCAATTCCTTTCAGAAATTGTCAGATATCTGATATCTGATGACTGAAAGGAAGGCCTTTCCTCGACTCACGCCAACGATCTTGGCGCCACCTCAAATACCGTAAGTCCCATCTCTTCATTTTCCGTCAAAATCTTCTTTCCTGCCTCTTTCTGGCCTCAGCTGACCCAGAAATTCTCTCACCCGATTCTCATATCATTTTCATAATAGATCGATCATGGATTTCACTGTCATAACTCGTCATAACGTTTGCTGGAAGCACCGCTGGAAATGTCAGAATTTTTTATATTTCTTTTTTGGGGTCATGCCCTATGTCAAGATCTTGGTAGGATTTTTTGTTCTGGATCCTATTTATATCGTAAGTCTTCACCGTTCCCAGTTTTTCCTCCACGCCAATTTTCATCCATTCAAAAATTCTGCTCAAGTAGTTATTGATAAATTCCCCCAATTTTTCACATTATTTACTATTTACCATCTCTGTTATAAAATTTTTGATCATTCCGTTTGATTATAGTACAAGACCAAGATGTTACCACCCAGCTCCTCTCTTGTTCCTTCTAGCAACGGTCCAACCCTTCGTCCTAGGACTCCTACTCAGCCCAGACCCGATTTCATCATTCAATCTCCCGATCTATGTGTAGCTTCTATTTGTCCATCCCCTATTCGCGAAACTGTTGACTCTGACAACGAAGCTAGTGTGTGGGAGGTTACCAGCGGTGAATCCAATACCACCGATGGCATCGGTGGTGACAAAGTTGAGGTTGTTGAAGAATCGGACAACAATAACTTAACCGTTCCTACCACGAACAAGAAGAAGGGTCGTAAGTGCAAAGGCAAGGCTCCTGTTGCCAAAACCCAAGGTCGTCCGCGTGGATCTGGTGCTTCAGGAGGCTTAACCCGACGTCCACCCAAGAAATCGAGGAAAGGACGTGTTGAGGTAAGTTCAATAGTCCTTTGTTCATATTTCAAAAACTCGCACTAACTTGTATTCAATGATTATGTAGGCAACCGTTCCTGTTGTTATCGATGTTGACCAGGAATCTGAAATTGAGGTCGTTCAGACTCCGGGTGCGCGATGTGCGCAACTCGAGCGTGTCCGCAAGTTATTGAAGTTTTGCAACACCCCAACTCATGTCAAAGGCGAGGTAAGCCTTCCATTATTTCTCTTGTTCTTGTTCTTTTATATATCTTTTTTTCGATTTCTTTCCTTTATCTTATTCTAATCTTCCTCATTTGAATTTGTAGTCAGGAGACGACCCCCGGCAATTCCAATGTCGCTGGTGTTTTGGGCGCTTCATCCGTGGTGCTCGTAGTCACTACAACTTGTAAGCTCATCGGGATGGAGCAAAAGGTCGAGCTGCGTGTCCCCGACGAGCTCGAGCGATTCAAGCTGGTTTTGACTTGCCCAACACTTGGGCTCAAGATCAAGCTGAAAGCACTCAAGCCTCGAACGAAGCCAATGGTCAACCAACTCTCGATGCTTTTCTCTCACAAGCCACCTTCAGTGTTGACCTCTGCAACACTGTCCTTGTCATATGGATATTATGCCATGCTCTTCCATTTAATCGATTCTATGATGGGCCTTTAAGAGCCGCATTCAAGCTGGCTAATCGTCGAGCTGACCTGAGGACCCCAACTTGGGCCGCTGGAATTGCCAAAGAGCTCTATTTCAACTTGAGTTCATCCGTGATCAATTTGGTCTCTGTAAGTTTTTATGTATTTCCCTCAACTCAGCATTCATATTCATCTTTATTTTTATCTGACATCTTTATATTTATCTGAATCATGTAGAATAATCCTGGAAAATTCTCCCTTGTCCACGACGTTTGGACTACCAAGGGTAATAGATATGCTTTCATCGGAGTTTCAGCCAATTTCATCGATGAAGACTGGAATTATCGATCGGTTCACCTCACTCTCAAGCTAGTAGCCTGGAACAAGATGGGCTTTTTACTAGCTCGCCCAGTCGCCCAATTCTTGATAGTGAACAAGCTTCACACTAAGATGAGTACAGTTTCTTTTTATAACATACATTATCAAACAAAACTAATTTATAATGTGACCCAATACATGCTAGCTCAAACCACAGATTTGGGTTCTAACAATAACACAATGGCTCTTGAAATGGAAGAAATGTTCTCGGAGTCCAATGAAAACGTTCAATGGGATTCATCTAAAAATCATGTCCCATGCTTCGCTCATAAGCTCGGTCTTGTGGTCAAGCATGGCTTGAACTCGATTGGTTTAGCTGCAGGACACATCAAACCAACCACACCGGCTAACACTTCCATTCCAATTCCCACCGTCATTCTCAACGACGACATGACCGAGGTTGTATGCGAGTCTGATGAATCAGATGACGAGATCTTTGCTCCACCTTCATCACGCCCTTCTCAAGACTCCACCTCCGATGTAGAAGATGAATCAAGTTATGATTATGTTCCATCTAGCACATGTGTTGTGGTTCAAGGAGCTATCAAGGTATGTAATTGGTCTCTTTTTTTCATTCACTTCTGTTAAGTTCTCTACTGACTAATTCTGCAACATGACCACCAGCTCAAGGATATCAATGCCCTATTGACTCGAAGTAATGCTCGCCGTGGTGAGTTCGCCGCTCGAGCAGCTCAGATGGGCTATGATGGACCAGCCCCTATTTCTGGATGGGGTGTGCGCTGGAACATCGACTTAGCAATGTTTTTGAATTTAGTTGCTGGTCGCGATGTGAGTACTTTCATTACCTCATTTTCATATTTATCATCAGCTTTTCATTGACCGTTTGAATATGTAGGTTATTGATTCAATCCTCATCGCCGATCAAAAGACGAGGTATTATCAAGGTGCGATGATGTCCATGGAGGAGTGGGATGCTGTAGAAGAATTGTGCAAAGTGTTGAAAGTAAGTGTTATGTCTTTAATCATCTCATGTCCAGACTTTATCACTAACATATGTTATTCATGTACATGATCAGGTATTTCACTTCTCCACCAAACGAATGGAAGGAGATTTTGCATCGGGTTCAGTCGTCCTGGCTGAGTACCTGCGAGTGAACAAAGTCCTTCAGCAGTTGCGCAACGCTTCTGTTTTCCCAAGCATAATGACAATGATCGATACCATGTTGGTGAAACTCTTGGTATACCAAGATGAAGCAGCCTCTTCAGACGTGATCATACTGGCTACAGCTATGAACCCAAAGTATCAACTTCGATTCTTTGACCTCCACTATCCCGAATATGCCGAGACAGCAAGAGAACTCATCGAGAGTGTCTTTCAAGCCAAGCTCAATGACTGGCCCGTCACTCCTCCTTCAACCCCTCCACCCGGTCCAACTTCCAGCTCAAGTACTTCATTCGATCAATTTGATGTCTTCACCTCTGCAGCCACCTTTCAATCATCTGATTCAATCAGATCTTCCGAGCTAGAGATATATCTACAAGGCACTGTTCCAATCACTCCTGGGCAATCGGAACTAACTTGGTGGCAGGTAAGTTTCCATCGTTATTCACCTCTGACCATTTGCATTCATTAACTCTTTCTTTGTTCCTTCAGGCAAATGCCGAGTGATTCCCAGTTCTTGCAACCGTTGCTCGGGATTATCTATCGATTTCAGCTACCTCCTGTTGTGTTGAGCGTACTTTTTCTTCTGCAGCCGACATCGCTGTACCTGCGCGTGGAGGTTTGAAAGCCAAGACAATCTCACGAGCTGTAGGATGCAGACAATGGCTGCAATCCTACATTCCCGTGGTTGGCAAATTTGCCAATGCGATTGCTTATGTCACCTCTTTTGCAGCAAACATGATGAAGAAGAAAAAAGACTAGTTTTACTCTCAAGTACTTACGCTTTGTGTTGTTTCTTCTTGATTATTTTTTTCCTTCTTTACCATTTCTATGGCTATTTCCTGCCCGCAAAGCTGTTGCTTTTCCTTGAGTGTCAAGTTTGGTTATACTTCGCTGGTATTCCTTATTGTTTCTTTGGTTATATGTCTTTATCGTCACTATCGTCACTTGTTTAACAAATTTCCCGCTGTTTTTTCTTGTTCTGGCAAAATACAAGTTTGTCCTTGTTTTTTTTGGTCTCTTATATTGCTCTTCGTGTGTTTATTGTTTCAATGTGAATATTAATAAAAAAAATAAAAAATTGTGAATAGTACACTCTGCCCGCTCCCCAGATCCTGAAAACCGTGCAGCGGGGCGCAAGCGGGTCCCAAACCCGCCGCGCTCCTTTGGCCATGTAGCGAGCCAAAATTTTAAGCGGTGCGAGAGCGTGTGGTACATGTAGTGGGTATGTATACCGTTACAAAAAAAATTGGCTTTAGCGGATCACAGCGGTGTGGTTCAAGTATTGTGAGGAGGGGGCTTGTTGGTTATTTTGGCCCATACCCAGCGGTTCTTGAGCCTCCAGGTTGAGCTGCAGAATTTGGCAACTTGATCAAGACATAACCCCATTTCCATCACGCCATCATCCATCACGCCTCTAATTCCCAGCAAGTATTGTTTTCAGGCATTCGGAACTGGTGCCGGATCTAAATCTTCAATATGTGGACATGTACTGATCATCGATTGGACAGGATGATTGATCGAGTTTGGACTCAACTCAATCATCGAATTCAAGCCTCACATCTACCATTCTTTCCTGGTGTTTCGAAGTGGAGGATCTGGATCTCAATTCTCAACCCATGGACTGAACATCTTTCAAATGTGTGGACTTATCGAGGTACAAAGGTCAGTCTCTCTTCCTTTTTACATCTCCATCAAGTGAGGATACTATCGTTGTTGACTGACCTTTGTCTTTACATTAATTTACCTTCCAACCATTAATTATCAACACGTTGTCATTACAACTCTTATAATTGTTTATCTACAACTTTTTATAATTGTTAATCATGTCTAACTTTACCAAGCAACCAACAATCACATCATTCATCTCTTCTGGATACGAGACTGATAATGGCAATACTCGACCTACAGCACCTCGACGCTCTTCTTGGCAAGTTACACCAGCCAGACGTGCACCTGGGATGATCACCCCATCTTCCGACTCTTGCCTTGGTCTCTTTGATGGGGTTAGAGATGTTAGGGATGTGCACGTTCATCAGCAACATGAGCGATCTGCCTCCCAGCCACAAGGCAATGAACCGCCGTGTGAACCCGCTCAAGCAAGATCAATTATGGTTTCATGTCCTTCAAGTTCTACTCCAGTAAGTCAATCTTACTCCTCTCATCTTTCAAATCAAATGATTACCAATTTTCCTTTAATTCTTTTGATGTATTTCAGGCTACTGGTACCCATCAAGCTTGCTCAACTCAAGCTCGCTCAACTCATGAACCTGCTTGACAAAGAGCAATCACCGTTTCATGTGCTTCAAGCTCAGCCTCTACTGCAGTATGTCGGTTTTAATCTTACTTTAGTCCAAAAAGTATGGTATTTATGTTATGATATTTACGTTCACTTTGATTCTTATGTATCTCAGGCTACAGGTACCCACCGTGCTCAAACCCTTTCTGTATCAGATGCGGATATCAACAACCGCAGCGAAGTAAGTTTGTCTTTTTTATTATGTATTAGTTTGTTTTGTTTTTGATCTGACTAATTAATTAACTTTGTCTACAGATACATTTGGGTCCACCTGTGGTGGATTTGGCTCAAGACTCTGATGATGATAACTCACGGCTCAGAAAACGCAAAAGAAACCAGCCGGCAATCGAGCACAATGATCCATTCAATTACTTTGAGCCACCAACACACAAGTACAATGTATGTCTTTAATCTCTCTATTTAATCATTTATCTTTATTGAACCTAATGACTGATATAGATTGAACCAATCGTTTTTGTAGCCGCTCGACCAACCTGGACTATCTTACACATGCAGGATGTGCTTAAAGGTGGTTCGGGTCAGTGGAAGCTCTTGTCGTTCTAACCTCAAAGCTCATCGCGATGGATCAAAACAGGCTGGGAAGTCTGGCGCTGGATGTAGTCGTCGAGACCAGGCAATCACGGCGGGCGCCAAGCTGCAACCAACCAAATCCAAACTATGTCAACAACGTCTCTGTTGGATTTTTCATTTTGTTTTTCTTGTTTGCTATCAAAAGTCATATGCATTTTATCTAAATACATTTATCACCAAAGCATTTTTTTATATTTCATTTCTTCATTACTACATTACATCATATTTCTGCACTCGTATTATGACATCATCATATTCATGACATCATTTGATTTTTGTTTTCTTTTTGCTTTATAACCTGAAGATGTTACAGTCTCTCGAGTTCTTTTCTTTCTTTCTCATCTGACTGTATCCATTATAATCTTACTATAAGATTTTGTCAGAGTTTTTCTTTCTCTTTTATCTTATACTAAGATTGTTTTTGTTTGGCTTCAGGTAATAAAAGTTTCTGATCTGACTGTATCCATTATAATCTTACTATAAGATTTTGTCAGAGTTTTTCTTTCTCTTTTATCTTATACTAAGATTGTTTTTGTTTGGCTTCAGTCCAACAGTCTCCAGCAAAGTCATCAAAACTCATTAGCAGCCTTTTTATCTTCAGCGCCAAAGTTTAATAACAAGACCTTGAATCAGTGCCTGGCTGTGTGGCGAGTGGCCCAGGCTTTACCTTTCAAACGTATTGATGATCCCATACTTAAGTCCATAATGTATTGGCTCTGCCCGGATGCCCGAATCTTTGGTCGAAAATGGTCAGCAGAAGAGGCCAAAAGATTGTATCTCTCGCTCCGAGATTTGGTCATCGAGAAAGAGCTCAAGGTATAACATTTTATTTCATCTTCTTACATCGAAATCTAATCCAATTTGTTATTGCAGTTGTGGTACAAGTAGACTGACATGATCGTCATTTTTTCATTTGCAGGAGCTGGACAGCAAGTTCTGTTTAATCCAGGATGTCTGGACCGTTAAAGGGAATCTTCATGGGTTTATTGGCGCATTGGTGTCCTTCATTAAGAAGGACTGGACTTATGTAGTGTGGCACCTAAGTTTTAAACTAGTTGCTTGGCATCACAAGGGTCACTTATTGGCTGAGCCCATGGCGACCGTCTTGAAAAAGAACAACTTGTTCCAAAAGATGAGTTTTTCAATTTTCTTTTGATCTCTTTCTATCTTTTTGCTAATCTTGTTTTGAATAATACATGCTTGCAGGTGTCTCTGACTCCGGAAGCAACAATATCACCCTCTGTCGCAAATTGCAACGGCAACTCCACAAAGAGGGCCTGAAAACTGGGTTTGACTTCACTTGGAAACCAAGTTCACAGTTGGTTCGCTGCTTTTGTTATAAGATGGGTTTAATAGTTAAAGCTGGTCTGGACACGCTTGGAATGAAGCCAATGCGCATCCGACATACTAATCTTGGTAGATTCCCTCAAGTTGAAATATTAGCGGTGATTGATGAGGATGAAGAGTTGGGACAGGGTCTTACCACTGGATCCGACTCTGAGGACCCCAATTCTGACAAAGACGGAATCGACAGTCAGCCTGATGAAGAAATCCATAGCAACACTTCCAGCACCAATTCTGATTCTCATTCCGACTCTGAGGAAGAAGATAAGGAACAAGAAGATGAATCTACTTTCTATTGAAACCGCAAGAGTGCCTACTTGCTGGGTGACACTTATATGAAACAGTTGAGTAAAGACGTGAGTAGTTTCTTTTTTCCTTATTCCTGGGTTACTTCCATTCACTGATGTGTTTCATTTGGTTGTGATCGAGAACCAGATGGACACTGTGAACAAAAAACTCACTTGGTCGAGTGGCCATAGTGCTGACTTCAATCAAAGACGTGAAAGAGCGAATGCCCAACAAAAGAGAGACAAGTTGCCTTTGTTCAAGGCCCTCTTATCTGGCCATGGGATACGCTGGGGTATTCAAGCTGAGAGATGGGAGCGTATGTGGGAACTTTGTGGTGTAAGTTTTCTGTCTATACTCAAAAAGTTTTCTTGTGAAGTGATGTACTGACCAAATCAACTCATTTTTCCAGTTGATTGATGGAGTGATGAAGGAGGATTTAGCTGAGGTCCATGCCAAGAGGCGCCGTGCCAGAAAGGATGGTAAGAAGCATGGGTACTTTGAAGAAGTGATTTTTTCAGTTGCAGATTGGCAAGCACTGAGGGATATGCTCAATATTCTCACTGTAAGTCTTTCAACTTAAGAATCTCAACTTGTATACTGACTCCTGGATGTATTCCTCATAGCCTTACAAGATTTTAACTCGTGAGATGGAAGGCAACATACCTACGGGGTGTATGGTGCTGGTAAAGTATGTACAGCTTAAGTCGTCCATGGACGATCAATTGAAGACTATGCACTTGAACAACCCTCTTTACCCGATGGTTGACATCATGCTAGAGAAGATCAAGATGTATCTTGACGAGGCACTTGCCTGTGATACCTTAGTTCTTGCCGCTGTTTTTCACCCCGGTTTATGTTGTAGTACTTATAGCACAACAAGGGCTATACAGTGCTTTGAAAGAGGATAATCTGAAGATATAATAGATCTAAAGAAGGTGTCTGAGACTGCTCTTCCTGAGAATTGTCAACAAACTGGACTTTGTTGTTAAAGTCTCCTGATAACAGAGAATATAACCAGGTCTTTGATAATAAGAGAAAAGTATCTTGATAAAAAGCACCAGAGAAATAAGCTCAACACATTTAAAGTGTTATTCCAGTCGAGTCAAAATGTTGAAAAATAAGCTCAATATCTTTTTGATATTATTCCAGAATGACAATGTCATATAAAGCACATAAAACAAATTTCTCCTCTAATGAAGGGCTGATTTGAGTGACCTAGTACTGCTCTAATAAGTTTATAATGATAAAAATGATTAATGCTATGTAAGAGATGAATAAGAAAGGAAACATAATTTCGCACAAAGGACAAAAGTTTATAAACACATCAATACAAATTGTTAAAGTGGTAAACAGCTCTTAAAAATCCTCTTTACCATCCAAAAAACCAAAAGATGACTAAAATGTTGGTAAACAGCTTTGATCTAATGATTCAACCACTCTCTACATTCCTAAATTTTGCCATCAGTAGCTCATTAAACCATTATGATCATTACTATGATGTAATGTGATCTTCTATTCATCATCTGATAAGATTTATTACTAATTTGACCAGTAAAACATGACTAATCTCTATTCTTATGATCAAATGCTGTGTATATGCTGTGTATATGCTGTGTATATGCTGTGTTTTGAATTTTCTAGAATGAATATTCATTTGATCTTATGATGATTCAGCATTTCAATGATGTAATTGCTTGTTATTAATGATTTGTGATCTTGTTGATGTGTAATCAAATCCTTTGATTCCTTATAACTTTTGTCATACACCTCTGTTACTGATGATTTAAAGGTTGTACATTATGAATTCGATGATTCTGAGTCGAATGAACTATTACTCATCAAGTTCTGACATCATTTGACACATGTAATCAGCTGAAAACCTTCATTTTCGACTATTTTCACCTATTTTCTTCACTTACACACCTTTACTAAGCTTTTCTTTCCTTCTGTAACGTTACATAGTAATCTAAAACCTTCAAAATCTCTAAAGACACTCTTGGTAACCTTATTCATTACTAATACCACTGTTACATATGTGAAACTACCTGTAAACCCTTGTTTACCAACTTTGACTTTTTCCCATTTCCTCAATAACTTCTATTTTCCCTTATAAACCACCAATATTAAAGTTGTTACTGAATAAAATAATGCTCCTCTTTCATATTCTAACTCTACTAAACCCATAAACCTAATATTACTACCTGAAAAACCATTTCTCAACCTGTATACCTATATTTTAGAGTTTTTCTTATGTTTTTTTTTCTTTCTTTTTGTAATCTGTTTGTTAATAGTTTATACTTATCTTATTAAGTTTTTTCATATAAATTGAGTATGCAAAGATAAAATATATGTAATATAATTGATGTAATTCAAAATTCAATTTTTTTGATTTTTTGATTGGTCTCATAGATTGATTACCACAACATGTCCGATTCTTTTCTCGTGCTTTTGGAGAGGGATCTCCTGAACACGACCAAGCTGAAGCTTTACTGCAAGTATCATTCACATCCAAGCGTGAGCGTCAAGTAGCCGAAGCTGAAGATTCAAATGAACTGGATCCAGTGACCACCTCTTCAGTCCGAGGTGGTTCGCCTCCCACAATGTTCTCACCTGATTTCCTTGATTTCTATAATGAAGTGGCAACCGTAAATAACTTCAACGAGCTGGATTGATACCTTCAGGGCATTGATCCGATGAAATCACCAAACGTCAATGATCCTCAATACGCTTTGGATTGGTGGAGGGTAAGTCCTATGTTTCTTTGCATCATTGTCAATCAATGTTATCACCTGACTGATTAACCCTTTCCAGTGTCATGCAGGTAAATATCCTGTTCTATCAGTCTTAGCTCATGACTACCTTGCAACTCCAGCAGTGTCATCTCCCCCAGAGAGATTGTTTTCAGTGGCTGGCCGGATTTGCACTGACGAGCGAGGTGGATTAAAGCCTTGAATGACCGAGATGTTGGTCTGTAGTACCTTATGGATGCAAGAAGGGATACCTCTTACTGGGGATTTTGAGGAGGTTGGCAAAGTAATAGATTTTTCCAAGAAGGCGATTATGAAGAAACCCCAAAAAACTTATCAATGAGATTCACCTATGCCTCGTTTCTTTCCTTTATCAAGATTTTTACTCTTTATTTATAGATTTTTATTTTTTATATGATCTTATTTATTGTTTTCATTACTATCATTTATAACGTTATGATCTTATTCTTTAGTTTTGATTAATTTTTGTTATTTTTCTTATGGCTGGAACCTTTTCAGTACTATTGTTTACTACTATTTACATTTTCTTGACGCTCCTTTAAAACACAAATTACATTTTATTTATTTTTCACATTAATTTTTTTTTGGCCGGTAACGCTGAGAAGCGCTGCAAAAAAAACACGCTAAAAGCTACCATTTTTGCCAAAAACAAGTTGACAACTACCATTAACCCTACCAAGTTTTGTGAGATTTTTTACGCGCCACGCTAGCGTTTTCTTGCCTAGTAGCGCTGGGTAGCGCGGCGAGCCAGACTTGACTTGATCAAAAACCTTTGGGTAGTTGAGGATGTCTGATGTTTTGTTTAGTTGAAGTTTGTGAATTGCATTTGTGAGCTTTGTGTCACATTTTGAATATCTGTGGCATATGAATAGATAATGATCATTAGTTTCAATGCCCTCTTGGCATTTGCACAAGGTGTAAAAACATTGCTGATGTTCAAATAGGTCAGAATCAAGGTGTGCTCCGGCCAATATCCGGCGAGCTCAAGGATGATGTCAAAGGCCTTTCCGGTATCCGGATCCAACGGATATCCGGCCAAAAAACCGGGTCTGGGTCCCTGACGACACGCGTAAGCTGCGGTATCCGGTGTTTTCAGGCCATTCCGACAACCGAACCGCCAGATTATCCGGTCACCAGATGGTTTCAAAATCCTTTCCGACATCCGGATCTGACAGATGCTCTGACGGAGATCCATCGGATCTTCGGTTCCGGAGCACACCTTGAGGTCAGAATTGAGACAAAGATGATTTGATCTCAGCTGCATGATAGTTGCACATTTGTGTTTTTGAAGTTGACTCAAGGCTTTTAGATGCTTTTTTGGTGATGGTTTATGACCCAAACGTTTGATGTTTTGGGGGCTGAATTCATTTGCATCCAATTTTGACCATGCCTTGATGGCTGTGGTAAAACCTGCGAGAGTTGTGGTAGACGTGAAGGTGCTTGGCAAATCTTTTTTTCAAGCCGTTAGCTATTTTGTCAACAGTTTCATTGCCTTTGCCACCACAGTGACTTGGGCATCACCAAATTGTCACTTTTGTGTATGTGAGGTTTGTTGCTAAGTATTTGAGTCTTTTGAAGGCTTCTTTCCGGTTGAGCAGTGATGCAATGTTGGTTGGGAAATTTGTAAGGTCTTTGATGACTGATTGGTTATCTAAGATGATCAAAATTTTACTATTATGCTGGGTTGCTGATCATAATGCAATCAAGAAAGATGTGGTGACTGGGTTTGCAACTTTCTTCTATCACACATCTTGTTTGCAATACCTTTGCATTGTTATGGCCGGAGGCCATGGGAGCCGGCGCCACATCTACAACAAAGCTCTCAGGGCTCAGGTTTAGGATTCTCTATATCTTGTTGTACCACTCCTTGATCTTCCGGCTCCTCTCCATCATTGGATTTCCCAACAATGGGAGAGAGAGAGCAGAGTGCTCACCTGAAATTGTGTCACTACAGGTTACAAGCCCGCACTGCCACTGCGAGAGCAACTGACGTTGATAACCTTTTCATGAAAACAAGAAAAATTAGTACAGATCACCAAAGCCCGTAAAGAAGAGGACATATAAGAAGAAAGTAAAAGCAAAAGAAGAATACCCACAACAAAGTGAAATAGAAACACCAAGATATCTGAAGTATCATCCTGAAATTTCAAAAACCTTAACAACCTTATCTGATTTAACATACCCTCCCACCTCAAATTCTCTTTACCCATCCCTGATCATCAGTAAATCTGAAATATCAACATTCTTCTCTACCTTATCACTTCATGATCAACAAAATTCCTCTACTCTATAAACTGTATTGCCAAGCCTCTACCACAACTCTCTCTTTCCATTCTTAAACACTCAACCTGCAAACATTCCATGTTCAACCTCATCAGCAACCAAAGTAGATTTAAGTTTGGTCAAAATGCAATCATTGGACTGTTTTTTCATTTTTCATTTTGTTCCATTTTTGCACTGTGAGAGGCTGCGCCCAACGCGCCCATTTTCACAACCGCGCCAGGGCGCGTCTTTTTTTTTGAAGGCCAGGCTGCCATCCTGATGATTCCTTTGATAGACTTGTAGTCGAGCAATCACCGGGGGAAAATTGGTGTCACATATCGATATGTGAGACATCTGTGGATCTGAGTCACAGTGTACACACATAGAAACCGAGTGACATACTGTCACATCCCTCGGATGTGACTTTAATTCACTTATGGTTCACATTCATTTAGCTCCTTCGGTAGTTTTAGTCCAATATACTGTTTGGGCAGATTCCGACTGCGTTATGGCGTAAGACAAAGTCGGGAATCCTAACAGTTATGCCCTAAAGTTCCAAAAGCCTAAACTCAGAACCTGATTCCTCACAAGCTTTAACCTGGCATGTATGGGTTTATCAAAGAGTCACAGCTACATATACTTAACTGTATACATCATCATGTACCTTGACGTACCTTTGGCCCTACTTAGGCTTAACCCAGCTTAAACTGAGCCTTTAACCTGGCTAATACCTTGATGAGGCATGAATCTCGTGTCAAAACTTCACAGGCTTGACACAAAACACTTGATAGACCTTTATGAAGATACATCAGGTTAACGTCGTTCACACCTCACCTCAATTCTTCATCACCACTCACCCCACTGTCTACATATACATCCTCATCTTCAACATCTCCTTGGAGTATATATCTGTTAGCTCTAAATTAAAGACAATGATTGTGTGTGAATTTATCATAATTGATTGTAGTCAGTGCCGGATGAACTCACAATTAAATAGGAAAAAATCAATTTTAAACTGTATAGTGATAGTGAAAGTTGGATTTGGAGATGTCCGTGTACATGTTATCTTAAATTTGAGGACATGGCATCTCTTTGTGATCTTATGATTCTTGCTACATATGAGAAAAACATATCTGAGACCAATCGATGACAAAACAAATTGAGAAGTGTTTTGATGAAAGAAGTCTTGTTGCAATTTGAGGATGACGATGGATGACTTGGCATTAAGCTAAAAAGTAACATCTTTGTTTGTGTTCTGGGAAAGCGAACAAAGCTCACCAATTCCAAGAAAAATAGCAACATTTATTACGAGCTGAGTGACCATATGTATATACAAAAGAAGCAACATTCATTTCAAGCTGAGTGGCCATATGTATATACAAATGGATCAAAGACCGAGTGAGGTGAAAGCACATTGACAGAAGTGAGAAAAAAAGAAATCATATTTTTTAGGTTATTGTAATTTGAAGAGGGAAAAACGAGCAAGATGAAACCACAGTAAGATTTTTTTTCATTTTATCACAATTTAAGGAACAAGCAGAAGTATAAGTAAAATGAAACCACACCGAAGATACATGAAAATGGTAAATTAGAGTTCATCGTCAGAACCATCGAACAGCGAGTCGTGCTCCATCTCTAGATCCGTCTCTGGATCATCATCTGTAGTTTGATGACTGCGGGAAGTAGAGGGTCCAGCTACAGGATGCTCGTTGTCCTTGGGCCAAACAAACACAGTGTGGTTTTCAAAGTTGAGGTGACGGGCCTGTGGAAATTCAGGAGGTTGTTTGCTACCCTGAGATTCGGCTAGAGGTACATTGGACACATGGGGGGGGATAGATGCTACTCCTTCATCATCGTATAAGGTAACATCGTTTGTAGCGGGCAAGATGCTGAGGAAATTACCATGTTGTGGAAACATTCGTGGTGCCATTTTAAGAGCCAAAAGATCGGTGAAGGTACACTTTGCAAGAAACACAGGATTATACCAATCCTCAGGAAGGCCAGAAGGTGCAACTGCATCGTAATCTATGACTGGTGGGTCGCGGCGTTGGCGTGGACGAGCTTTGTTGCCTCTTGGTGCACGTCCTTTAGCACCAGTGATTCGGACAGTTGAGTGTACTTTGTGGCCTTCTATAAAGTCGATAAAGTTGTTTGCGATTGGGGAACGCCAGAACGGATATTTGCTGAAGTTGATGGAAATTTCAGGGAAGGTGGGATTGACGTCAACTTCATCATCCGAGTTTGCGTATCTATTCTCAAACGCATCAACATAGCAAGGTACAACACCCATAGCCATTAGGTGCTTCTGGCGCTTTTCAGTCTTCTGTTGAATGGATAAAAAATGAGAGTACCTGGGTTAGAAATCTAGTTGAAAGATATGCCTTGAGGTCAAAATAATGTCAAAGTACTCACTCGCTGAAGTGACACACTTCTGGTGTTTTTCTCTTGTTCATTAACTAGAGCGTTTGGGTCTTTGAGGAGCTTCTTGTATTGATTGCGAAGGTACTTGATATGCTTTACAAAGATCGCAGATAAGATCATATCATCCATCTTGAGACGGTCGGCTTCTTGCTTTTGTGCAACCGTGATTCTGAAACCGTTCAAGCCCCACTTCCACACCTTAACAAATAACATGATCATATTCTGATTGAATTGATCGTCTACTTGCGCTCCCCATTCCATGGTTGAAGATTAAAATTGCCCTATGGTATGCATTTGCCCCGACATTTAAAGTGACGTCATCCTTGGATCCAAAAACACCATCTACTTGGTGTTTGACTTCTCGCGGTATATTCTTTGTAAGTTTGAACCACCCTGGTAACAATCTGGTTATTCATCTATAGGCTTGAATTGTTGTAAAGAACGGCTGTAGTATTGATCGGGAGGTGGCGGAAATGGTGACCTTGGAGTGGCTCGACCCATTAATATCAAGCATAAGTCATGCGCAGATGCCTACATATAGCAAGTTGTGTGAGTTTTTGGTAAACAAGAAAGAAGAAAAAAAGTATTCAGGGTAGCGTACACTGAGGAACTTAGAGATTTTGTATTTTTTCAGATTGATGGCTGCATACATATCTTCAGGCTTCTTTTTAGTTCGGGCTCGAGGTTTGTAGACACGTCGTTTGGGACTGGGGGTGTTCTCTGGAGTACTCTCACCACTATTTATTGATAGCTGGTTCCACCGCGCTTGAAGCTGTCGCATATCCCTGTAGGGGTCATTGGAAGGTGTTGCTGAATTTGGTGTGTTATTAACTGGACGAGAAGGTGTGGTAGATGAGTTTGGTGTTTTATTGGCTGGGCGAGCAGGTGTGGTGGAGGGTGTTTGTGGCATGATGGACAGTGATTAATAAGATGGGATTTAGACTCGATGAACAAAAAGTAGATGTAGACAAGAGAAAATGAGATGATATTGATGGAAAGCGAGTAATAAGATGAGAAGAGTTGACAAGACGAGACTATGTTCGGACAGAAGATATAATGAAAAGATAAAATGAAAAGATGTGATGAAGATGGAAAAAGTGGGGTCAAGATGGAATCAATTTAAAGCATTCGGAGATGTTGCAGATTGGAAATTGAAAATTAAGGCCAAACAAACGATGAATGTAGGCTTGCGAGAAGTTGTATCCAATGAGAGAAAATCAAATGAATGAATGAGAAAAAAGAAAAAATCAAATGAATACATGTCCCAAAGTAGATGTGATTGGTCATGACCAAGTATGACGACCGCGGCTCAAAGATTTTACAGCGATTGTTGGTTGTGAAATACCAAAAGTTCTTGATTTGTAATTGTATGATGCAGTGGGATAACGGACTTGATGAAGCTGTATGACTTCAGGTATCAATTCGGGAACCAAACCAAATCCTTGTGCCATGTGAGCCTTTGTTGGATTTGTATAAAATAATTGTATGTTGAGGTCTGACCAGTTTTTGAAAGGGTTGCGTAAGCCATCACTCTCGTTCAACGCCCGATATCTAAGAAGTGATATGAAGGTCTCTTGTATGTCTTGAGAAGTTGATGTACACCAGCGAGTATGGTGGAATATCTGGAGAACTTGACCAAATACTGGCGCTTCTGGGTTGTGAGTCGGGTTGTATTCAATAATTCCGTTCTTGCAGCTACTCTCATATTTTGTGAGAGTGTGGCCTGACCAAGTGATCTGTTTTGCAAACTTTACCCGTGAAGATATGAGTTTTTGAGAGGTGATGGCTTGATTTAACTGATGCTGGGAAGACGGATTGTGAGGATTGAGTTTTCGGAGCAGAGCTTGATAAGTGGCTGAGCAGAGGTTATCTGACATATTTATGATCGCTTTTGTTGATGTTGATGTTGCAGAATCTTCGTCAAGGGGAATCTCGCCAATAGAGGAAGACAACTTTTTACCACACTGCATAAGAGGAGCTACTTCCCTCACGCACTCTGGTAGATCTGGAGAGTCTAGTGACACAGCCAGATTTGATGCTCGACAGACTTGTCGAAGCATTGTCAAATCAAGTTCCCCTATGAAAGAACAAGGAGAGGTGAGTGAGATACAATATTAAGCGGATTTAATACTTGACTTACATATCTTTCGATTGTTTGGAATTCGTTGTAGAATACCGTTGTATTGCTCAAACTGCCAGGCTGCCAAGTAAGCTGACGGACCATAGTTGAAGTGCTGAAACGGGACATGGAAAGCCATGTGTTGATTTGGAGTTGGCTTTAAATCGGATCGAAGTTTCTGTAGGGTGGCTCGGTAGGCAGTGAGATGATTGAAATAATTCTGAATTTTTGTCATAGAGCTTTGATAATTCATAACGATTTCAGTCAAACTGCATAGATGAAGGGCATTGATTGCTATGTCTGGCGCAATCATGCCCAAGTCAACAAGCTGGAATATGACGAAAGGAATATGAACTGTGGCAAGGACAACCCAGTCGGATGATTTCAGTTTTCCATGTGAAGCACTTCCTAGATTGGAAGGAGGAGGGGACATCAACGATGGAATTGTTGTGTGGACAATTGCTGAGCGAATTTTTTTGAGAGCTTCAGTACTTAAAAGGTCGTCTGGAATACTAGATTTGTCCGTCCCACTAAGAGGTTCTCCATCATCATCATAAATGTCATCCATTTCGTCATCACCAAGGCCTTCTTCTAATACTGTCAATGTACATGGATTAAGCGATAAGTTTCCTACTCTTCGACCTGTACTGTTTGAAAAAGATGAAGTGTCACTATTTGAGAAGCCCATTGCTTGGTCCAGATCAGGTTGAAAAGGTTCCCACGTGTCGTTCATTGAAATGTCCGTATCAATTGCTTCTTGCAAGAGGTTGCTGAGTTTCGAGTCGTCCTTTTCTTTATCAAGGGTTTTGCCTAATTCATCAAGATTCCATACCCGTCTGAAATGGTACTCAAGGATTCCACTGATACAGTGCATTGTATCAACCACGACCATCTTTGTCGGATCCCAGTATTCTAATTTGTTTAAACATGACCATCGGACCCCACAGGTATCAAACAGTTTCTTTCGAGCATTATGAGTTGGAGCATCTTTCCAGGCATTTGCTTGACGAGTGTGATCCGTGTGATTTCTAAGCGTCCAGCTTTGATATTCAAGCGAGTGGTTGTTATCTTGTGTCAGGTAACAGAAAGAACAAAAGAAACGAGCGCTATGTGATGCGTAGCCGATTAATTTTCGAATGGCGGGCAGGTCACACACAGCAGTCATGAGTGCAACCCTTATGTTACGGCCTTCAGGATGTCGAAATGTTGGGATATCAATTCCGTGTTTCCAGAGATGCTTCAGCTCGGCTACTAGATCATCGATCACATTGTTCATTTGCAGCACTGATGGCTCGTGTGGTCCAGGGGTGATTCCAATTACACATATATTCTCGAGCTTGTATCGAATTTCTGGTGGAAGAGATAGACAAAACAAGATGATAGCTCCAACTGACGACTTTTTCCCTGCAATCTTATTTCCAAACGGGTTGAACCAATCTACATATATTCCAAACGCTAGATTTCCAGAAGTTGAAGTGAAAGCTGAGTTTGTTTTGGGATCTTGAAAAGACCGCCACATTTCTCCGTCCCATATATCCGTAGCTGGCTCCCGGCGCGGTTGTTGATGAATGAGGATAGATTTATCAAGATGATCTTCGATGTGACGACGTTTGAGAAAGCGGGTGAGCCAAGGTATAAAAGGCTGTGTGCTGTAAAATCTGAAAGGTATGTTGTTTTTCCGGAAAAGAGGCTCATTGCAAGACTTGCTACGTTCGGTTTCTTTACGTGTACATAACTTAGGAATTGGAGGCTCATCGCCTTCGGGATTTCTGTATTTCTTGAAACATTTCGGACAACAAACACTGCGCTCTAGAACAGATTCGATTTCCAACCATTTCAATGCTGTAGCACTACTAGTCGGAAAAGTCTTGAGAAGATCTTCATCAAACTTGTGAAGGGAGATGTTTTGGCTGAATTGGATTAAGATGAGGCGTAAAATCTTGAGAGTTGAATCGACAACCCTTCTGCTGACTCCAGCAACAACATGAAGGTATGTCACCAGCGCAACACAGAGGAATAGCCAATTTCCGTCGGTACGTTTTGCTGGATAGTTACATAAATAAACAAAGTGTAGAGTCATGTGGCGGGTCGTAAAACTCCGTAGCAAACCTTACAAATGTACATATACTCACCAGCTGCTGCACCTAAAGGTTGCTGGCTAAGATTTACAATTGAGTTTAAACTAGTCCTTAGGATCTCGTCATGTATCGAGGATACCACATCCTGTGTCATGTTGGATGATGATTTTGAAGCAGATGGTGTTGATGAATCAGATGATGGTGCTGGATCCGGTGAGGGTGTTGGATCTGATGACGAAGGCTGCTGAGGTTGAATTTTAGGAGGCCCCAAGCCGTGTTTTGCTCGATGTTGCTTGATGGTCAGTAGAGAGACTGTTGGACCCTTGTTGAGGCATATCGCACAATCGCACTGGCGGTTCATGGTTGGTTGGATGTCGAGAATTGATACAATATCAATGGTCGTTGATTCGAGTTGATAAATGCTGAGCAATGGTCATTGACAACACCAGTTTGTCAAATCAGATTGTCACAAAGGTTTCGCCCTTGCACCAGTCAAGCAGCTGCAAACCTTTGCTTGCAAATAGGTGAGATGTGATGATAGGTTGTTTTTGATGATGTTGTTGATAGTCGAGCTGGATTGATCGATCGGTCGTGAGTGAGATATGAAACGCACCCTTGATACGAGGAGATTGATGTGAAGTGAGTGGTAAACCTGTTGGAGATGTGCTGGAGTTAATGCCGGTCGGATTTGTCCTGTAGTATCTTAAGGTCTATTCTTTATCTGAAAGCACCTACCTAGTATCCCTACAAGGCTTGTTAAGCACTTATCTAATGCCTGACACGATTTGAAAGGAAACCCGGCGAGTTTTAGCCCAATCTGGGTAAGCTTGACCAGGGCTCAGCGTACTGAAAAGTTGTATGTAGCAGTTAAGTATATGTAGCTGTGACTCTTTGATAAACCCATACATGCCAGGTTAAAGCCTGTGAAGGAATCAGGTTCTGAGTTTAGGCTTTTGGAACTTTAGGGCATAACTGTTAGGATTCCCGACTTTGTCTTACGCCATAACGCAGTCGGAATCTGCCCAAACAGTATATTGGACTAAAACTACCGAAGGAGCTGAATGAATGTGAACCATAAGTGAATTAAAGTCACATCCGAGGGATGTGACAGTATGTCACTCGGTTTCTATGTGTGTACACTGTGACTCAGATCCACAGATGTCTCACATATCGATATGTGACACCAATTTTCCCCCGGTGAATAAGACCACTGTCGAATTGAATGCATGTACATATGACAGAGTGAATGGTGTAATACAAAAAACGACATTTCATTCCCTCGAGTGTCTAAAATGATTAATACAAAGTGCTGAACTCAAGATAAACTTAACATCTTGTCAACTTACATAATTCGAAGACTTTTGGGAGAGGAAAGTCGGAAGAAATCTATTTAAAACTCAACCACCAAGTTTAATAGAACTGATATTTTCAGTAAGAAGTTGGAACCCTCCTTTTATGATTTGACCGTTTTTTTGTACTTATATATGAGGACTTTGTTAAGTTTATTCTTTTGAGTTTCCTCGCTTTCCAGTACCGTCACGCTCCCCATCAAATCAAGATCCTAGAACAGCTAGAGCTAATTACATCCTTTGCGCACACTCATTCCATACTTTTCTGATATGAAGTTCATCACCTTAGTCTTAGTATTAACCCTCTTACAAACTTCCTTAGTTCGTGCCGGTGGCCTACCCAACCGCCTTCGATCGCGCCAAAATCAATTAAAACCCCGCGACTGTAAACCCCCCAGTGATCAAAACGATCAAACCAACTTGTACCAATGCCCCGATGCAGGAGGCCCAGTAGATTTAAATGACTGTCAGGTGTAAGCGATTCAGAACTTGAAATACTTCTTGCTAGGTGTCATTGATTTTCTTCTATGTACTGGTTCATTCATTTTTTCCTTGGTTTGCTGTAGGGCTGGTCAGGCAATGTTCAACAATAGGTGGAATAGTACAGGTTATAAAAGCTGTGGTGTGAGTGACAAGTTTATGAACAAGTCAATGTCGCTGTCAACCTGATTGCTTTCTTCTCGAACATATCCTTCAGGTCATGTACTGGTCGAAAAAAGCTGATGGAACTCCGAACCCAATAGTTCCCTCACAAAATTAGTAAGCCTTCATTTGGTGTCGTGAACTATATGTGACTGATGTCTAGTTTGCTCTATTCGACATTTGCAGCATAACCATGGAAATAGTGAAGAATTCGCTTAACGAGTTCGCATCTATCTGTTGCGCTGAAGTTCCGGCCGTGGTGCGTACTTCATCTGTTCTCCTCACTCCTTGGGTAAAATATCATTATTATAACTCGCATCTGTTCGTAATTTCTGGTTTTAGCATGAACACCCAGCCATTGAAGATCTAGATATAGATCCCATAGGTCGTACTTCTTACTGTTCGGGCCGGGTAAACTCCGAGTATCTCGAGCCCGCGCGGCTCACCGATGATGACGTTGCCACTTTGGCAAAAGAAAATGAGAGAGACTTCCACGGACCTTAAAGTGCCCTGGAACAATCGAGAGAAATGGTCTTTAGGGATATCCTAGTTCCCTCAAACTAAGTAGTTGTGACTCTCCATTATCAACCATGAGTCGATGTTTCAGGTCAATTTACTTCGGTTCACTCGACTTGACCTCCTGTCTGTTTCTTCTCCGAGGCTAAAAACTATCTTTTTCTGATGCCAACTTGAAGTCTACTATCTAGTGTCAACATTCATTAGACTTGTTCTGTCCGGCTTATTTCATTGTACTTCAGTTGACGATACACGAATCTCAAGTAATTATCTTTCAAGGAGATTGACGGATGTGCATGTATCGTTGATTCTAGAAGATATGACGCTTTCAATCAATGCAGCCGAACTCTCAAGAACAGATTCTGCCTGGTTTATAGTCAATTTTTGATCTAAGTGATGTGAGTCTTGACACTGGGTTGTAAGGAATAAAGCAAGTCTCGAACCCACTTCCCAAGTACACCAGGAGTCAAGGGTATGATTCTGGGATCTGACAAACAACCTCAGGCATAAGTGACAAAGAAGGTCAAGGATAAACTCAACTAAGTTCCTTACTGCTTCTTGCATGCTTCGGTCAAGGAATTCATCAACCATCAAAACAACTTGATAAAAATTCTACCTTGATCTGAGTTGAGAATACAACAAAATGCTTGATGGCCACATAGGTCTGATCAAGCTACTTGAATGATGTCCATATATGTATGTGTATTGTCATTTTTTATATGTCTTTTGTGTTGTCTTATTCTTGCACTCTTGCAAGAGTAAACTGGATTGTGATCCTACCTTGTGTTATAAGTCAACTCACTACACATTGGAATCTGGATGAGGATGAGCAATTGTAAACTTGACAAAGTCCCACGCTCGCGCATCCTCGCGAGGCGTCGAGCGAGGGACTTACGCCAATTGTGTACGCTCCATAAGCTCAGAGATTTGGCTTTTGCAGGGAGCTCACTTCGAGTGCTTATAACTTTTTCCACACCAAGGATTCACATATGGTCCAAAAGAAGAACTTGTGCGCCTGACTCTGGCGCATAAGGTACATATTTTTTTTCCCGAGGAATGTGCTCCCCTCTGCGAAAAAATGTGCTTCAAAGAGTGGGTCTTAGCAGCAAATTTGGACTTGAGAGAGAGGTCACATGTGTAATCCTCTGTTAAGAGCCAATATTTGATGTGCATTTTAGGCAAGAGGGAAGCACTTTCCTTGGGAAAAAAATATGTACATTATGCAGAAGAGGCAGACACTCAGCTTTTTCCTTTGGACTAGACCCAAATCCTCGGTGTGGAAAAAGGTATAAGGCCTTGAAGCAAGCTCCCTGCCAAACCCATATCTCTGAGGTTTTGGAGCGTACACATTTGGCGTAAGTCCCTCGCGAGGCGTCGAGCGAGGATGCGCGAGCGTGGGACTTTGTTAAGTTTAGAGCAATTGATGTTGAGAGGATGTTGATGGACAACAGTGATGCTTATTGTGGTGGTCAGCCCGGTGATGAGAGAGTCTAAGATGACACAGGGCGTGTGACTGTCTGACGGTTCAGACGGTTCAGACAGTCAATTATATTATACATCACTGTGGTACTGCGCCAAACTCACACCTCACTGTTAGGGTCATCACCTGTCCCTGGCCCCAACTGCCCAAGCCTGCCTGATTATTTCTTGGAGGCAAGCGGTATGCACCCTGGGCTGGCTGAGCTTGGCCTACAGAGTCCCAGGATCTCTGGCCGTGACATTTTTGGTCCTATCACTTTCATACAGGCCCACAACAGGCCCTGGTCTACTTGAAGATGCAACCAGGCATTTCCAGGGCTGGGTCATAGCCCTGCTCACCATACAATGAGGCTCTTGGATTCCATGAAGCAGCGGATTCTCTGCTTCTCAAGGTGGCTTGGAGGTCTTAAATTGGGGGTTTCAAGTTTGCATTTTTTTTGTGTATTTTTTGAAAATTCAGACAAGTTGTTCATAAAATTATTTTTGTAAGACACACACTGGCAGATGTGTTCTTACAGTTGTTTCAACCAAGATTGATTCTCTTCGAAAATCTTGCCAATGTGCAAAACATGGCTTTTGTCCCTCACTTGATTTTGTCTCTTTGCTAAATGGAAGAATACAGAAAAAAATAAACCTGTAATCAAGTTTTTTCTCTGGTTTTACCCACTGCAGAGATGACTTTCTCCAAAAAAAGTTGTCAATCTTTCTTGAAATGGCTTTAATTTGAGACACCTTTTTAGGTGTCCCACTTTAAAAAAATTTGTGCATGTTTCACAACAAAGGGCAAGTTTGTAGCGTAAAAATGTGTAGAAACCCCCTATTAAGGGGTGTCAAGTTTGAATTTTTACAACAAAAAAACTACGAGACAGGAAAGTTTTTATGTTTTAACTGTAAAAAAACTTTCCCAAGTTTTTATGATCGCTTGTAAACCACAATCAAGGCTTTTTTCCTTTTTTGCCTTGATCTTCCACATGGTAATGAGAAAACTGCTGGTAAGAGGATGCAGGGTTGTCCTTGCATCCACTATCAAGCACACCTTTTTCCAAGAGTTAAACAGGCAAATTTAGGTCTTCAAAGCTGTGCTGTAAACTTATCTGTTTACGTTTTATGCAAGAACAGGATACATAACACTTTCCCGTTCTCCCAAATTTTATGTAAATTTATGCTACAACATGAAAGTTATTTACGGGTTTTCCCGTAAAAAAAATTGAACTTGACACCCCCTATTAGGGGGTTTCAAGTCAAAAGTTTTACAGTAGGGGGTTTCAAGTTGGATTTTTTTGGCATATTTTTTAAAAATTTGGGCAAGTTCATCATAACAAATGTAAAACTAACGTATTTTCAATTCGGGACACCTAAAACAGTGTCCCGCTTTAAATAATTTATGCATATTTTACAACAACGGGCAAGTTCTTGTACAGTTGCTCCAGTCTAGTCATGAACAGAGCCCGGCCCCATCCCCAGCCCTGAGACCCAAATGTTAGGGGGTCCCAGTAATACCCAAAAATTTTTTGGCCAAGTTTCTTTTTCTTCACTCTATCACCACAATCTTTGCCCTTACATTGTAAAAACACAAGTCTATGCTATTCTGTACCCCATGAGTTTTGATAAGAGGAGCTACCTAAGTATTTGAATAGTTAAGTACCTCACTTAAGTACTCAGTTTAAGGACTTGAGGACTTAATATTGAGTCCCTTAGGTACCTAGACCCAAATGTCGAGGGTTGGGAACAATTTTTTCTTAAAAAAAAGGGGGCTACTAAAAAGCGCCCGCAAATAAAACCTGAGACCGCCCGCTTTTAAAGTCCGGTGGTTACTAAGAATGTTGGACTGAACTGTGGTTCAGTCCCGAGATACTGATCTGTGGTGATGTTGTTGGAATCCAATCAAACGGAAACCGGGTGGTCATGAAATTTATCAAGAATCCTTCAAAACCTCCCGCTACACACATCTCACAACCAGGATAGCAAGTTGCCACCTGAGTTGCCGTGCTTCTCCCAGAGATCTACTTGTTTGCAACCAGACTCTAGAGTTCATACCATATTTATAGGGCTTGCAGGTGGGGCTGGTGTGAGGAAGGGATCCTGAGTACAAATCAAAAGGCATTTACACCCTCCTCCTAGATTCAGACTCGATGAAGCTAGAATTGTCCATATGTCTGCCAGTCTGTTCATTTGGCAAGTCTTCTTACCCAGGGCTCCAATGTGATTGGTCTTTGAAGACCTTAGTCTCTGATTCAAGAGTTGTTGAAACTCTCAAAGATAGTGGGTCAATTTATGTATAAGTCTGTTATTTTGATTGATTACTTAGTTCTTTAATTTCCTCTCTTGATGCGGGTACAACCAAGTTCTTGAAACTTTGACCAGACCAAGTGAGGGATCAAACCCCATTAAACCGTTTGAATGGTCACAACAGCTCAGAGGCTTGAATTGAAATGAGTTCACGCGGACAGAGGTTCAACGCGGAAAGAAGTATGATACCTGCAGAATGCTGGACAGAACAGGTATTGTATGAGTTTTAAAGAACTCGTAAGGTAGTAAAGAGAGGGCGGAGAAAATCGACGCCTTACCTGGACAGAACAGGTATTGTATGAGTTTTAAAGAACTCGTAAGGTAGTAAAGAGAGGGCGGAGAAAATCGACGCCTTACCTGCAGAATGCAGGATACGATAGAGTGGTAGGAAGTTTAAGAACTTCAGTTTCCACGCGATGCATTTCAAAATATAACACACACTAGTACTTAGAGAAATAAGAAAAGAAATATTCACCTGGACAGAACAGGTATTGTATGAGTTTTAAAGAACTCGTAAGGTAGTAAAGAGAGGGCGGAGAAAATCGACGCCTTACCTGCAGAATGCAGGATACGATAGAGTGGTAGGAAGTTCTATCGTAAAGAGTGAGTACAATCCAGGTTTGAATATCGAGAGAAAAGGAATTAAAAGAGGAAGAGAAAAATGTGCTCACTAAGAACTTCAGTTTCCACGCGATGGGGAAGAAACCGAAGTTCGAGAGTGGCAAGGGTTATAAGAGAAATCTCGACAACAAATTTTTTTAAGAGCTAATCCCAAAGAGGAAAGATACAAAACACACACACAACACGAACACATGAGCATAGACTAATTAGGACAAGAATGAAATGTAGCTTTACGCTTTGGGATCAATCTAACTTGTTCTTCTTAATCACCCAATGAAACAACTCCATACCGCCTTCTTCAAACTTCTCCCCAGCTATCACCTGTACCTTCTATAACACATGATGGACTTGACCTCTTGAGCACTTTTACCACAACACACCCCCTCAAGTTCATCATGCTATGTTTCTGATGCCCAGTAGTTTTCGAAGTTTGATGAATTGAGCTGATCCTAGAGGCTTCGTAAGTAGATCGGCAATCATGAGGTGAGTTGGGCAATGCTGCAATGAAATTTTACCTGATTTGACTACTTCTCGAATCCAGTGATAGTGAATTTCAATGTGCTTGGTTCTGCCATGAAAAACGGTTTTGTTGGTGAGATGAATGGCACCTTTGTTGTCACTTTCAAGAACTGTCGGGTTAGGATCCTCGTAGCCAAGTTTGGACATCATCGTACGTAGCCATACTAGCTCTTGTCCGGCTTCTGTTATCGCCCGGTATTCCGCTTCGGTTGACGACAGCGCGACAGTAGGTTGGAGCCTACTCTTCCATGAGATGGGACCGTTCGCAAGCATAAAGACATAACCTGTAGTCGATCTGCGGGTGTCTTTGTCGCCAGCCCAGTCGGCATCGCACAAGGCTTGAGGGCACAATTCGCTCTTGAGACCCTTCAGGATGGTTGCGTAGGAGTCTCTGGAGTAAACAATACCGACGTTGACCGTTCCTTTGAGGTATCGAAGAACGTGGCGAGCCGCATCCCAATGTTGGAAACCAGGCCAGTCGAGATGTTGTGAGAGGGTGCCCACAGCATGAGCTAAATCGGGGCGAGTGCGCTGAGACAAGTACATAAGGGATCCCACCACACTGCGATACGGGAGGTTTCGGCTCTTGAAGTCTTCAATTTCTTCCAAATCTGGTTTGTATAACTTAAGTGAAGACGGGAACGGAGTGCTTGCAGGCTTTACCTCAGTCGATTCAAAGCGTTCAAGGATCTTGTGTGCATATTTGGCTTGGCAGATGGAATACGTGAACTGAGCTTCCCTCTTGATTTCAATACCAACTACAGTAGACGCTATTCCAAGGTCTTCCATCTCCCAGCGAGTGGAGATTTCGGTTTTGAAAGTGAAGATATCATTGCCAGTAATGGCCAAATCATCAACGTGAACGTACACTACCGTGAAGCTTTCCTCCCGTCTGCGGATATAAATACAGTGGTCCACCTCACACTGAGCAAAGCCGACACTGATGAGGAATTCTTCGACGTCGTCTTGCCAATATTTAGGAGCTTGTTTGAGGCCGTAGAGAGATTTGAGGAGAAGACACACTTTACTCTCTTCACCAGGCTGTCTGAATCCTTCCGGCTGTTCCACATATATGGTTTCGAAAAGATCACAGTTTAAGAAGGCTGTGACGGCATCCATCTGGTGCACTTCCCACCCAAAGATAGCAGCCAGAGCTAGGAGAATTCTGAGGGATGAGGGCTTCCCTGTGGGCGCAAAGGTCTCGAAGTAATCTTCACCTTCAACTTGAGTGTTACCCATGGCCACAAACCTTGCCTTGAACTTGACAGGGTTGCTTGGATCAGAGGTAGGCTTCTTCCTGAACAGCCACAGTCCACGAATCACATTTGTGTTCGATGGCCTTTCAACTAATTTCCATACCTTCTTATCGTGCATAGCCTGAATCTCCTTTCGACATGCTTTTAGCCAGCTATCACCTTCTGGGCCGGAGACTGCCTTGGAGTAGGATTTAGGGGAATCGTCCGAGATGGCTATCATATTGCCGAAGGGGATCCCAAGGTCGAATCGAAGGGCTGATTCCCAGGCTGCTGTGATAAAAGAATCAATGAGAGTGTCACAAACCGCAACAGCCGTGTACTTGACCGGGTTCTTCTTTCTGTCGGAACGTCTGACCGTTGTTGTTTGAATTGATTCATTCTCACCGACAGGAGCTATGATAGGGTTTGAGTTTTCAGCTTGATCACGAGATGAAGGCGTCACGGTGGTTGGTGCAACGGATGGAGGTAAGTCTGTGATTTCGTCTTGTTCCTCTTCACTATCATTGTCAAAGAAACGAGCATTGACTGTGGAATCACTAGAAACTACTGGAGAGCTGTGTGGGATATTCGAGATGCTTTCACGAAACGGGAATGAGTTCTCGTTGAAAGTTGCGTGATGGGTGATGAGAAGTTTCTGGGAAGCTAAGTCATAAATGTGATAGTTAAAGTTGTCCTCCTCGAACCCCATAAGAACCCCACGCGAGCTCACAGCACCAAACTTGGACCCCCTTAATTCCTTTCGAATAAGTGAAAACGAAAGGCAGCCGAACACTCTTAGATGTTCAACTGAGGGTTTTCTGAAATGCCAAGCTTCAAAAGGCGTTCGATTGTTATCAAGAGCAGCTGTAATGGTTCTGTTAGTTAG
Organism: Melampsora larici-populina 98AG31; assembly: GCF_000204055.1. NCBI lineage: Eukaryota > Fungi > Basidiomycota > Pucciniomycetes > Pucciniales > Melampsoraceae > Melampsora > Melampsora laricis-populina. The sequence continues at coordinate 99,945 of NW_006768785.1, forward strand.
AAAAACAGCCGTGTTACACGCCTGTACCCAAAAGCGAAGAGGTGTGCCTGATTCTAGCATAATTGATCTTGCTTTTGTGCTTATTGTTCTGTTACCTCGCTCTGATACTCCATTTTCTTCAGGAGAGTGGGCGGCTGTCAAGTGAAGAGTAATGCCACGTTTCTTGAATTCAACACCTAGGAGATCATTCAGGAATTCACCTCCTCTGTCGAGAGTGAATTGCTTCAACATCTTGCAGGTCTGTCTCTCTGCAAGTGCTAGGTACGACATGAATACGTCATAGACTTCTTCTTTCGTCTTGCTTTTCATAAAGTATATGTGGCAATAGGATGAGTAATCGTCACAAAAGAGAGCATAATACATTTCATTTTTCAATCCTTTGGTTCTGATGATACCGCTTAGATCTACATGTACGTTTTCAAGATGGCGAGATGCTCTGGGTCTGGTGGAAGAGTGGGGGATTTTATGGTTCTTGGACAGAGAGCAAGTATCACAGAAGTCTAGTTGAGTTATTTCCTCCGCCAATCCTTCCACGCTCTCATTAACACCCATTGTTTTCAGGTACCTGCAGTTCAGATGCCCTAGACGTCGATGATGAAGACGAGTCAAATCTTCAGTAGATGTCGCAAGAGCAGTAGAGTCGGGATTGAGACTCACCGGTTCGAGGGCGACATACATCAGATTATTCGAGGCGAATACACCGTTGAACAGCGCTTCTCCTTTGAGGACGAGGGAGAAGCAGTTGACATCGTTCGGATGAATCATGATTTGAACCCCTTTCCGAAGCATGGCACCTCCTGCCAGTAGGTTTTGAGAGAGATCTGGTACAAACAAACTGTTATTGAGTTCAAAAATTTTGCCCGATCCAGATTTAAGTTTAACTGTCCCGGTGGAGTGAACTGCAAGTGAGACCTCTCCTCCTGCCAGTTTCAGCCTTTTCGAGGAATCATCGACTTTGCTTAGTGAATCTTCTGAAAACAAGGTATTGGACTTGAACATATGATGACTTGCTCCGGTGTCGTAGAGGGCCCATTGACCGCCACTTTCACTGACTACATTTGCGGCTGGAGATTCCTCGTCGAACACAGTGTGGGATGACTCGAACAGAGAATTGACAGATACAGATGCTGTGATATCCTCAAGATTGGTGTCATCAAGATACACGTGAAGGGAAGCAAATGGATTATCGGATGCAATTGACATGTTGGCGGTAGGAAGTGTCAGCTGACGGAGTCCAGATACGTTGGGGTTTTGAGCTGGTGTCTGAGACTTGTACGACTGAGTTCCGTTTCTCTTTGCTTCCATCTGAGCGATCCACTTGTCTCGAGCAGCACGATTGTGAGGTTTGGCGAAGCACTTGTCAGCGGTGTGGGTAGTTGAGATACAGTTGTTCTCAGAGCATTTTGGTCGGTTGTGTCGATCACGGTAGCTTCCACCCCCGGAGTGGGCAGCGGCAGTGGAATAACTTGCTTGGCTAGCCTCTATGAGAGCTGGTGTGGTAAAGCCTCCGTTGCGGGCTTCGTAGTCAATAAGATACTGGACAACTCCTTCGCGAGTCAGTGGTGAGACATGAGCATATATGTTCTCGGAAACGCTGTCTGTGATTCTGGATTTCACAGTCTTGATCAACTTTCGGGCTGCTCGTGAGGATGAGATCTTCCCTCTGTATTTCACGTAGTCCGCTATTAAGTTGTTGAACTTGTCGCAGTGAGTCTTGAATGAGTCGCCAGGAAGAATCTTCATCTCATTTATAGCATCCTCGATTGTTTGCAGACCAGCTTCAGAAATCTTCTGATGATGATTTTTGAGATGGGACCAGATCAGAGCGGGTTCATAAGCAATATCGTCATCCTCGTCGGAGTCCTCGCCAACATCCTCTTCGTCATCGTCAACATCCTTGCAGGCTCGAAGTTTTAGCATAGTCTGACATCGAGTTTTGTTGAAAGAATCCATCTTCCCCATCATCCAGATTGAAACTACAAGTTTAACCTTCAGATGCTGATCATCGGACAGTCCCGGGTACTTGAAGTCTGTTTTGATCAAGTACTTGTCGTAGTCAAGGACCTTTAAGACTTGGCGTATTTCAAGAGACCATTGGGGAAAATTGCCGTCGGTAAGCTTTGTGTCGACATCATATTTGGCTATGGCTGAGTTGAGTTTTTGAACAAACTGCTGTAAAGGAGTACCAAAAACTTTTGATTCATCCTTATCTGCCATAGTCGTCACGGTTTGAAGTGAACTAGATAGATGATCAGGTTTCTCGGTGCGAGTATCTGAAGCAGCTTCGGAAACAGAGTCGGAGAACGTGTCGTTGTCTTCGGAATCGATTAGGCTAGGATCTGGGGATGACATGCAATGATGACGAAGGAAGTTGTTGACAGAGTTCGGTGTCGGATCTTAATAACTCTCGCTACCATGAAATGAGTTCACGCGGACAGAGGTTCAACGCGGAAAGAAGTATGATACCTGCAGAATGCTGGACAGAACAGGTATTGTATGAGTTTTAAAGAACTCGTAAGGTAGTAAAGAGAGGGCGGAGAAAATCGACGCCTTACCTGGACAGAACAGGTATTGTATGAGTTTTAAAGAACTCGTAAGGTAGTAAAGAGAGGGCGGAGAAAATCGACGCCTTACCTGCAGAATGCAGGATACGATAGAGTGGTAGGAAGTTTAAGAACTTCAGTTTCCACGCGATGCATTTCAAAATATAACACACACTAGTACTTAGAGAAATAAGAAAAGAAATATTCACCTGGACAGAACAGGTATTGTATGAGTTTTAAAGAACTCGTAAGGTAGTAAAGAGAGGGCGGAGAAAATCGACGCCTTACCTGCAGAATGCAGGATACGATAGAGTGGTAGGAAGTTCTATCGTAAAGAGTGAGTACAATCCAGGTTTGAATATCGAGAGAAAAGGAATTAAAAGAGGAAGAGAAAAATGTGCTCACTAAGAACTTCAGTTTCCACGCGATGGGGAAGAAACCGAAGTTCGAGAGTGGCAAGGGTTATAAGAGAAATCTCGACGACAAATTTTTTTAAGAGCTAATCCCAAAGAGGAAAGATACAAAACACACACACAACACGAACACATGAGCATAGACTAATTAGGACAAGAATGAAATGTAGCTTTACGCTTTGGGATCAATCTAACTTGTTCTTCTTAATCACCCAATGAAACAACTCCATACCGCCTTCTTCAAACTTCTCCCCAGCTATCACCTGTACCTTCTATAACACATGATGGACTTGACCTCTTGAGCACTTTTACCACAACATGAATCCTGTCAGATTTCTAGCCTCATTGCTTGCACCAGACAGAGGATAGCTCAGCCTGAGGGGGGCACTGGAAGGGGCAGGTCACATCTATTGATTTGAGTGTCTTTTGAGCAGACCTTAACAATCCAGTTGAAGTGAACAATCAATACGGTGGATGAGATGTGTGTAGTGGGAGGTTTTGAAGGCTTCTCGATAACTCTCAAGACCGCCCGGTTTCCGGTTTCCGTTTGATTGGATTCCAACGACATCACCACAGATCAGTACCTCAGGACTGAACCACAGTTCAGTCCAACATTCTCAGTAACCACCGGATTCTAAAAGCAGGTGGTCTCAGGTTTTATTTGCGGGCACTTTTTGGTAGCCCCCCAAAAAAATTGGCCAAGGGGATTGACTTACCAAATCATTTCTGAGGCAAACACCTCCCTTATATCCCAAAAATGACTTTTTACATATGATATGTAAGTAGGATTTCAGTGTATAAATTTGTGGAATCAAATTTCAATTTTGCAGAGCAAGTCTGGTTGTGACTAGGCTGGAGCAACTGTAGCGCAAAAATACATAAAAAATTTGAACTTGAAACCCCATAGTATTTTGCAGTACAACAAGTTGTCTGAGACCGTAAAATTTTACGTAAATTTCAAAAATTTGGGACACCTCTTTAGGTAACTAATGCTGTTAACCATATATTTGCAGAAACAAAACACGGTAAAATTTTGGAAGCTTATCAGTTTCATAAAAAGTTTCACAAAAATATCCTGACTTGAAACCCCCGGTTAGCTTTTTTTACGTATTTTTACGCAACAACAACTTGCCCGTTGTTGTGAAATATGCATAATTTTTCAAAGCAACCTTTATAGGTGTCCCAAATTGAAAATGTGTTGTTTTACAAAGATTTTTTTACAAACAACTTCTTGGGATTTATAAAAATCACACAAAAAAACCAAGCTTGAAACCCCATATAAGTTTATGTTTAAGGACATCAATCACGTCTTGAAACATAAAATTTGTCTTAAAAAGACAAACCTGAACTGCCCTAATGATTTCAAGGGAATGATTCTACTTACTGTTCAGACACAACCCTAAGTTTATGTGATGAGGTGTCAATGTCATGCCACTTTTAGTTCCAAGGTATAGAGCAAGTGATATACTGCAATAGGAAGTTGTATCCCTTGCCTTTCACCATTTAGCATAAAAACACAGTGTTGCAAAGAATGAATGTGATAGAAGTGATACACCTTTCATCCGGCTTACCCCTACCAATGTACACCAGGATTCAAAATTATGTCTGCAAATATCAAACAAACCAGAACATGGCCTGAGAGATTTGGGAACATCCCTCAACAAACTTCCTAAACCTAGCAATAGCCAATGCCTCCATCAAACCCAAATTCAGAAGGCCAAGTAGATTGAAACTAAAGCGCAGTCACGCACCCTTTTGTTACTGTCTACCCGCTCATTCCCACTACCCTTGGTAGGCACCTGTGTAAAATCATTACTTTTCTGCATATACTGGCGATCACAGCACATCCTTCCATCAACATTGACCAGGAGACTCATTAGAAGAAGTGCAGTCTATATTGATGGGCATTGAGCCTAGCTCAATGTACGTCTCCAATCTAACTAGACTTTGTTCATCGACCGACTTGCCTTTTGTTCGCGCATGTTGTTTGCATGCTCACTGTGCGGTTGCACTGAGTGGTCTGTTTAACAAACAATGTTCTTAGTAACTCGATCATTTGTTGGTATCAATTCATGTTCAGTCATTTAATCATTATTAGCTCTGAGACTAGTTACTGGACTGGCTTGTCTTTAGTGAGTTGGTTGTTCTCACTTTCTGTCCAGCCTGTGGGAATGGATCATAGGCACAGGATGGGACCACTGTGGCGAGTAATAAATATTTGCCTGGATTTATGATGATGTCTCGTCACGACACTTGAGGAATGTTCCTTGGCTACATTAAGAACAATTTTGAAGGAACATTCTAAAGTTCCGCGGATGGGACCATGCCTTCACATCCTGCGGCTGATAAAGACAATTACTGATCCGAAAGCGCTGGACTGTGAAGCACAACTGGTTGAAATCTCAAGTAAATCGATTCAACTTAGGAATACAACGCAAAAATGTTTTGGAAACAAATAGAATTGAGCAAATCTACTTCAATTTTATATAATACAATTCAACCTACCTTGAATACGATTTTAGACCAACTTGCCAAGGATGTCGTCTTAGAGTGTATCACAAGTTGATGCCATCGGTAAGTGATTTTCACACAGGTTCGACCGCAGGAGGCTCTTCCGTCGGTGTAGAATCCTTCAATGCATGCTCTTTGATCCACTGCTCATCATCCCATATCGCCTTCTTGCTTCCCCATTGTCCTGCACCAGCTGACGCGCCTGATTTGTTATTAGCCCTTGCGAGATTCACCTTCAAGATCTTAAGAGGATGAGATGGTAAAGTATTGAGATGCATATTATCAATGGCATCGACGGCTGAAGATGCATCGGAGAAGGTAATGAAGGCGAAATTACGATTTGTTCCTGATCAAAGAGCCAATCCGAATAAGGAAACATCAATTTTTCTCCTAACTTATGGGTCTATCGAACGATTACACAGCACGATCACATTCATTCGAGGAAAAAACCTTGAAAATTTCAAGTAACAAACGCGTTTGGGTGTCCGGGGGTATGTGTAAGTCGGTGATCACCCCGAAAGGTTGAAAAGCCGCTTGAAGTTGCTCAGGTGCAATATCGGTAGGAATGTTTCCTTGAAGATTGACGATATTTTCGATATGGAGGTACGAAAAGGAAAGGTCAGTTCATCTTTTGCAAGGCAAGACGAATCAGGATATTGAGACTACATACCAACGAAGATAGATTTACGTTCGACTGGTGCTTGTGCCATTCTGTGATGAATCTTTTTTGACGATCAGGAAGCCTGAGAGTGGTGAGGTTAAAGGAATCGAGCTCACGGGGCTCGTCGGACCGCAGCCCCGAAGTTAAAAAACCCTGTGACGTTGTAAAATCCGGGTAAATAAAACGCTGCGCAAGGCTCCTTCAACTTGTTCTCATTGAAATTGTATCTCTATCAACGATGACATCCAAGTTAGAGGTCGTCTCAAGTAATAAGACTCATTCTGGTCGAATCACAAAGTTCAAATTTCAATCATCTTCACTTGGTGACTTAGTGACCTCTATCAATGTTTTCGTTCCGTTATCAACTGAACCGTCGAAGAAGTTCCCGGTACTGTTCTATTTAGCCGGTCTAACTTGCAATGAGGACACAGGGTAGGTTGAATCCACCTTGTGTAAGATATGAGGGTGTATAGGTGACTCAAATGATATATATTCCGAAAAATACTACAGGCCTCAAAAGGGTGGTTTCTTAGCAGAAGCTGCTAAACATGGTGCGTGATAAACTGACGTCATACTGATCGAGTCCACGCTGGCTATGTCATTCAAATCTTGAGATCGTCATTTCTCTTGTAGGAATTGCTCTGGTCTTTCCTGATACATCCCCACGTGGAGCTGATGTTGAGGGTGAAGGAGATGATTGGGATTTTGGCACAGGTGAGCTTTCATACCGACATCGTTTGTCTCATTCGGTTCACAAAAAAACCAATGACTCATTTGTTTTTAAATTTGGACATCGGAAGGAGCGGGGTTTTACCTGAACGCGACTCATCCAAAGTGGGCCAAGCATTATCAAATGTCAGTACATATTTCTCATGTACACTGCTGTCAACTTTTATGCAAAATGTACTTATTGATCATGAGGAAACAACGATGTTAATGAACAGGGAGAAACTGATTACAGAGGAAATTCCGAACGTCCTTGGTGCGAGTGACTTGCCTCTCGTAAGTGGATAAGATTCACATCGATAAAGTAATTTTCATATTGGCATGTAGGTTGATGACCTCTGTATCCACCCTCATGGTCTCCTTTCCCCTCAAATTGACATTGTGTGAATAGGAATTGACACGAAAGAGTATCTTTGGTCACTCAATGGTAAACAGGACCCGCTTAATTGACAAAAGGATGAAATTGAGCTGACCTTCAATGAATTTACAACATGTCTCATAGGGAGGACACGGTGCCTTGACTCTTTACTTGAACCATCCTACCCTCTACAAGTCGTGTTCCGCATTTGCCCCTATTGCCAACCCTACAAATTGTGCATGGGGTAAAAAGGCTTTCAATGGTCAGTAGCTTAACAGCTCTTCCTATCTTATTCTCGTATCATAGAGCAAGAACCGATGTACTTCTGTAATGACTGCTAGGTCCTAATGGGAACGATGGATATCTCGCCAAAGGACTTGAAGAGGGCCGCAAGTATGATGCTACCGAGTTGATCAAACATGCAAAACCATCTCAAGTCAAGATCTTAATCGACTATGGTCTGTTAACCATTCACTACTGCATCTTATTCCTTCTCTTCGTACATTACTGACTGGTGAGACAAAACAGGTAGCAGCGATCAATTCTATAAAGATGGACAATTGCTTCCGGAGAATTTTATTGATGCCTTCTCACAAATAAAGAATCTGAAAGATGCTGAGATTAACGTACGAAAGCAAGATGACTACGATCACTCGTTGAGCATGATTTCCTTGCCTTTACTCTATCGATATTTTCTCAAGTTAGTAGAATACAAGACTAACGCTCTTGTACATCCGATTGTGCGCGTTTTAGATATTACTTCGTCAGCACATTTGCGACTGATCATCTTGAATTCCATGCAAAATACTTGAAGAGCATGTAGTTTTTTTCAAATTGATATGTATACCCTATTATCATCCGATCCTTTCAAGCTGCATCCTTAATGTACACTTGAATGATCCGCTATTCTTAACTCTTGAAAACAATCAAGTTATCCTCAACTGTGACTTTCTCCTGTGAGCTTAAAGTTAAGCAAGAGTCGTTTAGTGAGCACCGCGCGAAACGCGTCGCCTTGTCCAACATCAAGTTTTGGTTCCAATGAACCTGGTATCTTGTGTTATGTGATCCATGTTGAAGATTCTGGAGTTACCGGAAGTTTGAGATTTCCTTTGCAGCCTCGGGTCTTGAATTGTGATCAGGAAAAAATCACAATATCGCCTTCATCGCCTTCTACAATGCTTTTCCAGCAGCAATTGATGCAAAGTCATAAGACCTCATCATGGTAACAGTAGGCAAAAAGTGCTTCCTCAGATCTTTCCTACATCGAGGCAAGAAAGTGTGATAGATTTCAGAAATGGAACTATATCTATTTAACATCTTGAAAATTGGCATCACAAACAAGAAAAATCAAGTCAAGACAAGTCTTGACATACATTCACGTATTCTGGATTCAAGCATAATGATATCAAGGGAATGAAATAAGTCAGACAAAAAACATTTGCCACCGGTGGAAATTATGGATGAGAATTCATCTTTGAACCATTCTGTAAAAGAATTTGCTGTTTTGCAAAACAAGACGGTCAGTGGTGGTCAACAGCAATCCACAGCTTCCTGCGAAGCCATTGATCCATAATCTGTTTTTTGTGGGTTTTTTCTACTTATTGTATCAGTCTTGACAATTTTCACCTCATAATTTTTGTCATCTTTGGGAGCTCAGCCTCTAAACACTAAATTTCTTACATCTTCATGGTGTTTGGGATTTTATTGTGCTCAAATTTATCTGAGAAAGCGTTGTGCACAAGTTTTTCACATATCATGTAATCTTGATTTGATGAACCAAATTCCACATAAAAACAGCTCATACACCCTGAAGATGTAAGAATAGTGTTTAGAGCTCCCCCTGATGATAAAAATTCATTTCAGACCTATGTAGTCTCACACCACGGGAATTATTATGTCCGAGACCCGATTGAGCGAAGTTGTGGTGTCCGAGTCCGCAATAAGTCTTAATTTTTGGATTGAAACCTATTAAAGGCAAGACCTTGGATTTTAATAGGTTTCAATCCAAATTTGAGACTTATTGTGAACTCTGTCACCACATTAAGTTTCACATATGATTGAACCTAATAGATGCCCGTGGTGTCATAACACCATTTCTTCATACAATGGCTCCATCATCTTCATATCCACGCACAAACACCCAAAAAACCATGTCAAATCATTATCCTGCACACAAAAACATTCCAAAACCCCTGAAGACGCTGGAAATATGGTATCTAAAGCCCCCCAATGTGAAAATTGAAATTCAGACCCAGTCTTAACTTCAATTGGATCAATTATAACAGTACAAGAAGATAATCACGAGCGCGTTCGCCGCGCCCTTGGATTGAAGAGACGACATAACTAAACGAGATGTGCGGTCTTGATTCGTTGCGGTGATGTCGGTGTTGGATAAGATTTTGAGGACTTCCAGGCATCAATATGAATCAACTTACAAATGGATTTCACTTCCCAAATCTTCTGATCCTTCAGCCACTTTGAAATACTTAGTTAATTTTGACTGACCAAAGGCTGTACACCAAAGAAGATGTCTTGGACATATCAGGACAGGACCCCGGCATGTGCCGCAGGATGATAGTCCCCAAAATTTTGGAGAAAAAACCCAAATTCCAGGTACAATTTTTGTTTTGGGGCTAATGAAGTTTGAAAATGTCAAAAAAAGTTTCATAAGGCTGGTAGATTTTTGGGAAAAGCCCTGACAGATCTCACGCCATTTTTTGGACATTACATGTAAGTCCCTTGTTTGAGCTGGCCAGTACAGCTCAAAACGAGTAGGACTAATTGAGCGTCGCGTAGCGACGTCATGCTATAAAAGCAGGACACATACACTTGAGTGCACATTATAGAAGAGGTTCTTTTCTAACATCATGACGTGATCAATATGTGTTCAATGTTCTCATATATATAAACAACTGTTATAAACTTTGTTGTTCTTTCTTCATCGAACTCATATTTAGATTTCCTTACAATCTGCTTCTCTTTAGATTGTGGAATTCTTTTGATCACTCACCAGTCTTCTTCTAAGACTGATTCCTGATCCTTGTTCTTATCAGGTATTGTGGAATTCTTTTGATCACTCACCAGTCTTCTTCTAAGACTGATTCCTGATCCTTGTTCTTATCAGACAAAGAATCTTCCACACCTGAATATCTTTGGACTTTGTTAAGTTTGAAATTCCACCATGTTGCCACTGGAGGCCTTGTTCCAAATATGGCCAGATGTATCAACTGTGCCTTCTGAAAAGGTCTCCAAGAGAAAAACAAGGCCTCCTGTGGCAATTACATGGTGGAAATCGGGGTGTTCCTCCCAAATTTTGGGGACTATCATCCTGCGGTGCATGCCGGGGTCCTATCAGGACAAAAGACGTAATATATAGACCGGGTCCAATGGCTAGTCAAGAAGCAAGTACCCCGCCAGCTTGCCAGTCTCTCCGTGCCCATCTACAACTTGATGTCTTTCAAACCCCACCTCAAGATATTGGTGATGTGCATCACACTGTCTGTTCTTATGAAGATAAGCTCAGTCGGCGGCCTAGATTGTCCCGGTGGGTTCGATCCGGGGAGCCAAGCATGTGAGTCTGTTCTTTTATCTCGACTATTGTCTATATCTGATCTAACGTTTTCTGGTTCACACAAAGCTTGTATTCAGGATGTTCAAGGGTATACAAGATACAATTGTCCCTATGAAACTTGCGGACACACTGGTGGAGTCGCCTCATAACTCTCTATCTTACATGTATGATGTTCATGTGTGATTCTTATGTGGATCTGACGACAACAGGAAATAAGTGGGTTTGGATGTTCAATTGCGTGCCTTACCCGGATGGCTCCGGATTCAGTAACCAACAATGCGAGAAGTACAACTATCTTCGTCCAGGTCTTTACAGTCAGTACTTGTCTCTTCATCTTCTAATTCTTCATATTCATTGGGTTGATCAAATCCTTTGGTGAAATCATCTCCATGGACCTGTCCATTTTGTGGTACACATTTATTCAGCTTGTGAAAACCATGGCGGTTACACTTATCAGTGTTTACACAAGCTTGGTGACAGACCAGTCATATGTAAGTCAATTCTTGATGATTGTGAAGAAGTTTAGGAAATGTGTTGTTGATGTGATCTGCTCTGTTTTTGACTCGGAAGCTTGTGAGAATTGTACGAAACGCTAGGGCCCTCACAGTGCCGTAAGATTATGTATCGTGATTGTCACCAAATGTTAAAAACCCTTCATCTTTTGCGGCGTTGGAGTTGATAAAAACTAGTGGTACATATCTTGTTGGGCCAATCTGTATAACAAGTCCTACGTGTGATCCCACTTACTCACAAAGTTCAGACTGTTCCCAGAAGAAAAGGACTGGTAGTATGTTGATAAATTTTTCTAATGTCTTACATACATACAAGGAGTGCACCAAGTTCTTAAAACTATAGCGGTGTACAAACCTACAACCCAACTTGAAAACCCATAAAAAAAACCCATGAAAACCCAACTTTTTAATGGGTTTTTTTCATGGGTTTTTTCACATGGGTCGCCTGGAAAGGTTTGAACACTCCAACTCCCATCACATCCCAACAAATGCCTAGAGTCACAGGCCGCAGGCAGCTCCTGTCATCACTGGACACCTTGATTTTACTTCACATCTCTCTTCTCGCATCTTCAACCACAACTCCATCCACTAGCACCAGTTTCTTTCCAAATTTAATCTTTTGTTTGATGATGGTGTCCTTCATGAAATCCGACAATGATGAAAATGACGACAACAACGATTCAGACGATAATATTGGGTATGAAGAACAAATCATCATCTTTTCTTACACAGTCATGATTTTACTGTCCATGAACCAGCGTTCATACATCCAACAACAAAAGAGAAGATTGGAAGAGGAGGGATCAACTTTAGGAGTTCTATTGATGATACGAGAAGAAACCAAAAGAAGAAGATACCCACTACCAAGACACCGTCGGCCTCGTGTTAGTGAGAAGGATCGATCTTTTCAAGCTTGGTTTGATGAATCCGATCGCACTTGGTTCATGGCTGTAAGCTCAAGTCACTAAGTATATACATCCTCCTGTGAATTGATTATTTGATCATCTACTGTCTCAAACTGTTAGGCACGCATGTCAAAGGATGCGTTTACAAAACTTCTTCACCAAATCGCATGGTGTCCTATCTTTCACAATAACTCAACTTGTAATCAGGCACCGGTCCAGTGGCAGCTGTTAGTGGCTTTGGCTAATTTAGGGTTATACGGAAATGGAGGATCCTGTAGTATGAAGGCAAAGACGTTCTACGTGTCAGGTTTGCAAAACATTCTGCTGTAAAACTCTTCTCTTTTGATTTTAGACTAATGCTTGGTTCTTGATTCTTGGAAGAGGGAAGTGTGGAAAATTATACTAAACGCTGTATCCATGCTATTCTTGAACTTGAGTCAGAATTTGTACGATGGCCAAATGCTGATGAGCGAGCTGAAAATAAGCAACGTATCGGTCGGACTTCTTGGTTTCAAGATTGTGTTGGGTTTATTGATGGAACTTTGGTACCATTAGCGTACGCTCCCTCCAAAAACAAGGAGGATTACTACACTCGAAAGTCGATCTACGCTTTGAATTCTCTTATAATTTGTGATGATCATCGAAAAATACTGTACGCTCATCAAGATGGTTCATCTTGGATCAAATTTGTCGAACGCTGTACTTGATCACCTAGCGAATCTCTAGAGGCCAAAGGGCTGGCAGATGGTCGATCTCGAAGTACCGGCTCCAGCTCCTCATACCATGGACATCTACGCAGTATTCTGACTATTTCAGAAAGATAGTTGGTCAATATAAATCACACAAAGATCCAACAAGATGCACGTACCTTCAAGACTTCCCCCTTCTTCTTCACATTTCTTGACTCTTCTCTTACTCCACTTGAATGCAGCAATCTCGTCCTTTGAAACAGTGAAATCGACATCAGCATCCTTATTCCCTTCCCCAGTCGCTTTTCGGAGAGAATCAGCCTCGTGGAACCATTGTGCAAGGGCTCCAATCTACATGTAAAGATGAAAAGTCAAGAGGGCTCATAACACAGTTAGATATAAGCAGCACACTTACCTTCTTCTCGCACTCTCGACCTGTTCTGCCGGCATGCCCCTTTGAAACAAGGTAAGCTGCAACTCGTTCACGAACAACACTCTTCTGTTGTGTACGCCAAGCATTATAATTCTCAAAATTGCTGCACCATTCAGCAACAAGATCTATGTCTGATTTACCATCAATTTCAGAAGGGGTGAACCAGCATTTTCTAGGCTTGGTGGTGTCCGTGTCTTCATCATTATCATTTTGAGTATTGACTTGAGAATCTTCTGTAGCTTGATTTTGAGTATTAGACTCAGTTTGAGATGATTGAATGGCTTTGGAATTCTTGGGAGGCTTTTGAGAAGGTGGTGCTGGTGGTTTTCGAGGCCGTCCTCGCCGCTTCTTAGGTGGGTCAGGAGTAGCCATACCAGAGATAGAGGGTGCACAGGCTGGTTGGCTGATCGAGTTGGCTGATGGATTGGAGGAGATGATTTGTTGAGTATGAGCCCAATCCAATGGGGAAAGGGTTGGGATTACAAATGGGCTTGAGGTTGGATTAGGCTGAGATCCCACCGTGTTTGTGCTGATTGTAACTGAAGGAGTTTGAACGGAGTTTGAAGTTGGATTTGGTGCGGGTGTGGGACTGATTTGTGGATGGATATGGGTTATTTGGGTTTGTTGCGTTGGCAAGGATGGGGAAGGGTTTGTTGAGTCCATAACTCAATTTTTATTAACAAATGGGTGGTCACATCTAGCTGATTTTAACCCATGTGAAAAAACCCATGAAAAAAACCCATTAAAAAGTTGGGTTTTCATGGGTTTTTTTTATGGGTTTTCAAGTTGGGTTGTAGGTTTGTACACCGCTTATATTTCAGTTGACAAAACACCCATGATAAGGAAACATGAGAGTACCATGCTTAATAATAGTCCAAGTTAAATCAGATGCTGTTGATACTCCTGCACCACCTTCCAAATTTAATGTGCATAAGATCATAAGTTTGGAAAATAAAAGATTCTGTGAATCCAACTAGCAAATCAACATAATTGAGAGTCATGGAATGCAGGACACGTACAGATAGGTGTGCAAAGGTTTCTTTCTAACATCATGTCATGATGTAATGTGTTTGAGTGATTCATTTATATACCACAAACATGTTCCCACTGCTGTTGTTCTTTTCTCATTGAACTCATATCAGTTTCTCACAATCTTTTGCATTCCTCAGATTGTGGTTTCTTTTTGATCAACATCAGTCTCATTATTAAACTGATCTCTGATCCTGAATTTCTTCAGGTGTTGTAGTTGTTGTTTCTCTCTTAAGTAATTCTCTTATTGAAATCAAACTCATATTAGTTTCTCACAATCTTCTGCATTCTTCAAATTGTGGTTTCTTTTTGATCAACGTAAGTCTAATTATTAATTAGACTGTTATCTGATCCTTAATCTCATCAGATAAAAGACACCCAAAACCTGTAGGCTATTTAAAAGTCAATGAGAAGATGAAACCATTTGGTTTAGTTTGGGTAAAATTATAAACACTCTGAAACTCATCTTCACATTGTCCACCTGAAATTTGTAAGTGTAACTAAGCCCCTCTTACAACACAGCTATCTGGCCTGAGACCAGCGGGAATTCCAAGCACTGTTGCTTGAAATACCTTTTTGAGGACTGTAAACATTGTGCAACCTCACAAAATGTTGAGTAGAGCTCCTTATAAGCCTTGTACACATTCTTGTGCCACTTTTAGCACCACATTACTTGAGCCAAGTGGCACAGTTGAGTAGTTGAGTTCTTGTAAATCTGGGTTCTATTCAGCACATGTTTAGGCTTGCACACTGAACCCTTCAAAATTCTGTTAAATGAATATTATCAGAATCAAGCTTCCTCACAAGCTACCAGTGGTGAAAGGCTAAAAGAAGGAGAAGCAGAAGAGTGTGAAGAAGCTCTGCTAAATCTATTTGAAGGTTTCACAGTGTTTAGAGCCCTCAAAAATGGATTTTAAGCAAAAGTGCTTGAAAATCTTGCTGGTCTTAGGCCAAAGTTGAGGTATAAGTCCTAAGGCCCTCTTCCAGAGCCACCATGGTCATGCTGGAAGAGGGGCCTAGTTAAGCTTATGGAATTTGTAACTTTCTAGTTGAAAACTTGGCTCACAATGAAAATCTTTTGATAAGTTTCAGAAAACCAATATACTCACTTCTCCTATGTCTTTCTTGTCTAACTCAACTTCTTGTCTGCTCATGTGGAAGATCTTCTTGCATTCACCAAAATCCCTTCTAGAACACTGCCAAATTGCTTTATTGGCCATTAAAAATATTGTGGCTATGGAAACATCAATTTGAATGCATAATCAGCCTAGTACTTATCCCAATTGATTTTTGACCAGAAGCCAAAACTCACCAAAGCTATTTAAGATGAAAGCCAATAGGAAAAAAGGTTTGACATGTTAGCCATCAAGAATGAGATGAGGGAGAGTAAAAACTCTCTCCCTCTGGCCCATTTCTGAAAATGTCAACCTTTTGAACTGTAATGAATCACTAATATGCATTGGAGTTAGCAAGCCAAAGTATGAATCTAAATACTAAAGAGATGGACCACTTGCATGAGTCATGGTCCTTCTATTTTTAAGTTGTTCAGTTCAGAGGTTATATTTTTGAAGTTCCAGTCAATACCGGAACTGCTCCGCCACTTTTAGCGGTATCGGAGCGGTATCGGAGCGGTTTTGGGACCGCTATATTCACCACTATATATAGCGGTGGCCCCGCTCCGCCATCCAGATTCCGAAAATCAGGTATCGGAGTGACCGCTCCAATACCGGCTGGGACGAGTTTTGTCCGATATATATTGGAATATATCGGACAAAACCATACATAGGAGCATATCCTACTTTCCCCCCTCCACCCTTGGATTATCAATCACCACCATTCCACCAACCTCGCATTCCTGGACGCCACGATCTAACCACCCATTGATACAGATCCTCATACGATGGACCACACTTGGGCCTTTTTTCAGTGATGGCTCACTTGTGGTACATCACACTTTCCCATACTTCAAAGGTAAGCCCAAGCCATTTCTCATCGGTCATTCCCTTGCGCAATTGATTTCACAATCTAACAAATCCTTTTGTTCCGTTTTTAGTTTTATTTCCATCATCATGCCCGACTCTCAACCACCTAGTTCATCCCTTCAGGTTCCAAATTCTTCTTCATCTTCTGCTAGACGACTCAGCCTTTGACCACCCAGCCCAAATCGTAAGGAGCCAGGTTTTGTAGTACTGCCAAAGGACTCGCGGTCTGCTCTCTTGACGCCTGACAATGCAGCTGGAGGGGATGCAACCGGTCCCCTTGCTAATCGTTCTGCATCTCCTCGACCCCCCAGTCAAACCAAGAAGAAAGATAACAAAAAAACACCTGCGGCCAGTCAAACAAAGGTGAAGCCTACCGAAAAAGGAAAGGTTACTCTCTTCATCCTGAGTGTAATAAAATATAGTGATTGAAGTTGAACTAACAATCCATTCCTTATAGACACGTTCGTAAACGAGTAAGCGTGCCCGATCAAAGTCACCAGCGGCGACCTCCAATGGTGGCACACCCACAACCTCCAAGAAAACTAAGAGCAATGTAAGTTTTAGATGTAACTTTGGTTCCTTATTTCTCTGATGACTTCTTTTTTTAACAGGAGTACGAGGTTCCCGACAAAATGGATATGTTGCAAGGTTCTGATGTTGAGATAGTTGGTGTCAAAGAACCTGGTTATACCGAGGTTCGCGGTGCTAGAGTGAGGGATCTTCTCACTTATTTCGAACCTCCCAAGGTATGAGTTTTGTGTTTTATGATTTCATCACTCTCCTTTCTATATTTATAATGATTGGGCACTAACCATCTATTTCTTTTTACTTTCTCATCTATCTATTTAGGGTCTATTATATGAGTGTCTATGGTGTCATAATACTTATGCCAAAGGGGAAGATACGTATTGGAATCTATGGGGTCATCGTGACGGCAACTCAAAACGACCACAGTGTACCAAAAGGCATCGAGCCATTGCTTCAGGTGTCAAACTCCCAATGAGCTATAAAGAAAAGCTGGCCGCTTCAAAGAAGGACAAAAACTGGAAAATCACCTCGCATTTCAATGGGCCTGCTTTTAGTGTCGATCTTATCAATTTGATGTTGGTAATGTGGATTGTGTGTCACGCACTTCCATGGGCTCGTTTTGAAGACCCCACCCTTAGAGCAGTTTTTCACACTGCCAACCGAAGTGCAGTGGTTCGATCATCAACTTGGGCCGCCAAGCAATCGAAGGAACTCTTTAAAAGATTGCACAACAAGGCAATCAACAATGTACTGGTAAGTCAATCTTTATTATATTTCACTTTATTTATATTTCACTTTTGTTTAACTGTTGAGCTGACACCATTCCGTTTGAACACAGGAGAACCAGGGGAAGTTCTGTCTTATTCACGACGTTTGGACCACGAAAGGTAACTGATACGCCTTTATTGGTGCAAGTGCGAACTATATCGACTCCAACTGGGAATACCAATTGACTCATCTTACCCTCAAGATGGTGGCATGGCACCACTTTGGGAGTCTCCTAGCTCGACCAATTGGGAAATTCCTGGTTCGACATGGCCTTCATAAAAAGATGAGTTTTTTTCAATTCTCTTTCCTTTCTCTTCTGATTTTCTTACCTTCTTTCTTGTCATCCTACTCACATGCTAGCTCAGACGACCGACAGCGGAGGTAACAACGCTACCATGGCTACAGAGCTTGCCTCCATGTTCTCAGCGGCGGACGATCCATCTGAATGGGATGAATCAACCCACCATATCTGATGTTACGCTCACAAGCTCAACCTTGTGGTTGGCCATGGACTCAAATCTCTTGGTCAAAAGGTTGGTAAAGCAAAACCAACTACTCCTCATGGAAGGCCACTACCAATTCCTACGCTCGTGGTCAATGGTGACGAGTATGATGATGAGGATGAGCAAGAATCAGATGAGGAGGACATGGGTGGTGCTGAGCCTGATGGAGTTGACGATGACAATGATGAAGAAAATACAGATGAAGTTGAATCATCTTCAGACAAACCTGATGTGGTTGCAAAAGCTCTGGCAAAGGTAAGCCTCATGTTTTCTCTACTATTCTGCTTTTCCGTTGTCTTAAACTAATTGAACTTTTTCCTTACTTTTAGGTTGACACTGTCAGCGGCCAGATCGCTAGCAGTGCAGCCCGTCGATGCGATTTCAAGACCCGTGCTACCCGGTTAGGATATTCTGGTAGGATGGTTAAAAGACCTTGCAAGACAAGGTGGAACAGTCACTACGAGAGTAGAAAGATTGCCTGTGAGGCACAAGAGGTATGTAGCTTTTTGGAATGTCTCTAAAAAAACTCTCAACTCACTTCTCCTTCTCACATTTTCTTTTCAGGTTATCAACTCTATGATATCAGCGGATTGAAAGGCATGTTTCTTTAAGGGAGTAACGATCTCACCTTCAGAATGGAATGCGGTGGAGTTAGTCAACAAGGTGTTGAAGGTCTGTAAACATTTCAACTTTGTTTTTATTTTGATTTACTGACCACCTTCTCCTCCACTTCTTTAGACTTTTGTTGATGCAACTGCCCGAGTTGAAGGAAACGGGCCTACAGGATGCTTTGTCCTTGCCGAATACAAACGGGTGATCAGCGAACTCGAGAGTCTTCAAGCCGAAAGTCTCTTTCCAAGTATTGACAAAGCGATTGATGTCATGATTGAATGGTTGCAAAAGTACCAGGAGGAGGCCGTTAACTGTGAAGCTTTAGTGCTAGCGACCATCCTCAATCCTCGTTTCCGAGGGCAGTTTTTCTCAATTCATTATCCCAATCACGCAGTCTCAGCCCAAGTTGCGATCGATCAAGCTTTCAACAACCTTGTGGAAGAAACAAAGGTCCATGATCAGGCTGCACCACTTGATGAAACCGAAGAAACCGATGTCGATGAGTTTGATATATTCGGTGTTGGCCAAGGTGGCAACAATTCTTCGACTACTGCTTCTGAACTAGACGACTATTTGAAGGGTCAATGCCGTATCAAGAAGGATCAAACACCACTCAAGTGGTGGAAGGTTGGTAACTGATCATATTCTTCTTTTTAACTTGTATCATTCTCCCTTTAAACATAGCTAACATACGTCCTTCTCACAGGAACATCAATTCCGTTTCCCTATCCTCTCGAAACTTGCTCGAGATTATTTATCCTTATCTGCTACCTCATGCGCTTGTGAGCGTACATTCTCGGCGGCTGCCGATGTTTGTACACCTTCACGGGGTAGTCTCTTGCCGAAAACTATGGAGCGGCTTGTTGGTTCTCAAGCCTGGTTAAAAGAAGGAATCGTGCCCGATGGAGCTTTTGAAGAAGCTGCGAGGGCGCTTCAAGGGTTTTTAGATGGACTTGCAAAGAAAAAAGCTATGCCTACAGATAAATCGGTAAAAAAGAAAGGCTAACAATTCTCATTTCATGTTTCTCAAATCATCAAAGGTCTCAATTTTATACTCGATTTTGTTAAATTTATCTGTTTCACATAACCCCCCAGCCTCACATCCTACCTTTTCAAGCCCTATAGGCCTGATTTGTGTACACATAGGCTGTTTTTGATTTTTTTTTTCTTTTTTCATGCCATATCGCCGCTATATAGCGGTATCGGAGCGGTTTTACCGCTCCGATATCTTGGGAGATTTTTTCAAAAAAAAAATATCGGAGTGATATCGGAGTGGTCATAGTGGTCATACCGCTCCGATACAAGGATGGGGTGAAATCGGTATCGTATCGGAGCGGTTCCGGTATTGTTCCAGTCATACTATTGCTTTTTCTTTTTGCGCATTTATTAGTAATTACCTTTTCCACACCACCTTTTGCTTATGTCACCTTTGGTTATGCACTTTAATTTCCACGTCTCTTGTGTGCTTTTTTGCTTTGTCTAATTTTTACACAAAATATTTAAGCACTTTGCTTTGTAATTGCTGCCATCCTCTATATTGTAGTAAAAGCCTGATCAGGGCAACTCTTTGTTTTATAGCATGTTCATTTTTGTTGGAAGAAAAATATGTTTTTTTGCTTCAAATAGTGTTCCAATGAACTTCTTTTTCACAGGAAAAGGTAACAAGCCCTCCAGGTTTGAAAGATATGGTGCATTCTGATGTTGGTGGCCTCAAATTGCATGAAGTGAGCTATTCTTTTTCCTCATGTTTCAAATACTTTAGTTTTACAAACGTCAATGATGTCATTCAATTTCAAAGGATTGGGGAAGTACACTGGATGCCATTGATTTGTATATGCCAGCCTGTGATAAATACAACACTCAAGTTTTTATTAATACTCAATCAGATTGAATTTCTGACTTTGATGTATGGCTTAACAGTAAAATTCACATAAGCTTGTGTGGGCATGCCTGTATGGTCTCTAGTGATCAAAAACACTATAACAACAGTACAAGACAAGAAAAAAGAGGGACAAAAGCCTAAAAAATTCCACCACTAGTATATAACATCTTCACAAACACCTAACAATGGTATAAAGCTCTCAAAAACCAATGAATTGTGACAAAAACCCTCAAAAACCCCTTGATATAAGCCTATGATCAATTCTATATTAATGTATGACATGATTTATGCTGTGAAACTTTTGATTTGGATTATTTGAATGTTGGATATATCTTCTTATGATGGATAAAGGTGATTTTTCCTATTACTCAGGGCGTCTTCACTTAAGCAATTTCTGGTGAGAAATCACATTCTGCAAAATTTAAAGTGTCTATTTGGTGGTGCATGTTTCATTTTTACATTCAAAATTTACAGAATGTGATTTGTGGTCAGAAATTCCTCAAGTGAACGCGCCCTCAGTCTCATAGCTGAAAGCCATTTTTAGAATCACCACCTTTTTCCAAAGTGCTCCAAATTTTGATGACTAAAAATATACATTCACCTTTCAATTCATCATACTTTTTCTTAACCTTTTTGAGTTTACAAGTCTTGATAACCGCTGTCTGATTACTCTTGCTTAACAAAGACTGATGTAGACTCTTCAATCCCCATCCAAAGTACACCAGGATTCAAGATTGTGTCTCCGGAATCACAATAACAATCATGAGGCATAATGAAGTGATGAGATAGGGAAAGGCAGGTGTCTGATGAAAGTCACAATAGCGTGAGTATAAGGTGCTATAAGGCCAGAATCATGTATTGCTAATGAGAGATATATAAGCAACTGTTGGAAGGTGGTGAGTAAGAGATGAAAAGGTGTCTAAGTGAGGAGACAACAGTAAACCCAATGAGCAACTCTTTACATAGTAATGTTTCTGTAGACATAGGTTGACAGTCAATCATCAAGATTGTGACTCACACACACTCCTTTTGAAATAGCTGAGACATAAGTATAGTGTGGAGCAAAAGAATAGATGTAGGTCACTTGTTAACCTACGGGAATATCATATGATAGGGACATATGGGAAAATTTCATGTAAAGAAGTTGGGTCGGATCGTGTTTATAATTGAGTGGTGTGCTGACGTCATACAAAAATTCCATCGTTCTTCTTTACGGAATTTTCTCATTTCCCTTTCTCATCAAATTCCTAAAAAATCTTCCTTTCTGTCATACCAATCTTAGTGTTAAAGAGTTGATTTTTGAAATCCCTCCCTTCCCTCCCTATGTTCTGAAAGATTTTTTAGTTCTTTTCAGTTTTGTGGGTTGTTTCTTAAGGGAATTGTTTTAGGTGGATACTTTTTTTATCTTTTGCTTATTATTTTATGTGTGGTTTGTGAAGTTGTTTCAGAAAACAAATTTTTTCTTATTATTTTATTTTCTTATTTCATTAGCATGGTCATTTTTTATATTTGTTTTGGTATGTTTAATTTAGTTATTTTTTATTGTCTTTGGTGTGGTTGAATTTTTATTTTTTATTTTTTATTTTTTATTTTTTGTTGTTTTTTCGGTTTGTTGTGATTCTATTAGTTTAACTGTTATGTTGTATGGACCGCTAGCCACCCCGTAGGGTGATGATTGTTTGGTGACAATTTTATTCAAAAGTTTTGGCCTAGCATACTTAGAGTTAGTTGGTTTGATTTCCGTAAGTGCCAAGTTGATATTTCCAAAACAAAAGAACAACTGATGCTCAATCCGCATAGTGAGTGTAAGAGTGGAAGTGTTATATAGACAGTATGGGTTATACAAGTATGGGTTTAGGCAGTTGTGATTGCATAGATAGTTGACTCTCTCTATTGTTCTGCGGGTTCTGACTTCTCCACTGTTGGATTAGCAATTGACACGAGGGGTTTAGATAAACCCTACTGATCCGTGAGCCAGTCAGAGACTTTGACCCAGTGAAGGTGGAGAGAAGCTACTAGTGTAATGATAAAACCCTGAATTCAATATGAAGGAGAAGGGCTCACAAGAAAGGAAATATTCTTGTTTGAACACTTGCTGTAATGATCCAAGCTAGGGAAACAAAGAACACCATTTGCAAAGAAATATGTATGCAAGTGAATCCCAGTGTGATCAAGCTTAAAGAAAATGTGATCTTAATGGAGTGCGAATTTGAAATCGCCTGTTTGTATACTGTTGAAGCAAATCGTTACATGATACACCAAATTACGAATAAGTAGTAAAAATGATACATGAGATAAACAATTAGATGACGAAGCAAACATATCTCAAAGATTGCAATTACTTATCTTTCCATGAAAAACCTATTTTTGACAAGACATTTTATTTCTTACTGAACACACATTCGAAGCTCTCCGAAGTGTAGATAAAGTAATAAGATAATACAAGCTTAACTATATAAACCAGCGACCATAATGATCCCAACTCCCAAATCATTCTTATCTCCTAACCCATATCTGTCAAATTTTCTACAGCTGCATTAGCCTGATGCTGTACTAAACCATCAGGATCAACTAATTTAACATATTCAAGTACTCTAATTGTCTTGGTCAAATATTCCTGTCTCCAAAGTCGATCAAGTTGATCAACATTAAGAGATAAAGTAATTAAAAGGAACATAATGGCTGATCTACGAAGTGCAGGATGTCCAGAATCTTTCGAAACAGGAAGTATCGTTTCTTCTGGTACACGTCGCTTGGGATCAGTGCTTTTAGATTGATTTTCACTATCTGGTGTCTCGATTAGTTCTGGTAAAGTGGTCTTCGTGATCTCCTGCTTTTCTGAGTCGACGCCATCCATAGCAGATTTTGCGGTGGATGAAGCCAATGTAGGACGAGATTCGAGAGATAGGATGATCAAACAGCTATCCATCAAGTCTGAAAGGTAAGGTAACATGGCAATGATCGAAGTTTCTACACAAGTAGTCAAGATCGTCAATGCTGACCATCGTAAGCAAACTGGAAACTCTTTTGAGCTAAGCACAAAGAGTAAGCTAGGTAAGAAATGTTTAACTGTAAAGGATGAATGATAGTCAATGAACTCTGGCCTGATTGGTGCACGAGATTAGATCACAATAAGAGTTATGATCACTTACGATAGTTCGGAAGTGCCTGACCAGCCCTTTGAACGATCTGAACCATCGCTTCACCAATCCGTAAGCGCTTATCAAGCTCTTTGTTTGGTTGTTCATCTTCAGTAAATTGTGAATCTTTTTTGATAGTTTGAAAGAGCTCATTGAATGCATAAAGTTTGTTTAGCTTCAAACAGATCAAGTGACTGAATTGTTCAGCAAGTTCACTGATGGCCTTAATCGCGTTGAGATATATGAAACTATCTTCTTCTTCGATCAACTTCAATAAAACATCCAGAACATTGGGTACTAGTTCACTCATCAGCTTGGTGTTCTCAATAGTTTTGGTATATCCGCTAAATAGTTTCTTGAGGATTGTGATACCCTGAGCGCGAATTGGTAAACAAGGATCTTCAACAAGCTTCAATCCTTCTTCGTAGGTACTCAATATTGTTCTTCGTGTTTGATGATGATCAGAGGATTGGTCTACCGAGTTGTGTGTAGTATCTATTGATTGATCTACTTGAGCAAGTGCATTCCTTACTGAAAGCATAATTCTACACTTCAATGATAGTTCATTGACTTCTGGTCGGACGTTTGAGCATCGGAGAATTATGTAGTCAAGCTTTTCAGAGATCACCTTCAGCGAGGCAGCCGATCGTTCGTCCAGACTTGGATTTGCTGTATGAGTCGGAGAAAACAGTCAGAGATCTTGGATGTACATTTTTAATCTCAATGAACAACTTAGATGCAGGAGCTAGCATTACCTTCAAGAACTGTCAATAGTAAAGTAAGACCCGTCAATATCAAGCTGTTGTCAGCCTCCTCTGCATCTTCCGTATCTTCCTTCTCTAAAATATCCAATGTTTCATTTTCTCCCATTTTCAAGAAGTTGAGGGAAGTTGAGATATTACTGGCATCGTCTGTAGGACACTTATCCGGTATTTCATTGCGAGAAGAGATCGTTGTGAATGAAGTTCCATGACTATGTGTTTCACTCAAGCTGGAGAAAGAATGCTTGACAAATTCCAATATCTGAACAGGTTCCTGAACGACCGAACTGTCCAGCTTCTCAATCATCTTCAGTACCATTTGCATTCGAAATAAGGTCCTACATCCACATATATACCTTCGTCAGCTGACAACCACTAATGAAGCCGCACGTTCATCGCCTTTTCAGTATAGCAATCATCACTCACATCTTTGCTTCTGCTAATCCTTCTCTGTGTCGCAAAGACTCTAATTCATCAAGCCAGTTTACCAACATGTTACTGTTCAGTTTGTCATTTTTGAGACCTGCGAGCCAATCAATGAGGTAATCTGGATCTGGTTTGATGGTGGACAGATCTTCAGATGTGCCGATCGCATCTGCGTCCCTTGTGATCCTTATACAACTTTGTCCTTCAGCATCACGCGACCAATACCTCCAACCACCTCGACCTTCAACATGAGTCAAGTTGAGTTCCCTACCGATCTCCAACTCCCTGATACATCGCTTGATAGTCTCCCCAACGTACTGTATAGGACACATTTTCACCCAGACGGACACCAAGTCATTAATCTCCTCGCGTAGTTGTGGCTCCGATCGCGATTGGCATAGATATAGCCACAAAGACAATATTTGAGGCAAAATCGGAAGGATCAAGGCGCTGATCAAGACATCAGACGGATTTGAATTCAATACCAATGTTGTCAAGAGGTTAATGGATTGAGATATCTGGTTTGCCGTAACTGCTATTGGATCAAAATCATCGTCTGAGCACTCATCAGAGTTTGAACTGTGGGCAGGATGGGTGTGTTGGCGAGCTTGAAATGGAATGAAAACTGAATGTAGCATTGGTCCAAGATGTGACCTGAAGAAATTCGGCTGCTTCACTATGATCTGGCTCAAAACGTGACATGCGGCCTTAGTAACCCCGCTCGGCCTTGGGTGATTGTTTTTGAAGTCGGACGACTTGCTTGAATGTGGATTTTCGAGGGCTCCGTTTGATTGATAGAATAGAAAATCAGGTGAGATGACTTGTAATAAACTACTAACAAGATGGTTGAGGTATTTAACCGGATCCGAGCTTTGGGGAGGGTTACACAAGATATGCGCGATTGAATTTAATCTGTTTAAGGTTGCGGAGGTACTATGAAAGGTTGAATGTGGTTTGATAGTTGATTTATTTTCTGAAGGCATAGAAGATCCAGTATCATCGTCTTCTTCATAATCGTCGACCATCACAGCTTGTAGAAATCCTCTAACTCCTGAAGGTTCTAGTAATCGACTTGATAAGATTTTCGAGACCTCCCTACGGAATTCGATGGCTGATCGAGTTGGAATTGATTTTCGAGATGGACACGAAGAAAGTGAAAGTAGACAAGCGAAGACTTTTTGGGGATAGGCTCTATGAATTTCCAAAAGAAGATCTCAATTTTTTTTTCATCAAAGATCTTGATCCAAAGGGTATGATTTAGGAAAAACTGACTGATCAAGTAAGTTTTCAAGGTTGCGTTCTGCCCACTCGCTCACGCAAGACATCGGGTCCAGCTTGTGCTTGATTAGTCCAGCAACTAAAGGGACAAACATGCATGGTAAAAGCATCCTTTGTAGAGAGAATCTTGGATCGAGCACGTTCGTGAGTTGCCCTGGTATTGAACGGTCAGATGGTCCGACATCTGACAATAAATCTGAAGATTTTGAATCATTGGGGAGTACAATAGCTACAAGTTGCCTGATGATAGACAATAGACTGCTGGCGGGTTTCGGTTCAGCTTGGATCATCTCTGATCTCGGTTGACCAATGCAATAAGCCAATGGGTTTCTCTCCATCGCCAGTAAATGGTAGATCCCCCAGTTCGATAGCATATCACCCAATCCATGAATTGTCTGTGAGTCCTTTGATCCGAAGATAGGGATCGGCTCGCCCTTTTCTTCGACTTCGTTGACACAAAGCGTTCGTAAATGTTCATCGATGGAAGTCAAGCAACGTAAAGCACTGAAACAAACTAATCCTTTCATATCACTTTGAAGCTGATTCATGTCATCGAATGAAGCGAGATACGATGATGAGAAAAGAGGCGATTTGTTTGCGTCGCTATGATGAAAAACGGATACATCCCGTAACTCTTCATGACTGAAGATCGAGTTCACTAGAGAAGGAAGACTATCTCTGAACGTCTTGTATCGAATGAAAAGTAGGATGACTAATTTCAAGCCTTGAGCCTGCTTAGGGTCCTCCAATTGAATTCCAAAATGATCAGATAGTTGAGATTTGAGTTGATTTGTCAGATCAGGCTTCGAAGGGACATTTTGATATAAATGAGTTGCTACCTTGATCAAGGATTTTAGTTCAGGAGATTGTTGAGGCATTCAGAAAAAAGGAAAAGAGAAATGAGGAAGCCAACTGAAATTCAATTGGCTGCAAACTCCAAAGTGCCACCTGTGACCTCATACAAGCATATATTTGACCTAACACCTTAACAAGCTAAGGTTTAAGGTCTAAACTCCAGGTAAACTGTGACCAAAACCTCCAAAACCTGTCAACATCATCACTTCTCCTCAACTTGAACAACTGCTCCTGATCATGAACAATTTTGTGGAAAGGCCACTGTAGATTCATGGTAAGAGTCTCAGATCCCTGTGATGGGATGTGGAGCTCATATGGTACACGTAAAGTTGATGAATGATAAGGAAATCAAGATACCCAATCATCAATGGCAATTTTTGAAGTAAATTTAGCTGAATACAGTCAACTCTGATATAACCGATACACTGTCAAAACCGATAATCTCGGCAAAACCGATAATTTTCGGCCATTTTTTTAAAAATTTCAGTGAAGTTGGCTCTGACAAAACCGATACTCCGTGAAAACTGATACAATTTTTTGGGTATCGGTTATATCAGAGTCGACTGTATTCCAGTGAGTCCTCACAGACACCATCAGAGGTTCCCTTCAGCTAAGAATGTAGAGCGAGATCACATATCTGTTCGTTTCATATTTGAGATTGAGATGTCGTGTGCAAGGAGTCCTAAAACAAGAATCAGTTGGGGTCATATCAAATTTAAACCAGGCTCAACAACATTTAAAGATTGTTCAACAATCACTTGCCAAAGGTTGAACGCCATGGATTTTGAGTGAGCTCTATTCCGATATTATACAAGGCTCACCATTGAAGATTGAAGATACACCAAGAACATCCAGAATTCTCTTGGTAGGCTTAACTAAGAGCATGGATGTCTTTGTGGTGTTCAATCATCAGTCTTTGATATAGCATGGGGATGATGACCATGAATCTTAGAATAAGTTATCAATGCGTTTGTTATTGGATCGTCCCCATCAAGGGAGACTTCAAAGCTATGCCATGAGTTTTTGTTTTCGAGCTCTGAGTCTTGATGGAAGTGTTACGGAAGACTACGTCCCAAATGATTGAACTCAAGATTTCGTTTGTCGAGCTACTTTCATGTGCATTTGGAAATGGGAATAGATCACCATGTGAGAGTCTGTGTAGTAAGGAATGAGGGAGGCATGGGTATTTTTAAACACATCTGAATTACAAAGAATTCACCAGAGAAAACTCTCTCCTCAGATTTTGATATCAGTTCCAAGCTCTGACTGGGATACAACCCCGACACGGCCAATCGGATTTCTGTATACTCATAATAGTCTATCCCTAATGGGCGGACACTGATGTTGAAGTTCGAAGCTAGATAGGTTGGCCGAGGGGCAACGTTCCTCGAGACCTGAGAATGTCCAAAAATCTCGTGTTACAAGTTTTCAGAGGATTACAAGATACAACACACATTGTCAATCAGTGAAAAGGAGCTGGAAATAATCGAAGAGAAATTCGCATCATTAATAGTAGGCACCACTCTTCTTAAACGTCCGATAAGGCGCGCCCAAAGATCATTCAAAAAGAACATAAATAAATGGATAGATTGATATCGTAGCACTTGTTGATTGAAGGGATTAGGATTTTTTAGGATGTATATTATATAGATCTAGTTGATAGATCTCGACGGTTGATTTGGCAATCCTACTTGAATGTCAGCATCTTCTGCTTTGCTGAGGGGAGAAGCTTGTCTCTTCAGCTTACTCGGTGGCCGTTTGACCCTAAATGGCAAGTTCGTATACAAAATCAGTGAAGAGAGAAAGAATGGTAAAGAGAGAGCGATCGAACCTAAATGCCTGTTTACCGCCTTTCGGCGGCACTTTACTCTCAAACCCATCATCTTCATAATCTCCTGCTTCAATCTGTTGACGCATCAATCTTCTTGAGTCTAGGAAAGATTTTGCTTGATCTCGGTCTATACCTTTCCCTTTTGCCACTGAGTCGATAGCTTCAGGATCGATTGGTTTGTCTCCGGGAGGGAAACTGATTTCGTCCTCGTCAGACTCATCCTCTGGATAAAGGTCAGAGTCAAGGTGTTGAAAGATATTCCATTCTGATCCATCATCCGCTTTCTTGACCTCCAGCTTTAGTCTGTCATGCTTCCGGATCAATTTTATCGCTGAGGCCGGAAATCTGATCTTGAGTACATTGTCTAATTGCGTCTCAGCTTTAGATTGAAGGGAAACCGCGCGATTATATAAGCAGTGATCCCAAATGGAGATGTAGAAATGAGGAGGAATGAAAGAGACCTACAAGGATACTCAGCAATACAACAACAGAATGTCCTTCTAACTCTTTCAATTTTGAACCATGTAACAAGAGTTGATTGGGGGTTGTTACCGGACCATGAGATTTTGTTTTGTCGACACCAAGCTGTGTACTCTTCCAAATTCGTACTCAAACGACCACCTCGGAGCGAGACATTGACGCCTTTGCGAGGCTTCAATTTAGGAGCAGTCTTTGATTTTCCTACCGGAGATAATGATGGAACTGTGGATACGGCTCCAGAGAAGGGCTCCGTGGAAGTGGAAGCAGTCTGGGGATCATCAGTGCCAGTCGAAGGGGCGGTCAATTCAGATATACTGGTTGTAGGAACGAGTGGCTGGTCGTAGAGTACATTTATGTAGTCAACGAAGCTTTGAATATCTTCACAGCACCCCATTCCATTTACTGATGATCCAGCGCATACACGCGCTAATACGTACGGCATCAGCTCAACATACAGCCTTGTAAGGTCATTCTTTAGAGAATAGTCTTCAAGAACTCACGCAAGTATTCTTGTAAGAAAAATGATAAGCACTTCCCAAGGACCTCGTAGGACGGTGGTGTTTCGTCCTTCCAAGATTTCCCTCCAACCGAATGCATATTACTCATAGGGGACTGATCACAGGCATCCAAAAACAGCTTCATGGTTCTTTCTAAACGATTCAAATCCTCTCGCGGTTCGGACTCAAACGAAACCGCATTCTCATGGCGTAGGTATTCAGACATCAGGAAAGCTGAGACGGCATTGGTGATCGTAGGATGTTGAAGTGCAAGGATACGAGCTTGTTGTGCCATGTTGTACTTCATAGTGACATGATTCTCATTCCATGGGTTGTGAAGGTCAGCCGCGAACTGGTTCGGGAGAGGAGGATACTGTGAGGCAGCGGTGTTATCAGTTCTAGATCTAGAACGCAGGTCTGTTTCCGTTTTTCTTCTCTTGATACTTTGATACTCTGCGGGATTTGTGATCGAGTTTCCGCTATCACCTCTCAGAAGGGTTTGGTTGAGATTCATATCTAGATAAGAAGCGCTTCCAGGTGGTCGATTTGAGATGGTATGGGGTAAAGAAGAGTAAGGATTTGTCGCGTCGTTCATAAGCTGATCTCCCAAGTGACCGTACAGATTGTCAACCCCATGATGACCCAGAATCAGTGGATCGTATGAAGGTAACATTGATTGATTGTGATCAGAGATATAAGGATGAGAACCAAGTGGGCCGAAGGAAGCGGAGCCGTTGGCTTCACATGGATTTAGAGCGTAAGGTTGTTCAAGTGAATTCAATCCGTCTGTCAAACGAGTGTTTGCTTGTGACCCAGATGCGTCCTCAGAAAATTCTTGCTCGGGCAATGGACACTTTGAAATGATAGGTGTCGTTTCGGAAGGGCTTTCACGCTGGATTTGGAGTTCTGAAGATCCATCGGCCAAACATTTCTGCGGCGTCCAGGTTCAAATCAGTCAGACTTTTACTGTTGGTCGATTGGCAGAATTATAATCAACCCAAACGGAAATGGACATACCAATATGATATCTTTTCCTGGCTGTTCGGAAACTAGAGTTTCTAGCTTTGGTGTAGTGAAAGTGTAAACAACCCCCGAGTCTGAGACCACCAGAAGAAGGAGTTGCGTGCCAGTCAATGTAGCGAGCTCATAGGCCTGCAAAAAGTTTGTGAGAATCTATGATAATCCTCAGAGCGCAAGATGATTTGACGTATTGAACTATTGTTTACCTTTTTCATAATCCCAGCCTTTCGCTTAGAAAAAGTGATGTGCTGCAGAGAGTGAAGAAGCCCGAAAACCAAAGCGTTATTACTCTGATGTTGAGAATAGAGGCAGCGAGCCACGAGGTTTCACGTACGCGTTTGCCTTTATCATGAATATATTCAATATCAATTTTTCTTCGGCCAGGATTTTTCTTTCGACCAGAAACCTCTTCCTCTTCCTCCTCGTCATCTTCTGCTTCGTCGGCATCTCGATTCCTCTTGCGCGTACCCAAAGAAAGCTCGTCCTGACGGAAGTCATAATTAGGATGAGTGGACCTCGTCGTAGAGCCACTACCGCTTGAGGGCGCACTTCCAGGCACTTGGTAGTCGGGATCCTTCAGAAGGTAAGTTCAAGACAGATTTGTATGTAAGATTCGTGTACATATCTCAAATGGGAAATTGAGGCACTCTGTCCGACAAAAGCTGCAGAAAGGCTTCCTCTGTGAGACCACAGGCTTCAGAAGCATCTGGAACAGACAGAGAAGTGAGGTAACATGCCTTATTCATCTCGGAGAAACTCGGCAGGGTTTACCGTTGACGGAATCGACAATCTGTATTGACAGGTGAACAAATTAGGAGACAAAAAAGGGAAGTGAGATTGTGCGAAAAAGAGATGGAAATGAGACAGGAGGTGGTAAAACTTGACAACATGCCCTGTGAGAAGATGATCTGGAAAGCCACAGATGGTTTGGTCGAGGATTTTGAGATTGTGAGGGGGAAGAGGGGACTAAAAATGACAAGAGTGGCAAAAAATGTTGAGCACTAGTGCAGAGGCATGCAGCAATGGGTCGGCAACTCGCCACGATGCAGAAACCCATTATCATGATCAAAGGAACTTGCTGAGCGCTTTGGGTAGGCAGTAGACTTGATTTCAACGCGTTACTGCCACTGCATCAATATATCAAAGGACCGGCGAGCTGAAATCCTGTCCACCCGAAAAAAAGGGCAAGGGTGAGTAGCCTATGTACGCACTCACTACTGGTCAGTTGAACTCCCAAACCAGAGTATCAACAGACGTCTCGAATTTTGGAGTACATCTCGAATTCTCCATCATGGAGTTTACCGATCACTGGATCATTGTCAATAGCACCGGTGGTCAATAGAACATATCGGATTCGAGGTAGTGATACTACATTATCACCCACCGCGGGCTGCTTTCAAAGGCAGGGGGTCAACCTATACTTGACCCTGTGTGCGCCTGAGCTACGAACGTCCGATATTTCATCGCACAGTCAACGAGGAGACCTAGTCTATGACTTAGAAAGGGGCATGTATCAACTCTTGATCCTCACAATACACCCTCAAGCTCACCTTTGACACGAAAACCATCCGAGGCGAAAGCAATCTATCATGATGAGCCCAATACGCAAATCAGCTAGCGATTTGTCAGGGCTAGAAGGACACGGTCAGGAGAAGCAACATCAACTGCTAGTGTCAAATATTTTCAGTCAGCTTGACCTTGTAGAGAGGTAAAAGTCATCAAGGAGTCGTACAAGAACGCATGCATTTCGCCCAGCTCGTTAGTTTCACACTCAAGGCAACGGAAGAATGTAGCAATGGGTATGGCTTGTGGTTCAACTATGAAATCATTGTACATATCACAGAATCCATCACTTCCACGAGGAAGACATGGCACAGTAAGCGATATGATGATAATGAAGTCACATTTTTTTCAGATGGAGCACTCTTACAAAATGCCAAATTCCAATGCCTCACACCCAGAGTCATTGAGATGAAAACCTTATCCATTGTACTATGGATACCCCGCCGATGTATCAACTAACTTAACAGTTCCCCAAATACTTTACAATGGACCTAATATATATATATCTGAGACTTGGGTCAGTACTTTTATTCCACCAAAATTCTGGATTCTTATTTCCATATTCCTCTTCTTTCTGATCAAATCACAAATCAGGAATTGTTTGAGTTTACTGTGAAGCATGATATGATAGTGTTTGCGAGGGCAGAGTGCTCATGACACATGGATTGACATAGGAAGTCAGGAAAGTTGATAAAAAACTTAAAACTGACTCAAATGACATATGGTGTCTTACAATACATGAGGAAAATTGTATTCTGAGAAGGGATACAATTGAGGTTGATCAATAACTTGATTAGATAAAAGATAATTCAGGTATTGTGGGAAAGTCAAGCCAACCATCTTGATATGGACCTTGAAGCAACTTTTAGTTTGCTATGGGAAAGATGTGACAAATTGAACAAATACTGTGCTATCTGTGTTTTGTTTGAATATATTCATACCATGTGTTGTCCTTTGGGTTGGATGAAGTATAGGTTGCCTCCAGCACACTTTTAGGTCTTGAGAGAGAACCCAAATGTATTCTGATTTGTCTATTTAGATATTGTTTTGTTTTTCTCACTGAAATTCAATGACTATGAAGAAGATATCTGGAAATCATTTGTCAACTTATCTGGACATGAAATGGCATGTACTCTAGTGGAGAACTGTAAGCCTCAGTGCTGAGAATGTGCCTTCCTTATGCATTATTATACACACACCAAATTGAAGACAGAAACAGAATCATATCTGAGGAAGAGAGAACAAGGAAGAAGAAAAACATTTATCATGTAACTCACAAGTTGTGGTTACCTCAACTGATCTGGCAACAATCCCTTTTAAAGTGTTGAGGTCTTTAATGGATTAAGAATTACATAGAATCTTCCAGAAAGTCATAAGAATTTTTTCTTAGGTCCTTTTTTGTAAAAATTTTCTTTTGCCTTACCATAAGTGCCTCATGTGAATGTAGGATTGTGTCCTGTTGTTTTCTGCAGTGATCCAGTGGAGCACAGATGTAGCCATTTGCCTAAGTTTTGGGGATATACATCTTCAAGGCAATTATTGGTGTACTCAAAACCCATGGTGTGTGACTGTAGCCTGATTTCAAGACCAATAATCTGGGCTTTGATTCAATGTCAAACTTTCTGGGCTTCTTCTAAAGTTGGTTTCCTATGTGTTTGGATTGCACAGATTCACCTCAGAAATACAGCTGTGTCAAGAAGTTGTACAGTGTAAAACTACTCCTGCCTGAAGCAAGTGTGTCCCCTCTCACAATCTCTTTGGCAGTGAGAGAAATTTGTACCCAAATATACCCCGAGCTTGTACACATTTACAGGCAACCTACCCCAACACAAGTCCCCCCAGGGCCATGCTTTATGCACAGTCTGCCACAAATTAATTAATTCCCTACTCAAAGCACATAAATTGTCTGCAGGCCACAGAGGGGAGACTTATGGCTTGAACGCCTATTCCCACGTGATAAAAATATAAAAATCCAATTTCACAACTGTTTTTGAGACAATATCCTTTAATCACTGCTAGGATCACACACTTTCCATTGAAATGATA
This sequence comes from Melampsora larici-populina 98AG31, assembly GCF_000204055.1. Taxonomy (NCBI): domain Eukaryota; kingdom Fungi; phylum Basidiomycota; class Pucciniomycetes; order Pucciniales; family Melampsoraceae; genus Melampsora; species Melampsora laricis-populina. Next base: position 134,468 of record NW_006768785.1, read on the forward strand.
TTTTTGTCATAATAAATTGGCATTCATATAATGCAAATTACTCATTCCAAAAACAAAATCTTAATTGACAGAATGTTTTATTGTGAGCTACTAGCGTCTTTTGTACTAGTAGAACACTAAAGAATAGGGTTTACTTAACAAACTAAGTTTATTAAGCACATGAAAACTTTGTTGAAAGTTCTAAACAAAGTTATGAATGAAGTACAGCCCTTTGCATGATTGATGACTTTGAAGAAGAAAAAACCTCGAGTTTTCAACAAAAAAACCTTGAGTTTTTTGAAAAAGTGACTGAGTTTTTTCAAAAAACTACCGAATTTTTGAAAAAGTCAATGAGTTTTTCTTGAAATTTTCAAATGTCAATGAGTTTTTGAAAAATTCAGTACAGCCCTTTGCAGAATTGATGACTTTGGAGAAAAAAAAACCTCGAGTTTTCAAAAAAGAAACCTCGAGTTTCGTCAAAAAGTGACCGAGTTTTTTCAAAAACTGGGCAAGAAGTTGGTTCAATTGATTGATATAACACTCACGAACAAGAGCTCGCTCAGTTTTTGAAAAACTCGATGAGTTTTTGAAAAAAACTCACAGGTTTTTTTTGAAAACTCAAGTGTTTTTTCTTTTTCCAAAGTCATCAATTCTGCAAAGGGCTGTAGGTTTTCAAAAAAACTTGGTCACTTTTTGAAAAAACTCGAGGTTTTTTTTGTTGAAAACTCAAGGTTTTTTTTTCTCCAAAGTCATCAATCATGCAAAGGGCTGTAGCACTACAAAGAATATGATGTTTTCTGGGCAGAAAACACAAATCTTGATATACAAAAATATTGGGCGGTCAGGAGGAGGGCAGAAAATACAAAAAAATATGGATATTGTTCCTGGTGTTGAGAGCTTCAATCTGAGTATTTTTTCGTATTTTTAGAGTGCGTATTGTTGAACGTACTAACAAAAAACCCCATTCTCATCAGATGTACACCTGTAACAGATGCTGAAATTTAGTTCCTCAGATTGGAGAGCACAATTTGAAACCTACAAATGCTCACAAGTTTGGCAATTGCCAAGGAAAACACTCGATTATTGGTTCATTAGAAAGCTGAACTCTGTCTCCAGATCTTTCATTGAGGTGACAGGGCTGTGACTTGCGTTGCAAAGAATCTATGTGGCTTTGTAGACAGTAATTCAAAGCGGCTATAGCTGCTTTGTGCGCAAAGATGAAGCCTTGACTCATAATTAAGACATTCAGAGAGAGACTCTGGCTTTCTAATGAGCCTAAAAGCAAGTCTTTTGACCAAGAATTGCAAATTTTATGAGAATTTGTAGAAATCAAATTGTCCTCTCCAATCTGAGGAACCAAATTTCAGCATCTGTTACAGGTGTACAAGCCTATTTGGAAAAGATACAATACATTTACCACCCACTTTGGTAACAAAAGTTGCATTAATAATTTAATGCAACTTTTACATCACAGTGAGAAATTTTCTCACTGTGTATGTATATGTAAAATCACACAAGAGTTTGATCGTTGGAAATGTTCGGTAATCAGATAGAAAGTGAAATGTGATCAACTTCTTGAGACTATCAATCACAATGATGTCTGTTACCAGTTGGTAAACAAGATCATTGACTTCATCAAGTTCAATGATCAACCAAATCTCACTCTCCAAGCATCAATCTCAACTTATCATTGTACCAGATCTCACTTGTAAACTTCAGTTCTTTTATGAACATTTCAAACTTTTGAACATGATACATAAATGTGATGAAAACAGTTGAAATTAAAAGTTGAATCACAAAAGTCAGGTTGGATGGTCAAGAAGCCTGAAGTGGTTCAAATGAGATAGTTAACAGGCTTTGAATTTGGAAAGTTTGAGAGTGATTGAGGTTGAAGTGATGATGAGGTGATGTTGGTCGTGATAAGAGAGAAAAAAACCAACAAATACAAAAAAATCGAGTGATAGGATCATCACAAGAGAGTGATGCGAGAGGTCGCAGTTGCATTTATTTGAAAATCTTTGACTTTTAGTCGTTTTCAAGAATGCGCAAGATTTTTGCACATATGCGCAAAAATGTGTGTGCGCCTTCTTTCGCATTTTGGTTTACTGAATCCGTTTTTGGGGTCACATATGCAACCAAAAATCAGTGCAGCTTTTTGGTGGTGCACAGTCGGTTGCACATGTCACACACCGGTCACCGAAGTGGGTGTACTGCGCCGGCCCCGACTAATGTGTTGTATCTTTTCTGAATAGACTTGTACATCTGATCAATATGGATTTTTTTAGTACGTTCAACAATACGCACTCTAAAAATACAAAAAAATACCCAGATTGAAGCTTTCAACACCAGGAACAATATCCATATTTTTTTGTATCTTTTGCCCTCCTCCTGACCACCCAATATTTTTGTATATCAATATTTGTGTTTTCTGCCCAGAAAACATTATATTTTTTGTAGTGTAGTGTGATCAAATCAGCACTGAATTCAGTCAATTGACCTTTAAACAAAGGGTTTTGGTTACCAATACAGGATTGATGCAAGACCTTCTAGCAGGAAGAAGAGTACAAACTACAGTCTAGTTTTGTACCCAAGCCAACAACACTCCACTCTAGAGTTTGTGAATCAAGAGAAATATCACCTAGTGATATCCAAAGTTCTTCAAGCTCTGAAAACAGAGGAACTCCTGTGAATTTAGAGTTTCTCAAGTTATTAGATCCCCTTGATAACTTGAGCAGTACTGCAAGGATCACCCCCTGAAGGAAATCAAGAAGTCTTCAACAGAACTTCCACCATGTCCGTCCCCCATGAGCACGTTGATGTGCTCACACGGAGAGTTGTGTAATAAAATGGAACAGATCTTTAACCAATTTGTCTCTAGAAAATGCAAATCCTTTGTTAATAATAATAGACAATCAAAAATGTACCGTTTGTCAATGGAACTATGAACAAAGGAGCCCATTTAACACTCTTGCTGTCTGAACCTCTTGACAAAGGCAATTGTATGCTTAGCTCTCAGACCTGTTTGTAGGTTATATCCACCCTCTACGGAAATTGATTGGTGTGAGCACGTCAACGTGCTACTTCAAAACAGACATGGTGTTCAACAAATAACAAAGGTAATGAGCAATCAGGAAATGTATAATTTCTAACAATGAGGACAAGAACTCTATTTGTCTGATTGTTGAACTTGTTGATATTTTGGTTGAAAGTAACGATGATGATTGATTTTCCTGGCATGTCAGAGAGCTCTTAATATACTCAAGAACGTGAAAATCCCTCATGCAGGACTTGTGGTTTGATTACATACTCATTCAATTGTTGTATGTAATCAAAACATCAATTATTTGATTATTATTTGATCATGTGCATGTGTAACTCTTGTGTTACTTGTGTGATGTGCACTTGAGTGTAACCTCTTGTCTAGGTTTCCATGTGTGTACATATGTAGTTGCATATGTAATTGAATCTTGAAACTGAGCCATGAGTTGTAAGTATTATTGTTATTCTTTTATGGTTATTTCTTACAGGCCTTTGGTACTAGTAATAGGGCTTGGGGCTGACATTTATTCTGGCAGCAAAAGACTCCACCATCCACTCTTTTAAAAAATCTAAGTTGGCCAGAATACTCTCCAATCCATCATCTCGTACATATAACTCATTTCACTGCACAGATTTAGTACTTTTCCACCATGCAAAATGATTTTGATTAATGTCAAGAATGATTAAAAAAGCCAGGTCAATGCAGAAGAAATGCAGAATTACTGCATTTTCAATCATTTTTGACATTCAGGTCAATCATCTTTTACTTGGGAAAAATGTTTCATCTTCATGGTGTATGACACCACACAATCTCCATAGAAAGATGCTGGCTTGAAACACATTCCCAGGAATGTAACGTTTGAATTCCTTGGCCACACAACTGTGGCAAAAATTGGCTCTCATATACTGATTCAACACAAGTTAACATGTATGTATATGTAGTTGCAGTAGATTTGTGTGTGAATATCTCAAATTACACTGCGGGAATTAGTGGGTATGAAACCCAATTGAAGAAATTTGCAGTGAGAGAGTCCGCAACTTTCTCAAATCACGAGTTTTATTTGCAACTAGTTCACAGTTAGTTTGCTGTGCACCCTCAGCAGAGCCCTGTATAACCACACCTCAAAGTCCTGTATGTATCATAGGATGGATTGGCCACATACAAATGTGAAATATAAGGGCCCGTTCGGCTGGATTTTGAAAAAATTGTTACACAAAAACAATTTTTCAATCTGCCCCTTGAAAAAAAAAACTCAAAATTCAGCTTCTTTGTTTGCCAAACAGTTGACCAAATAGGTCAACAAAAAATCAAAATGGAGGAGCAAATGAGCCCAAAAACTGTTTTGGGTCTCCAAATTGAAGATTTTTTGATCAAAAACCGTTTTTCACAGGGGCAAAAATTGATGCTCACAACTATGTGAGTGTTGAAATGTTCCTGTTTTGTTCCCATTTGTTTCCCATTTGTTTCCAGTTTGTTTCCAATTTGTTTCCCTTTTCTTTCTGCTTGTCAGCTGATTACGTGATCATCAGGAACTGAGCAGACAAACTAAGCCTTCCTCAGCCTTTATTCCTGAGCAAAGAAGTCTGAGGAAGGGCTAATCCATCTGCCCAGCTGATCCTGAGCGGCATTCCCTGGTTCAATAAGTTCCAAGGGATGCCACTAATGTATAGCTTAGGGGATGAGCTGAACTGATTATTCCCTTAGCTAAGTCTCTGAAGCATCCCCCAGACGGATCACAGAGCGCCAAGCTTGCCTCAAGCTTCATGGCTCCGGAATGAAGCCTGAGGCCCTTCTGCTTGTTCAACTGAGCTGCTCAGCTATTCCTCAGGGGCATTCCTGAGATCAAAAGGATCCAGAGGATTTTACTGCTCATTGGCTGAGGGGCTGCTCAGCTAGTCCTCAGGAGCATTCCTGGCCGGATCAGAAGGAGCCAAAGGATGTCATTGAGTATTGGCTGAGGGGCTGCTCAGTTGATCTCAGCCCCTCAGTGTGAAAAACATGATCCAGGATATCACTGAGGATTAGCTGAGCAACTGAGATGAACTGAGCAGATGGGATGGTGCTTCTATCAGGCTTCATTCCTTAGCAAGGAAGTCTGAGGAAAGTCTGGCCCATCAGTGATCCAGTCAGGGGATGCTACTGAGTATTTTCTGAGCAGCTCAAATGGGACGCCCCTGTGCAGGCTTCTTCACTGAAAAATGAAGCCTCAGGAAGGTATAGTACATGTGCTCATCTTCATTTTGAACAAATTGCTGAGTATCCAGTGACCCATGAGCTGATCCTGAGTACTCATCGGGAATCATTTATTGCCCATCCAAGATGGAAATGAGCCTTCTCAACAAATGTCAAGTAAAATATGAGCACCACAGGCTGATCACCTGAACACAACCAAGATTGTGAATTGAATCAATCTGGAAGAAAATGAATCTTTTTTGGAGAATTCCAAAAAGTCTACAACGCTCACATGTATGTGAGTATCTATTTTGGCCCCTGTGTTTGGTGTTGATCAAAGACCGTTTCCAAACGCTGGTCCTTTTTCAAAAACCAAAAACCGTATTTGGAGAAATACGGTCTTTGGCTTTGGTGGAGTATTTGGCCAAAAACTGTCCTTGGTTTCCAGCCAAACGGGCCCTAAATGTTTTATACTTGTATGACCCCTAAGATCCATAAAGGCTCTGTACACAAACATTTGAAGTTTTTTGCTTGAGAGGAAAAGAAAGATTCTTTGTTTCAAGAATTCTATGTTCTTGTTTTGTCATCAGACACAATCAAAAATTCAAATGGACCTCCCACACAAACAGCTTAAACCCATTTCACACTTTCTGAGCAGAGGTGACAACAAGTTTTACTACAACATCTTCAACAAAATATCTTAGATGGAAAGACCTGGAATATGATCCTAATTACAACATGCAGTAAAGAAATTCTTCAAATGTTGGAATGAAAGATTTCCACTGTGTCCAAAGAGTGTGATCCTGATGCTGAAACACCGTAGACCATGGAAACACTTATCCAAGCAGTTTTCAGTAATTTTACAATCTTCATTCATTCCATAAAATGCTATAAAATGTGTAGTGAATGGTAGGATCTCTCTTTATTTTGGACAAAACATATATTTTTAATTTCTTTGACATTAAAATTTTTGTAAGTAAAATAGAAACACTATTTGAATAGAGAACATAAAAAGAGAAAGTTTGTACCATTGACAATAATTACACTAGTGAAATTCAACTTTATAACACAATTTTTAAATCAAACAATTGTAACCAAAAAGGAAGGTCTACATTGTTATGAAGTGAAACAATTTAAGATTAGATAAAAGAGACTTCAGTAACATCTTATCAACTGTGAGATCAAGAAGTTGGAAAATGTTTCTATACCTGTTTTCCTTATGATTAAAGCTAGAGTTTGATTTAGAATATAGCTTTATAGTTGAGGATGTTTGTCGTGTAGTATTGAGTTATGTAGAACGAGTCAAGAGTTGACACAGCTTGGTTAACGATCAGAAGAAAGAACGATAGAGAAGAAACAATAACAAAGATGAAGAAGTTTTTTGTGAGTTTTTGGAGTTTTCCAATTTATATAGAATTAGAGAAACATATCAGTGACGTCAGTCAACAAAGCGCATAGTTAGGACAGCACAGCATAGATCAACACAAACAGTGAAACATAACAGGGCAACACAACACATGCAAATAACAAAAACAATGTTTGTGATTTCTTACTAATCATTACACTTTCTTACTAATCATAACACAATGATGCTTGGAGAATTGACAACTGGAAAAAAACATCCTCCTTCAAACTGTTTCTTCCAAAAGAAATCAAATCTGCTCAAATACATTCTATGACACAATGTCCATATCAAGATGGGCACATTGTTGACTGTGCTGCTGAATTTTGTATTCTGTACATGTGGTCATGAGGGCTCTCAAGGGAGCACAGCAAACTAATTGTGAACTAGTTGCGAACAAAACCCATGATTTGAGAAAGTTGCGGACTCTGTCACCACAACTTTCTTCAATTGGGTTTTATACCCATTGATTCCCGTGGTGTTATTAAATGATGAGTCTGCTTGATTCTTGGATTCAGGAGCAGTTCAGAAGAATCTGAAGAGGGAAAAAGAACCAGAAAAACTTGCCTGCCATATTTTACTAGCGCAATTGGTGGCAGAGCTGCCTGCACCAGTCTCAGTTGTGTTGATGACATGCTCAACTTATAATTGATGCTTGTTCCTTCACCTTGAATAAATTGTTCTGTGATTGAATCATGCTGATCATGTTAAAAAAATGCTTACTTTATCTAAACAACCACTATCTTAAGCTTATATAGTTTGATATTGAGTACCTGCTGTTACCTGCTCAACTATTCTTCTTCTTTGATATCATTTTGTCATCCTTATTATCAGTAATGCATGAATTTCAGTCAACATTTGAATCTATAATCAAAAAAAGAATAAGATAGCTGACCAATATTTTGGCCTGTAGGGTGTGAGTTTGTTTTGGGCATGATGATATTTATCCCTTTGGGAAATTTTACCCAGCACTTCCTGAGCTTAGCTGTGTCTAAACTTAACAAAGTCCCATGTCTGCCTTGTGAGGCTGAAGTGAGCAAAGGACTTACAACAAACTTCTACACTCCATAACCTTGCAGTAGAGCCTGAGGGTTTTGCAGGGTTCCTTCAATTCTCTTTATAGTTTTCCGCGCCAAGGATTCAGGCATGGTCCAAAGAGAAGAAATATGCACCAGAGGAAGGCACATACTGTACAAATTTTTCACCAAGGAAAGTGCCCTTATTATGTAGATTATAACAAAATCCACCATTTTCACCAACACTTCCCATTTGCACTAGTTACCTATGTGGTTCATGTACAGTTGCTATTGAAGCCACCACTTTGAGGTGATTTTGTTCATGGAGGGGAGCAGTTTCCTTCGTGAAAACTCTCTACAATATGTGCCTGATTAAGGCACATATTTTTTCTCTTTTGACCATACCCAAATCCTGGGTGTGGAATGAGATGAAAGCCAATGATGGAGGCTCCCTGCAAAAGTCTCTTATGGAGTGTGCAAGTTGGGTGTAAGTCCCTTGCTTGAGGCAAGCGTGGGACTTTGTTAAGACTAAGATGTTTCAGGCTGTTTCTATAAGGGCTCAGGTCCAGGTTCATAGTATGTACTTAAGCATAGCTTAAGTAGTCATAGTGCCTTCACAATGCACATGGCTCAGGAAGCACTTTGAGCAAAAAAAACTTTGTACATCAGTGGCTCTCAAACCTGCCCCGGTTTTCAAAAAGCACAGTTGACCCAGTTGTTTTTTGGCAGTAACTTTGTGTATCAAGTTGACATTTGTTAACTGGGTCAGGTTTGAGAGCCACTATTGTACTTATCACATTGAACACATTTCAAATCATTACAGTCTCTGACTTTTAAACACTGTGTTGACATTTCAATAAATGAAGTCCCACCTAAAGAACTGTGAGACTCATACATATCAATCGCCTAGCGCATCCCACTGAATATCACACTAACACGAGGCACGAATTTCCTGAACAGCTGAATTACCACCAGTCACCACCCTCATTCTTGCAACACAAAGTTCACTTTTGGCAATTTATGATGTAATTATGTACTATCGGACAACTTGTCATCATCAACTGATTTGGGAAGAGTGTTTGTGAATACATAAGTATGTATGTTGTCACCAATGTCACATTGCAACTTCAAAGGGAACTTGTAAAAGAAAATTTAACAAAGTCCCACGCTGTCGCTCGGGACCCGGGCTCTCTGTAAGGGCTCTGGTCTAGGATCCTGAATAGCATAGCTTATGTCAGGATACCTAGGTAAGTTTTTAAGAGTGACAAAAGATACTTTAATAATTCGATAGAGAAAAGGAAAACAAATTGTAAAATACTACTACATATATATATGCACAATTTCATCTAACTATTGTTCTTTACAATATCTAACCATATTCAAATCATTCTTTTAAACATCTAATTTCGTAACCAAGTTATTTGTAATGTTTTTACAATTCTTTTTCTTAACTCGTAATTTCCAATCAAACTTGTTTTATCCTCTACATGTAATTCCATAAATCTTTTTACATATTTGAATTTATTACAATAATAATTGCCGTCTATCCTAAAGAAATCCTAAAGCCGCTTGATATCCCATCGGAAAACGAGAATCTAGAAGTGAATTTGGACACGGAAATTGTGGGTATTTAGCATGAAAATTTAATATGAACAAATCTAAGTCAGAGGAAATATCTGGAAGGGAAACCCAGGTATCATCCAAAACTGGTCTTCCCAACCATCTCAACAGATATTCCGGAGGCGCTTTTCCCCTTTTTCGATAATCCAAAATTCCTGACACATGCCGCCAATCATGAGTTTTTGCTACTGGGTTATTTGATATTTTAATTTCTGAATTTCGTCCTCCTACAGATGGAGGAACATATGGGGAAATGAGAGATATATTGAACACTGGATGAAGCCTAGAATATGTACTTCCCAGATTTAGCTTGACTGCATTTTTTCCCACCATGTTTAAAACAGGAAACGGGCCAATTTTTCGATAATTTAATTTTGAAGAGGGTCTTGATGAAGTGATGTTTTGTCGAGACAACCACACTAGGTCACCGGCTTTATATTCAGGTGCTGGTCTTCTGTGTTTATTGTACTGATCCGCTTGTGCCTGTTTAGCATGTTTCAAAGATAATAATAAGTTCAGTTGATTTGCTTCTAATTGTTCCACGAATTTGTCCGCATGAGGCACTCGTGAAAATTCTGTAAAACTATTTGCTCGAGGATGAAAACCCTGCCATGCAAAAAAGGAGTGAGTTTCGTAGATGTGGAAGAAGTATTATTAAAGCAAAACTCAGCCATAGGTAATAATTCCACCCAATCATCCTGTTGATAACTAATAAAATGCCGAAGATATGATTCAAGAGTCTGATTAGTTCGTTCCGTCTGACCGTTAGTTTGTGGATGAAAAGCGGTAGACGGAGCTGGTTGAATTCTCAGTTGACGTTGTACAGCTGTCCAAAATGCTGATACGAACGTTGAGCCTCTATCTGAAATAATTTTGTCAGGATAACCATGATATCGGAAAAATTGAGAAACAAAAAGAGAAGCAAGTTGTGGAGCACTCATTGATTCCCGGCAAGGAATAAAATGAGCTCCTTTGGTGAAATAATCAGTAATCACTAAAATTGAATCACAATTAGAAGACACTGGTAGTTTGACTATAAAGTCAATGCCAATTGTGCTCCAAGGACGATCAGGCACCGCAGAGGGAATTAATTCTCCTTGTTGATTATGAGTAGAACGTTTTGTCCGCTGACAAGAGTCACAGCTGCGTACGAAATCAATGACATCCTTTCGAAGAGTTTGCCAGCCAAAAGTCCTAGAGATCGCACTTAACATATGTGCAATCCCAGGATGTCCCATGGACGATGAATCATGAAAAGCCGCCATTATTTGTTGACAAAGTGGAAAAGGTACGAATAACCTATCTCTAAACCACCACAAACCTCCTCGAAAAGTAAAGAAAGGAGGAGGGGGTCTGGATCCATCAATACCCTCATAGTCTTTATAAGAACTGATGAGAAGATCTCGAGTCTGAGTAGAAGGAATAATAAAAGTTGTATCAATTGAACATACCGAGACCCCGTCCTTTATCATATAAGGCTTTAAAAGGGTCATGCGGTTTGAATCATGCGGAAAATGTTCATAATCAGGACGCCGTGATAACGGATCGGCCGGATTCAGTTTGCCAGGAGTGTGAAGAATTTGAAAGTGGAAAGAGCTTAAATATGATGCCCATCGCGCCTGTCTAGGAGTCAACTTCTGTGATGTCATGAAATAACGCAGGTTGGCATGGTCCGAAAAAATCGTTACAGGAGTCGGTGTGCCGGTGAGCCAGGCCTTCCATTAGCCGGTCTCAAAGTTAACCCGGTTGCCAAAAAACCCGGTACACCCAGTTTTTTTTTAACTGGGTGACCTGGGTAGGTGAAAAACCCACCAACCGGGGAAAACTTTTCATACACTTTCCATACACTTTCAAGCCACTAAACCCGCCACGATGCCGCGCAAAAAGGCAACCAAGCACCCAAACCCCACATCAGCTTCTCCACAAATACCTAGTACAACTCCAATCACCCCAAATCCCACGCATATTGGAACTCTATCTGGTATATCCCCGCTCTCGGGAGGTATTCCAGTGATTTCGGCAGGTCAAGCTTCTCCCTCGGCTCATATTTCTCAGGCCGACTTGATCCGTCTGCAGCTTTTAGCAAGCGGTGGATCACCAGCACTTCAGTCTCAGGGTTTCTTCACCTTCCCAATGCAAACCCCATCAGCTCATTTGAATACCAGTCTGCTCGTATCTCCGGAATCTCAGACTCACAAAGCGAATGCTGCGATGACCTCAACAAACACTGCCGCCACCAAACAAGTTGTCACGGAACCAGTCCCTGCGAAAAAAGCCCGAGGAAGGCCGAGGAAATCTGATATTGAGGTTACTGAAGACTCGAAGACTGCTCAAGTCTCTTGGTTTGTGAAGCGAGATGATGGCTTGTCTGACTTGGACAAGGTTGCCATCTGGTGTGCCGAAGATGATAACTTTCAACGATGGAAATCGCAAAATCCGAGCAAGATCACAGTAGCTGCAATCTGCGCTGCTCATTTGAAAGATAAACATCAATCAGACTGATCACCAAGAGAGGTTGACAAAAAGGTTGAGTTTTAAACTTACCTCTTCCTGTTTTCCGACTGCTGTTGATGATGTGTGGTTTTCTAGATCAAGTACCTCGAAGATCAGTTCAAAGAAGGCTTCAAAGAAATCAATTCGACTGGACAGGGCGTACTTGACAATGATGATTATAAGGAGGAGCTTGAACGATTGGAATTGATATCGCACTCTGTCAATAGTGACGGTGAAGAGGTAGTGACAGGAAAGTTAGCTCGTGGTAAGAAGCATAAACCACCAGCAAAAGCTTCTGCACTTGGTGTGTTCTTTTCAGTATGTTTAAGTATGCCAAATACTGATCATAATGGCTATCTGTAGAGAAAGCAATCGCTGTTTGCCCTTGGTATTGCCTCTTGGAGGCTGTGATGCTTGAACGATCTAACATCATCCCGGAGGCAACTCGGGATACTTTAGGAAACGTCTCTTTGGATTCAGCTCATTCCGACTCAAAAACCCATTCGAAGCGTTCCGTTCGTGATTTGGAGTTGGAAGATGAGGCATTGATTGATGATGGGGTTTCTAGAGATGCAGATGTATTATTTCCATCTGATGTTGAGGAAGATAAGATGATGATTAAAAAGGAGGAAGGTGGGAAGAGTCGTGAGGTGACCAAAAGAAAAAACAAAAGTCAGTAATCCTTCTCTAACACTTTTGAACACAAGATTTTGACGTACAGGAATTCCAGGGGAAAGGCGTGAATCCAGGAACGGAACAGCCTCTCGGGACAGCCTCGGTCTACAAAACCTCATGACTGATTTTCTACCTAGTAAAGCCGAACGTTCACTTGCTGCTCACGAAGAACGCAAAAAATCTCGAGAACAAATGAATCTCAATTCCCAAATTGCCAAAGCAATCACTGCGATGTCGACCAATTGCCAAAATGATGTTCAACTCAAACGTGAGCAACTACGTGGTGAGGCCGTCACGAGGTTCATGGGAATGGGGGACACTTTCGATGAGGCTTTTAGAAAGGCTGCAATTATGTACCCAAACTCTCAAGATACCCACACTCCTCACGCTAGCGGTAGTAATGTTAGGTTGGAAGATTCCGAATCGTTCGGCACCTCCAAAGAGTCCGAAGATTCTAAAAGCTCTGTGAGCTTTGATCCTTCCGAAGGATTGGATATGTACGTTGAGTCCCCTTAAGTATGATGGTACAAATTAAATTTCTTCAACCTGCGCTCCCTTTTTTCACCTCGTGATATTTGGATCAAAAATAAAACCACTGTTCTGCAAAATCATTGCGCTGTTCTATTTCTGTTTTGAATCTGTTTTGACTCGTTGTTATTTTCAAACTTACCAAAATACCAAAAAAAAAGTCTTTGATTTCCTAGCTACAAGTTAAATTTGGTTACTCGTTTTTAAAATTTTATGTCTTGTTGTTATTCCCAAACCCACCAAGTTACCACAAAAAAATTCCTTATGATGTTTGCAGATAGTGACAAGTTAAAGAGTTGTTTGCAATTTCACTCCTCCACGCTTGAGTTTGTGTCTGCCACCGAAACTTACTTGAAATGAAGAATCTCTCGATTTCCTTTCTCATGCTCACAAATAAAACATAAACCTGATCCAAAAAACAAAATCATTTGATTACCAACTCGATTAAAGGACTAAGTGTTGGGCCATTTGAGGCATTACAAAAAAAAACTCCTTCGACAAAAAAAACCTCAGGGAGGATCTATAGCAAAGTTACAGTACATAGAGCCTCGATCAAGTCATGGTAGAGAGAAAACTTTGAAACAAAGATTCCCGTCTTTGATCACATAGGCGTGAGTTGCCCATAGCCGCATACACCTCTTCATCATGACTCGGGAAAGCTTCTCGGTGAGACTCCCATTCTTCTGAAGGTCCTAAGTCCCATGTCCCATCTACTTCTTGCACAAAATTGTGAATAACACAGCACGCTGAAAGCCATGCGTTGAGGTAATTAGCACTTCTTCGATCCTTAATCACCAGTCGTGACTCTTTACAAGACTGTGTACGGCCTTTCCAAAGGCCATTGGTATGTTTGGAGACGATTCGTGCTAGACTCAAAGCGAAGTTGAAATGTCGATGGGCGCGGTCGAGTTCTTGGTTCCTGGGCTTCTTGAAAGCAGGAACTATGAATTTTGAGGAGCTGTAACCAGAGTCTGCTAAGATATACTCTCCTGGACTAAAAAAAGATTCAATATTTTTGAAAAACTGAAAGAAAACTTAAACACGTCAGTAACTCTTCCGTGCGAAAAGACAAAGGAGGACTTACCTCAGTTGATTTAAGGACCCTTTGATCGTGTGCACTTCCACACCATCCGTGGTGAGCATAGATGATACGTCTTCTATGATCACATATGATCAAAGGTTTCACTGCATAGAAGGACTTTTGACAATAATAGTCCTCGCAATTCTTCTGTGGTGCATATGCTAGAGGAATAAGGGTTCCATCGATGAAACCCACACAATCTTTGAAAAACGAAGTGGAACCAATGGCTGATTTGATCTCGTTTCGTTCTTCAGGAGTAGGCCACTTGACATATTTGGATTCGATTCTGTTGAGCGCCTGAATACAACGGTACGTGTAATTATCCACACTCCCTTCTAAAACAATTGTCAGTACATGTTTTAAGTCAACGTGATATACACTCACGAAGTGCTTCCTTACCTGCCATTGAGAACAGTTTTGCTATTACTCGACACTGTCCACCATTTCCAGAGAGCCCAAAGTTTGCCATGGCGACCAAGAGCTGCCATCTAACGGGAGCTTGAGAGACGTTTGAATTGTTGTGAAATATCGGATCATCTGCTATCTGGTCTACAAGGGTGTTGAAAGCGTGCTTTGACATCCGGGCCTTTTACATACCAAAGAACAAATCAGTCATTTGGAAATGAGATGAAAACAAGAAGATATAACATACTGCAACACCCCATGTTCGATCATTCTCACTCCACCATTCGTCGAAACAGGCGTACTTTCTCTCACGTCGCATCAAACGAGGGATTCTATGGACAAGATATCGTTTCTTCTGCGCATGTTCTATTCCAAAAGCCAAGATAGCCAGGGTCGATTCGTCCTCCATGTATCGGCGCTTTTGAGCACGACTGAATGTCATAGCATCAAATGTGCTAGTCATGATCAACTGAGAGGCCATTAAGAGCAGACTGTCTTGCAAGTTTTGATCTCCTGTAGCGTCGTTGGAATCAAGCTGATCGAGGATAATCACTGCGGCCAACATGTTAGTGAAGTTGCTGGGGTTCGTGGTTGTGTTGTAATAGTTGGTGGCCAGAGACGCTACCTGAAGTGCGAAGAAACAGTTCAGGTAGGCCAAGGCGTCGCGGCGGACAGTGGAGGTCGGCATCGTGGAAAAGGAGAAAGGATGGGTTGGGTGGGTTTGAAGATAGGTGTTTGGGTCTGAAAGCTGAACTCCAAACCCGGTACACCAGGGTACACCCAGTTACCGCCAAAAAAAAACTGGGTGTACCGGGTTTTTTGGCAACCGGCTTAACTTTGAGACCGGCTATTCCTCAAAAGACTCGACGATTATCCCGAGCTCCTGGTCATGAACCTGCCAGTTCCACTCAGCCGGAGTTAGTTTGCGAGAAAAAAATGAAACAGGCAACAGATTACCCTTATCATCAGGCTGAGAGAGTATCGCAGCCATCGCAAACCCTGAACAATCCACTTGCAAAGATCTGGGTCTGTCAAAGTTGAAATGGCAAAGCAGGGGGGCAGTCGTAAAAGCGTATAAAAGATTTTTAAAAGATAAAAAACACTCAGGGGAAGCTAAACCAGCCACGACGTCAATATCTTTTTTGAGTTAAGGATGTTAGAGGTGAAGCAATAGAAGAAAATTGGTGAATAAAACGTCGATAGAAATTGGTAAAACCAAGAAACCTGTAAAGTTGCTTGGAGTTCACAGGGTAAGGCCAGTCAGTAATAGTTTTCAACTTTGCAGGATCCATTCTTAAACCACTCTTTGAAATTACAAAACCTAAAAAAATGACTTCTGATTGATAAAATTGGCACTTCTCAGGCGAAATATTCAGTTTATGTAGTTGTAACTTGCTTAAAACTTCAGTAATATGTCTTTCATGATCCTGTCGTGTTTTAGAAAAAATCAAAATATCGTCAATGTATACAAAGCAAAAAATACCTAAAAATTCAGATAGAACAGATTGTATAAAACGCTGAAAACAAGCAGGGCCATTTGCCAACCCAAAAGGCATAACCAAACATTCAAATAAACCCCAAGGTGTCCTAAAAGCCGTTTTCCACTCATCTCCCTCTCTTATTCTAATAAAATTAAATGCCGATTTCAAGTCTAACTTCGTAAAAAATTTACACCCTGACACCCTAGTTAACAAATCGCCTAATAAAGGAATTGGAAAAGAATCTCTAATGGTAATTGAATTCAAAGATCGATAGTCTACACAAGGGCGATTATTCTTTCCTGGAACCTTCACAAAGAAAATTGGTGACGCTGCTTGAGAAGACGAGTGCCGAATGTTGCCTTTCAATAATTGAGCATCAATCCACGATTTCAATTCTAATTCATCAGTTTTTGAAATTAAATAAGATCCTCCGTAAGTAGGTACAGCTCCCTCTTTTAAATTGATAGCCATGTCAAAAGCCGGTCGATGCGGAGGTAAACTCGATGAAGCCTGTGGTTCAAAAACATCAGCAAACCGATGAAACTCAACCGGAATGGAATGTAACACAGATTTTGAAAAGGAATTGATAATGGTTGAAGAAGACAAAAATTTTGAAGACAAATTAGGTAAACATTTACCAGTTAATTTAGGCAATCCATCATTAACTGGTGACTCCAGGCGAAGGGAAGGACCACATCCGCCGACCCATCCTTGATGACATCTCAACCAGTCCATCCCAAGAATCAAATCGTAACCTCCAAGAATGGTGACATCCAATTTGATGGTTGAGTTAAAGAGTATGTTAGAAGTGTCGGAAATTGATAGTCCACCTTGCCAATAATGAGTCACTAAGCCGTCTTTTCCTGTTGATCCGTCAAAAGTCACACATTTTAAAGGAAAAGGCCTAAGTTTAATATGAAAATTATTTTTTTGTACGAAATCCTTGTTCAAGAAACTACCAGATGCTCCTGAATCAACTAAGGCTTTAGCCGGAAAAGTCACACCATCAACCACAAGGTCCACAGACAAAATGAGTCTAGTATCAGATAATGAAGAATTTGAAAAATGAATCGCCGAAATAGACGAGTCTTTCACCGTGTCCTTGATCCCGTCATCTGTCGGATCGAACATTGGTTGAGCGTCGAAAGAAAAAGGTTGTGATAAATCTTGAGAGTTGTCATAATATGTAGGTTGATTGATATTTTGATACTCCGAAAACAGAGCTGCCACTTGTTGAGTAGGATCTGACACACCCATAGCAGGTGGCATACCTAAAGCTGCAGGTAAACCAGGATGATGTAAAGGCGTGACACCCGAAGCTGGAGGTCCAAATTGAAAAGGTTGCATATGCGGAGGTTGTTGATAACCTGAAGCCGAAGTCGGTACTTGATAATATCCTAACGAAACGTTAGGAGGTTGAGAAAAAGCTTGCGGTACCGGTGAACTTTGCTGCTGAACCAATTGAGAAGATGGTCGCTGAAAACGAGCCGGATTTGACTTTTGAGGTGAAGATGAAATAGCTGAAACAGAAGAGTGCGGCTTTGCCTGATATCGCTGCATAAATGCCTCGATTTCTTGAGTAGTTTTAGGTGGCGGATTTGGACAACCAAGACTCTTACCATCTGGACCTTTGTGAGTCGAATTGTAAGGCTTCAAACATTTGTGACACATAGATCTAGCATGACAGAATTTCACAAAATAACTAAAATGAACACCACTAGGTAACGGAGGAAAAGTTCGTCTAGAATCGGTGGCATTGATATCCACGTCCATAGCGTTCGGATCACGAGGAATTTGAACAACCGGAGGTGAAGAGGCGGCTCGTTGCATAGAATGAGATTGCCCTAAGGAAGCATGATTAGCACTGACATGCATAACTTGCTCTGATGCCAGTAAAGCGACCGCTTGACGTTCCTCGACCGTAGAACACTTAAACCAATCGGGATGTTTCAAAGCTCGGTCCTTAACGTCAGGCCTCAAACCAGAGGTAAAAAGATTTTTCAACACTACTCCAGAAAGTTGTAATTGAAAAGCCATTGAATTGAAGCGTGAGATGAATTGTCCAACAGGTAATTTTCCTTGCTTGAATGATTGTAATTCTAAAAATAATCTTTCTTCTGCAAACTTGTCACCAAATTTATTCAAAAACTCTTTAAAAAAATTCTTCAAAGAACGTATCGATAGTGAAAGGAGTCGGAGTTACAGAAAAATCATCCGCTTCCGTTACCCCATTCTCGCGGTCATTGAGTCGTAATAAGCTCATCCACCAATCGTGTGGTCCGGACGCGATGGGGAAATGTTTTGCAACCCAAGTGATACGTCGATCGTCGGAAGCAAAGCAGGCCGAATTTGCAAACAAAGAGTCACGAACCGCACCGACAAAACCCGGAACCTTCCTAGCATCGGATCCGTCAAAGACTACCCCTTGAATAACTGGAGGTTCAGGAACAGCAGCCGGAGTAGAAGGTAAAGTTACTTTAATTGATTTTAACTCGTCATCTAACACGTCAAGACAGTCCTTCTTAGTACGTGATAAACCGTCATTCAATCCATCATGAAGTTTGTCAAATCCCATCTTGAGACCATCATTGATTTTTTCTTCCAAACCTTGTAAAGAAAATTTGTCCTTGAACTCATTACGAATCGTAGTCAACACCTCAGCTTTCACTTGAATGATCGAAGTCCTAAGTAACGCCTCTATAGCCGCTGATGCCGTTTGATTTCGTGTGTCTATCAAGGAATTAACATTGCTATTGAAAGTGTCGAATCGTGGTTCTAGATAGCGATTTACGAATTGTTGCTCTTGAGATGTAAGTATGTATAAAGACTCAGATTGGTTGGTTGGTTGAGACATGATTAACAAATGTAGAAAGAATATAGAAGCAAAATGTAACACTAATTGAAGAGTAAAAAAATATTGCTTTAATGAATAATACTGTCGTTCTCGAAAAGCTTGTCCAAGTTTTCCCGCCAAATTGCTCGAGTTTTGCGGGAAAACTCGGACAAGCTTTTCGAGAACGACAGTAGTACTTCTCAGATAATTGAGTAAACGAGGAATTAAAAGGTTTCAGTAGATAAGAAATCCAAGTTTTAAAAGTCGACAGGAACCACCACAAACATAATGATGTAATAATGACGTAATAACAAGTATACATAAGTGCAGGTATTATACCTTCCAGTAAAATTAACAAAACTATTCGCATAGTTTTTAACGATGAATTATACACACATATTAACATTATGACCATATAAGAAAATAGAATAATATCCATAGTTTTAAAATCATATGCCAAAGAAAACAATATACACATTTTAATGTAAAAGAAAAAAAATAAGAAAAAACACAGAAAACTAAAAATCGGGAAACGGGTTTTAAAGATCGAATTATACTGTAAGAGCATCCACAACGGTCCACCTACTTTGCGGGCCCCCAGCGATGTAGGGGGTCAAAACGCAAAAAAACGCTCCAACGGAGCTCGCACAATCGGGGGTGAGACGTCGGGGGCCTCCAGATTTCCATCCGGACCCCCCACATCTGCGAGGTCTATAGGGGCTCCCAATATCACGTGCCACTGCTTCCACGTGACCGATATAGTCACGTCTCAAACCGCACTCGAAACAAGATGATATGGTACAAGCATACCATATCACTCAATCGAGTTCTGGCCCCTGACTTCAAGTGCACCGCTGTGGACACCTGTTTTTTTGACCCCCTACATCCACAAAATCAGGATCGGGGGTCTGTTCCAGGGCTCGCAAAGTAGGTGGACCGTTGTGGATGCTCTAAGGGCTCTGGTCTAGGATCCTGAATAGCATAGCTTATGTCAGGATACCTAGGTAAGTTTTTAAGAGTGACAAAAGATACTTTAATAATTCGATAGAGAAAAGGAAAACAAATTGTAAAATACTACTACATATATATATGCACAATTTCATCTAACTATTGTTCTTTACAATATCTAACCATATTCAAATCATTCTTTTAAACATCTAATTTCGTAACCAAGTTATTTGTAATGTTTTTACAATTCTTTTTCTTAACTCGTAATTTCCAATCAAACTTGTTTTATCCTCTACATGTAATTCCATAAATCTTTTTACATATTTGAATTTATTACACTCTCCCGGGCTCCATTGAAAGAACACAATCTTTTTAGATGTACGTAAGTACATAAATGAATCAATAGAAGAGAAGATCGAGAAAACGTGATTTCAGAGAGTAATTTTACTCAAGTTATGTATCAACCGTTTAATGTGTACATGTCATTATGCGGTACACACATTGGATTCCTTAGTTGAGTCTGGGCGAGAGACATTTTCCAGCGGTGTGTTCAAAGCTGTTCAAAGATTGTTTCCATGATACATGAGGATACATGGAAATCGAATCCACCCTGTTCCCGTCAGAGCCTTGTAAGGAGAAGTTCACGCAGCACTTCCAGACTAGAAGCCTGTTGTGATTTACTTGTCATTTGGTATTTATCGGATATCCATTGCTTACGCTAGTTTAATTATCTTCACCAATCACCGGTGTCACCAATTTCCCTTGTCGCCTCAACTTCCATCAAACACACGCTTATCGAGATTTGTCAAATCGTGAACGGCTGTGGCTATCTGCACCATAGCTAGGTATGTTCGCCTCCGCTATTGAGCCATCGATTGCCTCGTGAATTGATGTGCTCCTCACCCACTAGGATTTTCTATCATGAATCATTTCAAAATGAAGATGAAACGCTTAAGCTTCACATCACATTCTAGTGGATGCACCGAGACCACTCGCAGCAGCTGGGAACCCACTTCCGGCCTAGAAAACTCCAGCCCATCTACTGATGACCAGAATGATGACCAGGGTTCTTTTGGTCACCAGCTCCCCAGTCGTCTGCATACCTCATCCTCACTACCGGTTGGCGCAAGACACCCTCCACCACCTCGATATGACAGCTACCCCTCCTTTACACAGGTTGCTTTTGGCAGCCCTCGTGCTCTTGGACCGTATGACGACAACACGGCCCTTGCCCCCCACAAGGGACTCATTTCACGCCACCGTTCCGATTCGGCGCCAATTGAAAACAGTCCGCAACTTACAGCGTCCTCCCTAGAAACGACAACGCAGGAAGACGACTTACTGCGCTGTATTCGCGCGATAACCTACCCTTCCCCGCCTATCCGGGACAGCTACAAAAAGAATTCTTCTACCGCAGGCCCACATCTCGGGGTTCAAGAGGAGACTTTTCATTCGAACACTGAGCTCGTAGATATTGATATAAGGCGAGTGATTCTGTGGATATAAAAAGTCGTAGCATGGAGTAATCTGACAAGTATAACATGTTTAGCACTCTTGACATTTATCGTGGAGAGGCAGAACAAGACACGGACCAAGGCCGGGTCGCACGCAAAGGGTCTTCTACCAAAAAGCCCACATTTACTTTTTGCAGAGCGCCTAGCCCGACCATGCCATCATTCAGCCGGTGCAAAGCATCTTCAGCTGTCGATCTCACCACTCTGAAGGCTGCTCAACAAGCTAGTCAGAGTACACTAGACAATCTCCCTAGCCGCATTCTCAGTCCTCTTCCACCGACTCCCACTAGTGAATCCGCGTCATGCAGTCAAGACCTTACTGCACCCTTGGTATTAGATCTTCAGACTTTTCAGAGCTATCTTTTGCTGGAGGAGTTTCGCACAGCTTTTCGCGAATGGCTTGCACTGGATCCGGAGCTACATAAGGAAGGGTTAATGAAGCTGGATTGCTACGTCGATCAACGAAAAGCTGAGGCGCTCGTGAAAGACGTGCGCAAATACAGCCTCTGCCTTTTCAGTTGAGTCGAGCAAATCGTGATTTTGTCTTTTATCACGGCGATTTGACTCAAGTTGAATTATATGAACAGGTGTTTATCATGCTGACGGTACACAGGCAAGGTCAAGTTTCCTGCCTGGTTCTGTTGTGGAAGATACGTTAACCAATCTGTCAAGATTGGCCGTTTTAGAAAGCGGATTGGAAGCCAATCAAGCATGTCTAGTCTCGTCTCTTCATGAGAATGAATTCCATGTGAGTGTAGATTTGAAGATTCCTTATGACTCATCTGACAGTATGAATGACCAACATACGGATATGTTTTGACACTCATCTTAACTACACAGATGTTCATAAAATCAAAGTTGTTCGCGAAAGTGAAAAACCGACGGAAAGGACACACAGAATCCAGTACATCAAATGAGATCAACCGCCCAAGTTTCTGCGTGACCAATCCCCGGGTACCGTAAGTAGATACCTGAGCAACATGAATAAAAAGCGACAGTATTGTAAGATAAATCTTTATCTGACGATCAGATATATTGTTTCGACAATTTTTGTTCCCATGTGGCATCAATTCTTTCTTCCCACAGTAATAATCCGATCGTCATGGTCTCTACGGAGTTATTGTAAGATAAAACTTTGTTCTCACTGTACTCGTGGTTAATAACTAATCATCTTCTCCATGGCCTGAATATCAGACAACTAACTGGATATGAAGCCAACGAGGTCATTGGAAAGCCTTGCAGCATGTTCAACGGAAGGGAAACTAGTGCTAGCTCCATTTATCGGATGGACACTGCTTTTGATGCAGGTGGATCTTGCGTAGAACTTTTGCTGACCTACAGGAAAGACGGACGTGCTTCATTTTGTATTTGGGCAATTGAGCCTTTGCATGACTCGTTTGGACAAGTAATGTGTAAGCATCATCATCATATAACCATTGTACGAAATTGGCTGTTGATTTTGCTTTTTGTAGTCTTTGTAGCTCGGCAAACGGTGCGTTCAATCATTCATCATTGGCACGTTATGTGGCTTCTGAACTTCTTGATTGTTGATATCTTGTCCAAAACGAGGGTAGGATGTCACCAGTGAACTCGAAGTTCCGCTGTCGAGCTTCTTGGATCTCAAGATACCCCGAACCACTGCCGCAGATTTGAAAGAAAATGATATACCGTGTTCCCCAAGGATGCAAGACTATCAACTCCAACAGCGCAATCTTACCCCAAGCCAATTGAAACACTTAACAAAACCTCCTCGGAATGGCTCTCTTCATGGAAGCCTTTACCATAACTCGAGCCGAGCAGCAAGCGTACGGTCGCTTTATCCGCAATCGATCGGATATCACAAGAAGGACCTTTGTAACAATGCCAGAGGTGTGGCCAAAGGCGTACTGCGCAAACGTCAGAGTGGCATGCACGCGTTTGATCAGGTCTACAGCCCACCCAATGGCCTTGAGCATACTTTTCAACCAGCCTATGATTTCGAGCCAAGCCCCACAAGTCCAGAGTTGCGGATCAGTGGTACGCCTTGCCACCACGTAAGTCACAAGAGTTAGTACATCCGACCTAGGAACGGCACCTAACTTTTGTTGAACCTCCTGCAGTTAATGATCATCAAGCGCCGAGACCATCGAATCATGTACGCAAACGAGAAGACATTGAAGTTCTTCGGTCAGTACCATGTACATCTCCGAGATCAATTTTCAAGCAAAAGTCGTCTAAAAATCCTTCGATCGAATCTTACAGGTCTTCAGACATATTCTAACAATGGAAGCTATGAACCAGCTCTTCTTAAACAAGATGTTCTTGAGTTCATGCATGGACAAACACCAAAAAGCACTCGAGTATTGAGGAACTTTGCGATTGAGCTTTTGGCGCGGTGAGTCTTTTATTGTTGAGATTCTTTGCAATACGATCAAACTACACGTCGTCTACCTAAAGGCAATGGAAAATCTTTGACGTCGTTGCGGACTGAGCCATATCTTGCTTGAGTGTTGTACTTATTTGTGATGATTCCTTTGCATCATCTCAGCGCTCGGTCTGGCTGTTGCGAATGTGAATTCAACTGGAACGACGATAACAACCTGTGAGTATCCGACCTATCTCATTCTCACTCGCCAAGACTTCTGACATGTGCCAGCGTTCCAAGTGAAAAACCTGGCAAAAGCCGCGTGAGCTTGACTGGAGAACTATGTAAGGCAGCTTTTATCTACTCTTGACTTGCCAAGTTTGTCAAACAATATGCTGACTTTCTTTCTACTTGTCTGTAGCTACAGTGCACGTGAGTAATAGTCTAGCCATTCGTCTAGTAATTTGGGCTAAATGATTGATTCATATCTGCTGTTTGTCGTGCCGAATATCTGGTCTTTCAACAATCCTACTCAGTTCACGCCTCTAGTTGTAGGTCTCTCTCTCACTATTTGGATTGCTCTTGATCCTCATCTAACGACTTGCCTTGCTTGACGTTTCATTTTAGAGTGGAACGGGACATTGTGCACTCTATGTCGTTAGCTTCGATTGAAGTAGCAATGCAGGGCCGTTGTGAGATAAGAAAAAGTTAGCAGCGACATCGATACCCACTCATTTTTGTGTGAGATTAACATTTTCGACCTATGACACTCCTTCTCTCATCGAAAACTGTAGTACCTTTCCAAAAATTATCAGCTTCATGTCATTCCTTTCTCAATATTTACTTAACGGGAGCCATTGAAGTGTTGACTACGTGAAGCCTCTCATTAGAACTGTCAACTTCACCACAAACATAAAAGTATGTCTTTAGGGCAGCAAAAAATCACTAGTCGTCAACAAGGTTGTTCCAGCTTCCTACCTGTTTGTGTGCTAGATTGACTCAAACATTGCATGTTGAGTCGCATTTGTTTCTAGATATGTCCTGTCCAGTTATGTTTCAAGCCTATGGATCATTATGGGCAGCAACAGCCAACTACTAAGTACCATTGCAAGTCATGAGCAAAATCAAAAACAAGACGCAAGAAAAGGAGCAGCTTTGACAGAGTGAGAGACAGAAAAGCACTCAAACTTTGACAACGAGAGATGGAAGAGATGCAGCCGCTAAGCCTCAACAATGGGTGTGTGATGTCCACATATGATTGTACATAGCTCATAGACGGATGATGCAAACACACGCACGCGGCGGACGCACGAAAACATACAATGAAATTGAACTCAAAAACACAATTTGGTTTGGCGGGCCGGGGGGGAGTGTATGTGGTACAACTACAGAGTATGTAGCCTTTAGCTTCCGTAGTATTTTCCCTTTTCAAAACCCTGGGACGTCTGATTCCGCGATATCATCCGAATGTACATGATTAGACTTCAAGTGAAATTTCCTCAACTGCCATTGTTTCTTTTCTCAGCGTGTGTGTGAAAGATTGGTCCAGTCCAGAATTCACAAATTTGAAATTGATTACTAAGAGTTGAACTATAGTTTTAATATTAGAGTAAATTAAACCATACTTTGAAAAGGGCTGTTCTCATTTCCAAGTTGGCTTGTTGACCATCGATTGAAGCTTTATTTTAATTTTAATAGCTTTTGTTTACCTTCCTCTTCACTTCATTCTCAACTTTTCTTCATTTCTAACTTTGACCGGGCATGAGAGCTTCTCTGGTTCCTATCATACTGGCTGCTGCCTCATCATCAGCTCTAGTTGCTGCTCACTCTGCTCATCCTGGTGACCTTCATGGTTGTCGGCCACTTCAAAAACGTCAAGCAATTCCTGCCGGTGGTGGTGAGGGTGGAGCTTCTTCGGGACCTGCTAGTTCCCCTCAGTATGTCTTTCTTCACCATTCAACCTATCCACAAATTGCTTTTCTTGACTAACTTTTCTCCATTTTGATAGATCGGCTGGTTACAGCTGCGATGCTAATTCTTGCAAGCTACCTAAATGTCAATGTGCCTCTATCACGCCTCCTGGCGGTCTTAAACCAACTGATGTACCTCAGTTCATTGTTTTCACTGGTTTGTCCTTTATTACCTTACTACGCTTAATAACCTCTTATACTCACAACCTGCTTCTTTCTTCTTAGCGGATGATGCCGTTCAATCATATACTATCAATGCTGTCAATCAATTCCTCGCCCAGCGGAAGAACCCCAATGGATGTCAACCCAAGGTTAGGAGATACGCATCATCATCGTTGTTTGGGATCTGACTGATTGAGTCGCCAATCGCACTTCTTTCGTTTTTCTGGCAATCAGATGACCTACTTCGTGTCACTCAACTACACCAACTATTCCATGGTCACTGATTGGTATGTGGCCGGAAACGAGATCGCTGATCACACTGTTTGTCTCGTTTTAGCATGTCTCCCGTTTTTCAGCCTTTGAGACTCACTTCTGATGCTTCTCTTGATTAGATGACTCACGTCGGTGACGCACCTGTCAACGAGATTGATGGAAACATCATCGCTCTCAACTCACTCTCCGGTATTCCGATCTCTGAAATACAAGGATTCCGAGCTCCATACCTTAACTATTCCGTCAATACTATGCAACATCTAAAAGATGCCGGTTTCACTTACGATTCATCCACCACATCAGCCACCCCTGCCAACATGTCCGGTACTGATGCTTATTGGCCTTACACGCTTGACAGTGGCTTTGCAAATGATTGCTTATCCGTGCCAGGTCTCTGTCAGGGCAAAGTCAAACTTCCAGGGGTGAGTTTGACCCTTCTGTTTCAAGATTTTGACATTGGGTTTTGACAAGATTTTCGTTGTAGATGTGGGAGATTCCAATGTACGGTATCTTTGATGAGAAGCAAGCAGCTGGTGTTCATTTGATGGACCCTTGGCTCGATGACGCAAACCCAGATAACGTTTTAAATTGGATGAAGTCTACCTTCTTGACTCATTACAATGGAAATCGACAACCTTTTGGTCTATACACTCACCCTATCCATCTTGCTATGGGTTATCCCGGTCTAGCTGATCCTGTTGCATTAGTCAAGATGGTGAACGCATTCTTAGATTGGGCTCAACAAATGCAAGGTGTTTGGATCGTTAGCAATGCACAATTGCTTAGTTATGTACAAAACCCCGTTCCTATCAGCAACCTTAACAGCGTTGCTGCCCTAGGCTGTACCACGCCATCAGTTTCTGACAAAATCTGTAACGGTACGATCACCTTCTTTGTTCATTCATCAGACTGTACATTCTGACGCGGCTCTCTTACAGGAATGGTACCCAACCAACTTGGTCTACTACAGAATTGTCCCTTCAGCGACTTTCCTTTCACCACATGTTACGGATGTCCAGCGAGTCCACCAACACCTACAAACCCATTACCACCACAAGCAGTCGCATCCGGAGGAGCAAGACATCGATTACCTGCAAATTGCTCAACTCCATTCTGGGATCCAATTGGAAACAAATGTCTTTGTACTTCCAGTAGTTGTCAATTTAATGATCAGACTCGACCAATCGGGCCTAATGGGGCCAATTTGACTGGTGGTGGTACTGGTACTGGAGATAGCAATACAAGTCCAACCAGTATTTACACCCCATTCAAGAGTGGAGTCGCTCATAATTTCCCTGAGGGTCTCCTTGTAGCACTTATGGTTGCTATTGGATTCAGCTCAATGATGTTTTGATTTTAAGTAATTTATCGTTTTGCATCATCGATATCTTTACTTTTTTGCAGAACTCACTCTGGACCTCTCTTTTAGTTGATTCTTCACAGATTCTTGATTCTTCATTTTTCTGATTGTAGTTCTCTGTAATCCTTTATTCTCTGTCCTACCTTGCCCTTCTTTTTTGTTTGCTCTACAACTCTCCAACTTTTTTGGAATCATCAGATCTATTAATATATATCTATCTATCTATCTCACTACTATTCACCATCACTTTTACTAACTTACATGATTGCAATCGGAATTTTGGATAGATATGAAGAAACCAAAGTATAAGACATGATACTTGCCCATTGAAGATTTGGACTTATGTCATTGCATTTTGTCTTTGTTTGATGTTTTTTTTGTCTGATATCCATTGAACATTTTCATCTTTTTTCAAAATTAATGAAGATTATCTTTTTTTTGAATTGGTCAAGTCTGTGCAACTTTTTACACGCCTAAACAAGGTTGCATAGGTAGACCAACGTTGTGGAATAAAACCTTCGGGCTCAAAATTTAATTGAACATGATACTTACGTATCAATAGCATCAACAACTTTGCCAATTGGATTGTACATGCAATATACCAAATTGATCTTAAGATTGATCATCAACACAAGCTACCAAAAGAAATGGTCAAGAAGAGTGTATATGCATGTAACTTCTGTCTGCAATGTAGGTATGTAAATCTAGAAATCCAATCCAAACAAAAAAGTAAATATTACAAGCTCGATAAAAGAAAAAGAAACAAAATCACAAAAGGTATATTATGTATTAAATTTTAAACCAAAGAAAACGAAAAAAAAACGAGAATAGAAAAACCCAAAAGGGAAAAAGTAAAGAAAATGGAAGTATATTAATAAAAGCATTGCAATTATTTGAAGAAAGGAAACAAGAATAATTCTTGATTGATTTTCTTTAAATGTTTAAAGAGATTTGAAGTATTCACATCAAGAAAAGAAAAACCTTATGATCAAATCATTCAAAGATCGAAATGTATATATTCAACAAGAAGAAACTAAAAGATGAGTTTCTTTCTTCTTCATTATATATTAAACCCACTGAAAAGAAGGACCACGTTGAGTTTTTAAAGGTTTCTGATGATTATCAATACCTAATTTTTCAAATTCATTTGGTTTTACATGATCGTCAACTTTTTGAATTTCAATGTTTTTAGGTGTCAAAACTTGAGGATGATTAGTGATTTGATTCAAAGTAGCTTTCCTACTACTACTACTTTTCTTTGAATGATTCTCCTTTATTTTATGATCTTGTGTATTACTATTAGTATTGATGGTATTAGTACTTAAACGAAATTGACGTTCACGTTTTAACTATTCAAAAGTCAAACAAATAGATTGAGTATTTTGAAAGTCGGGGAAGAAAAGAAAGAATGACTTACATATTCTACTTCTTGTTGTTTTGCTTCTAATGCAATATTGAGTCCTTCAATATCTTCTTTCAAACTGACCTTTATTTTCCGTAATGAAGTTACTTTTACTGAATAACCAAAAGAGGAATGAAGAAAGAGAAAAATAGAATTAGTTATATGACTTAAAGAAGACTTGGAAAGGGATAAGTTATACCTTCTCGATCTGCAGATTCAGATCTTAATTTTTGTATCATCTCTTTATACTCTTTGAGTTTAAATTCTAATTTACTTTTAGTTTCTTTCAGTTTATTGATTTCATTAGATTGATTTTGATTTCTTTCAATTTCTAATTCAAGCTCTGTTCGGGTTTGATTTGAATCGATTTCAAGTTTTGATAGTTTTTCTTCTTGTGTTTGATTTTTTTGTTTTGATTCTGAATATTGGGTTTGTAATGTAACGAACTCAATCTCAATCCTTTTGATTTCTTGTTCTAATTTGTCTTTTTCATTTCTCAATTGACTTTCTTTTTGACTTAAACTTTCAATCATTTCATTTGTCTTTTGATCTTTCTCCACCATTTTCTTCAATCTTTCTTTATTTTCTTGAACCTCTCTTTCTAATTCTTTTTCATATTCTTTATTTGTAAAAGAAGAAGAAGAAAGCTTCTTCGATAATTCTTCAACTTGTTGATTCGAATCTTGAAGATCTTTTTCAAGTTCTTTTATTCTTGATGATGATAAAGTTTGTTTCGATAATTCTAAAACTTTTTGATTAGATTGTTGTAAAGCTTTCTCAAGTTCTCGTATTCTTTCATCATGTACACTTTCAACTTTTGATCCTCTTTTAATTTGTTCGTTATATCTGATCTCAAGTTCAGTATATCGGTTCTTCAATCCTAAGATCTCTTTCGATTTTTTTTCTACTTCGAATTTCAACTTAATCAAATCTTTGTTCATATGTGAACTATTTATCGCATTAGGTTCAATAATCAATTTATTAACTTTCTTAGCAGGTGTTAATAATCGTACAACCTCTTTCTCTTCTTGAAATCCTTCTATCTTTTCATTCAACTTTTTGATTTCCTCATGACATCTTTCAATCTCTAAAGTTTGTGATCGATTCCTTTCTTCTAATTCCGAATTCGAATCTCGGTAACTTTCTAATAATGGCTGAAATGTAAGTACAGATGACCTTGCTTCTTCAAATTGACTTTTTAATCTCATAGCTTCACCAAGACTCATTGACCATTTCGTATCACCTACTTCACCAAGTTTATTAAGTGAACCGATTTGAGTAGTTAGTTTGTTAACAATCGCTTCCAGTTTTTCGCTTTGTTGAATTCGTTCAGTTCTTTGAGTTTCGGCTGCTTCTTTTACTTTACGCTTTAATGCATTAAAGGCTTCAAGTGTTACTTGATTCGATCTCTCGGTTTCTTCTTTATCATCTTTGATCAATCTAAGCATCTCATTCTTGATCGAAAGCTCTTGTCTTAAACTTTCAGCAACCCTAATCACAAGAAATAAACTTTGGATTCAGTTTCACGTTCACTCAGCATCATTGAAGGCAAAGAAAAAACGTACGACATTAGAACCGTGTAACGATGGCTAAGATGGTTGACATCATTACGAGCAACAAATCCCGCAAGATTGTTAACGGGCGACGGGAGTGGGTGATGTTCAAAATCCGGTTCATTTTGTCTTTGATGATCATCAAGTTCTTGCTCTATAGCTCTTTGTTCTGGATCAATGTCCTCCAGCTGGTTCATTGGCTCTCCAATTGTCTTACTCCCTTGGAAATCTTCTTCATTGATCTCTGGAGCTGTGACCATCGAAAGATCCATAGAATGATATACCGAAACAGTCTCATTATCCAAATTATCAGATGTAAATGAGATTTGAGAAGGTGAACCTTGTTGTTGATGCACCAAAAATCGTTGAAGTTGAGAATGATTCGAGTTCAATTTCTTCTTAATCTGTCCATTAGCATCACTCTGATTAGTTTGGTTTACTCTTGGCATTTCAGATTCCACTACTTCAGATTGGTCGTGAACAGGTATATCATCGAATCCAAACTTTTTCGCATCTTGTTGTTTCTGCGTAGATTGATTTGTTTGAAATTTGTTAAGATTCCGTGATTGAAAATTATGATTGGAAAGTTGATGAGGTACCCTAGCATTGATAGATTGAGGTCTTTGCCCAGTAGCTTTATCCAAGTGAATCTCAATGTAACCAGATGAGGTATCAGACAAGGCAGGCGTTAGTGGACGTCGAATAGAATGTATAGGATTCAAGACAGGTTTGTTGATGACATTTGAAGTCGAGACGTTAGAATGGTTATA
Source organism: Melampsora larici-populina 98AG31 (assembly GCF_000204055.1). Taxonomy (NCBI): domain Eukaryota; kingdom Fungi; phylum Basidiomycota; class Pucciniomycetes; order Pucciniales; family Melampsoraceae; genus Melampsora; species Melampsora laricis-populina. The sequence continues at coordinate 165,489 of NW_006768785.1, forward strand.
ACTCTCATCCAGAAAGAGGTTTTTGCGTCGCAGTGCTAGAGGGGATTCAGGGGCTTTAGGTGTCGAATGAGATCCGCCTGGGCGGACTTGAGGTACACGAAAGGGAGAAAAGCTAGGTAGACCGAGTTGACCGTTTCCAATGTCAAACACGTTGTCTGCCTTTTGATGTCCATCTGCTACGTTCTTGGAAGCCGGGACCAAAGGGGGTAGTTGGCCTGAGGTTCTGTCAATTTGAGAAGGGATAGCAGCTTGATGATCTCTTGGAGTGTGACTTTCAACGCGCTCTTGAGAGGTCAAGCCGTTCTGGTTGTAATCCCGTTCATTAGCCTTTCCTGATGTCTGATTGAGATTCCGGGCAGAAATATGACTGTCTTGAGACACGTCACTTTCGCTGCAGCCTGCATGTTCTGTTATTGACGATTCAGACTTGTTGTCATTTTCAGTATGAATTTTATGATTCCTGAGTATTGAATAATCTCGAATCGTAACAGGAGATGAGAAGCCGAGGTCAAAATGAGGGAGAGACTGATCGTGAAGCTGACTGAAGCTTTTACCACTTGGGTTGGTAAAGATGGATTGACCTTGATGATTGGTACTATTATTATTATTAAAGATACGGACTTCACCAGAGGTAGGGGCAGTTTCAGTTGGATCAGGATCTGTGATAGGAGAATCAATAAATCTGAGCTGATAGTCTGATTTTGGTCTGCTTCGAGGGGGAGTGATTTGAGGGGGATGTTGAGGAGGAGATGAGATATGAGAATCAAGCGAATGATCATGAGATTCTTGCTTGATGGATGAGGTATCGGGATCGAATTGATGCAGAGCTTGTGAAGGTGATTGAACTGAAGAGTTAGCAAATGACAGAGAATGTGGATCGGATCCAGTGGTGTTCGATGGTGAGCTAGGGGTATAAGAATATTGAAGTTTGGAAGGAGTTTTGACCAAGTAGGATTGCCATGGTGGTTGTGCAGGTATTGAAGGAGGAATGTGTACTTTATGAGATTGGCTTGAAGGAGATTGAACAGGTGCGATAGAATGCGTGGGTGTTGATGATACAGCTTCAGTGTCGTGATTGGGATATTGATGAGTGTTATCTTGAGTGATTGGTTCGACGTGATCGAGGTTGATGAAAGAAGAGGTCTTATTGAAGGGGGGCGCAGAAGTGGATCTATGTGAAGAATTGAGTTCTTCCACCCGCTCCTGGAGATGATATTCTTGTGCAGATTGAGGTCTTGAAGGAAGAGGGTTGGACTGATTTGAGAGTTGGTTATTAGATGAATTAAATTGAGCTTGGAACCCAAAGATGGGACTAATTGGTACAGTGTGATTTCCTATTGATGACAGATGGTGTTCGTCGATATCAAAAGTTTGAATAAGCGATTGAGAAGATGGTGATGATGGGGGAATCAATGTTGCTGGGGATGAATCCAGTAAATCTTGAGATGGAATGTAATCGAGAGAATCGGTGATGAAATGATCTTGAGATTGATTTGATTGAGGCTTTGGTGGTAATTGTCGATAGAGTCTTTGAAATGGAGTAGGTGTTGTTACACGAATTGTCTTTTCATCTATAGTAGTTTGATTAGGACTTGAGGTGGGACTGATTGGTCTTGTTTGATACGAAGAACTAGGTTGAAAGTAATCATTTGAACTTGATTGATTGATACTTGATGAGTTTTGATGATGAGTAGTTTCTTGTTCGAAGTTTGATTCCATTTGACTGATCGAAGTTCTTGATGATGTATGTATCTTGAGGTCGCTTGAAGTGTTGATTGAGAATGCTGAGGAGAATGCTGAGGAGAAAGAACAAGAAAAGGTCAACAAAGTCCAAGTACTGTCCAACGCGATTCTACTGTCATGGTCACGCGATCAACAACTTCCATTAACAGTTTGTACATGTCACATGTCACATGTCAAACGGAGGGCGCGCTGAGCACGGGTGCGCGAGAACTGAGCGGTGGCGCGCATCCATCATGGTTTGCCGCTATTGAATGAAGCAAGGTTATGTATCCAAGATTTTTCTTTGAACACAGTTTTCTTGAATATTTTCTTTATATTGAAATCCCGGAACACGCTAAAAATTGCAGATGGCAAAAGAAGAACAACTTAACTTCAACCTCATGGATGATTGTGAGAATATTACACAACAAAATCTGTTCATATGAGGAGGGGAGATCAGTTCAACATGTGTTTGACACACTCGGCATGAAAATAGGTGTTAGATATAGAAAGGTGGTTGGTCTTGGAAATTCAAAACATATCTTCCTAGCATTCATTTGAAGGGATAATCAGAGTATATAGACATTCAGGGTGATCAGTCTTCCATTTCTCCAAAGCTACATTATAAATCCCAGCTAAAGTTACCAGAACCCACAGCTAAATCCATACTTGTGCCAGTGGGTCATTTGTACGGCAGTATGTTTGATAACTTTTTGATCTTTTGTTTTCTAATCTTGCCAATGGCTGGTCCTTTCTTTGGTGATGCTTTTCTGAGAGCTTGTTTATGAAAGTCAGGATTAATACAGAGTCCATTTCTGATCCTCTCCTCTTCTTTCCTCAATTGTGTTTGCCACGTGGACATCATGCCATGTGTGATTCCCAAAAGTGCAGCAACTTCTCTTTGACTTCTTCCACTTTTCTGATAATATTCCACCACTCTTTTCTTGAGCTCTTTAGAGTACTTTGTGATTTTAAGCTCTGAAGTAGGAGTTTCTCTTGAAATGAAGGATTCAATTTCTTTTGTTTTTTCATCTCCCTTGAGCCAAGTGGAAACAGTATGTGAATCAACGTGAAATTCTTGTGCTGTCTGTAACAAATTATTGCCACATTTTTTGTGCCATTTAACTACTTGCTTTCTAAACTGTTCATGTTCCTCAAGGTATTTCCAGCAAGCTATATCATTTCCGCTTTCTTTGTACTGTTTGATCCAAAGGCTCAAACAGCTTTCAGGGATTTTGTATTCTGCTGAAGCAGCTGTCTGACTCTTGAAATCTCTATATGTCTCAACCACCATTTTCTTGAAAGCAGGAGGGTACTTGTTACGGACAGATACTCTATTTTCAAGCCCTCCTGCTCCTTGAGCCTTCTTCATAAGAAAGATCAAATCAAGAAATTCTTCAGATAACTTGTCTTCTTCAAGCCCCTTTACAAGGGATTGTTCTCTTTGTGGAACTGATTCCAAATCCAGCAATGAAGTTTTTTTTGGTAAAATTGAATGAACATGTGGAATAGTGTGAGATTAAATATTCTGTAAATATGGGCTAATGCTAGAGATATCACTAACCTTTAGATTTGGCACACATCTTTTCAGCTTTCCATCTTGAATGAGTTTCTTGTGCCCTTCTGACTCTTGAAGACCGGGCTTGTGTTTTTTGGTCTGACTTGTACCACAGTCATATACTCGCAATTCTGAGCTTGACTTTTCAGGATTCTTTGGAGGTGATGATAATCCCTTGGAGGACATCCTCATATCAGACTTTGAAGATGAAAGACTCTTCTTCAATACTCCATCTGAATGATAGATTTCTTCTAGTGGAAGTATCTTGGTCTTATGTTTGAATTTTCTGCTAGACCCTGATTTTCTAGGATAGATATCCAGATGATTGTGTTTTCTTTTGTTTGGTGTATGTTCTTGTGCCTGTATATTTGAGATCAGGGCAGAAGGAAATTGCAAGTCCACACTTTTATTTAAGAAGGCTGGGAGATCTGTGTTAGGATTGTTGTTGCTTTTATCATGGATATCTGAGGATCCATGACATTTGTGGTTTATGTCCAATGAGATGTTTTCCACTGGGACAATTTCTGGTGTCAAGTTCAGATCAATATTGTACAACCTACTATGCATGCCTTCCACAAAGCTGAGTCCGTTGTCACTTGTTGCCAATACATTAGAGCATGTGGCAGATGATAAGCTAAGAATCAGGAGGTTTCTTGAATGCACTTTCATCTCAAATACAGTCGTTGAGGTGGTATTTGATGACTTTCAGGGTGCAAAAATGTGATTGCTTGTGAGGAAGAATTTGTGTTCATATGCTGCCCTTTACCCCCCAAAGTTTGAATCTGAAAAATACATAACTAGTGAGGTAATTTTTGAAACAAGAGTTAAAGAGAAACTTGTCTTATCATATATTGATATTGCTCAATATGTTTCAAACTTAGTTGACTATGCAGGTTACACATTTGGTCAATTATACTACCTTATCAGCTGCATTGAGGAGGATAATCTCTTGAACAAATTGATGAATAAATTTGTGTGTCTCAGTCTTTATATAATTTCCCCTGATTAAACACTCAGGATAACTTTAACTTCTATATTAAGAATAAAATTTGTCTCAACTTGGCAAGTTTTTGTGGCTCAAACCTTGCTCCATAGAGACAAATAAAACCTGGCTGATAGGACTAATCTCATAAGGCCCTGTTCATTCTTTTCTTGTTAATATGAGTAGTAATCAAGCCATGCTCAAATCTTGGCCAAGCTGTGTTTGGTTATAAAGGGATAAAATGGGCACTTGAAAATTCTTCATCCTTCTCTCCACTTCACCAATACTTTTGCTTGAAGATCAAAGTTCAACAATATGAATTTTTCAATGTTTAGCCTCAGGATGGGGGCGCGGGCCTTTGAACGATGGGTGCGCCATGGCGCGTTTTCTGAAAATTGGGCGCGTCTAGGCGCCACTGGCGCGTTGGGTGCGGCCTCTCACAGTGCAAAAAAGAAAAAAAAAGTCGGAAATTTGTATTTCAGCATTACGATCAGTCAAAGGTGACTTGATCGGGGTTCCACGCTCCAGGAGCACCAACAGCAGGTGTACTTTCACCTGCAGACTTGACATGATGAAATGTTTGAACCTGAAATAAAGTCAGATCAAACAGAGATCTGATGAAACCATCATGAGAATCAGCCTCTAAAGCGGGGTCAACCAGCATAGGTTCCTCTTGTAATCGGGCCACTCCTTGTTCAAACTCTTCAAGATCATCTGGACCAGAGAAGAGCTCTGTTGATTCTACTCGTGGGTCTTCAATAACTTCAATTGCTTTGTTGACATCATTTTTGACTGAATTGGTTTTCTTTTTTGGGTTCTTGTTGGTTTTGGAAAGTTGAACTTGCGATATCATTTTGAGATTTGTGAGGGTCATTGCAGCTCGCTGTTTTGTCTTTGTAGCTGACACAGCTGAAAATAGGCTTTCAACACCTGCAGCATGCGCTATAATCTCAAGTAGTTTGATAGCAAACTTTTTGAGTAAACTTGTCTGTAGGGTTGTAGGCAAGTCAACCCAATAATCAATTGTGAGTGAAACTGTGTACATAAGGATCAAAAAGTTAGTAGCTGAAGTCGCCTAGAGGGTGAAAAAGATGACATACATTTCTTTGATGTACCAAAATGACCTTCGCCATTGAGATAAAGATTGGCCTGTTGTGCAATGGTAATGGCATCGGCTTGCGAGTATCTCCAGAAAAACGCGAGGTTTACAATCATCTTTTGGATTGATTTGATCGGATGTGCACGTGAGACCAAAAGATGGCGACAGCTTGGAGTAAAGAATAAAGCGATGATGAAAATCGGTTCGTTGTAGTACACACGAGCTCGTGAATTCAAAATATTGAGGCAGTAAGCTTTGTAATTGACATAACTCGGCCAGTTAGAAAGATCAAGACTTGAAACTTGAATGTAAACATTGATCAACTCCTTCCAGATATCACCAAGGGTAGTAAAGTTTGATTCTAAGCGAGCAAGGGCATCAACCACTGGCTTCAGGAATAAAACAAGTGCTTTGTTTGCAGTGAAATGATTGCGAGATCGGACGATCAAAAGTGTATCTTTGGGGATCGTTGGAGTGTCTAAAGTTGGATCATTGGACATGTTGGCGCATTTGATGAATCCTATTTCATGTGCGTCAACGGAAAGACAGACTTTGCTATAGGTGTACCACTGACTGTCACATGAGCTCTGTATACCGTGAGTAACACCTTCCTTTTTTCGCCATGTTTCAAGATGCTCGGTCCAGTGATGTGAAGATGTGAAGTACCTAACTAACTCCTTGTTATTCAATACGACTTGTTTCATGTCTTGGTGGTTAAGAAAGTCTTTGGCAATTAGATTAAAAAAGTGTAAACAACAAGGAATCCCAACAACGTGAGGATGCGCTTTGCATATAAGTCTCTAGTTGAGCAAATAGAGAATCATATCAGACAACATGGAAGCAGCAAGAAAAATACATAAACAGCACTCACACAAAGTTTCACCATTGGTGTTGGATTATCAGTCACAACAGCAATTATCTGGTCCCACTTTATTCCTGACAAGTTGAGTGTACTATCGAGACTTGAAGAAATATTCTCAGAAGTGTGTCGGACTTGGTGGAGGTTTAGTGTATCAATAAAGTGTTTGACTTTTGTTCCTTGTAGAGCCAAGACAGCATACACACTGTTTTGAGATATGTCGGACCATCCATCAAGGGATATTGTCAGACCTGACTGGCAAGAAAGATCATCTTGCATCTCTTTGACAGACCAAGCATGTACAGTAGGTAGAATCCGGTTTGTCATAACATATCGAGTAGCTGGTGTGATTGGTGAAACTGATAGACATTCTTGGAAACGGACAAAATGCTTATTTTCAAGGAGAGAGAAGGGTACGTGGCCAGTTATCAACGCGAGACAGAGATGTTGATTGATCTGATCCATTTTTTCTTGAGTTCTTTTGATGAAGTGATGCAGTGAACTATTAGTAAAGTTGTGTATTATTTTGGGTTGATCAATAGCCAAAGTTGAGGTCGCATCATCACTAGTTGAGTCAGAGGGATCAGCAGACAATTCCGGCTGAATAGTGTTGATGTATGCTGATTTCTGGTCACCAGGAATTGATTGGCAGATACTGATGATATGCTTCTGCAATGAATGAGGTTTCCCATCCATAACCAGGTTGCAATAGGTGCATTTTGCCTCTCGTCATCCAGCTGATTGATTGCGCTCTTTGGCCATCAGGAATCCAGTCCAATGGACACCACAGCCACTTGAAGGGAGAATCCATTCGGTTTGCAGGGCTATTTGATGAGCCTTATCACTCTTCTTTTTGATTTTTGGCATTGGAGTGATTGAGTAGATGATCAGAAAGAATCTCGAAATGGAGTTCAAAAAAAATTGGACAAGGAAAGCCCCACTGTCTCACTATGGGGCATACATGTTTTTTGGGCGCTCCCACCTTGTTTTCCAGGTTTCTGGGCGCGTGGCGCGCGCCCAGGCGCGTCTTTTTTTTTGTGCCCCCATCCTGAGTTTAGCCATCACATGTAACACAGATATTGCCACTCTTCTACAATTGTGGTCTCTTAGATTTTCACTCACTTCATGCTCTGGGATTTGCTGAGAAGATGTATAAGACTACAAGCTTGGCATAGACACCCAGAAATCAAGTGGGCCTGGCAAGAGATTTTCAGAAAAATTAAAGCCACCTATGCTACTACTAGCTCCCACTTGACCAAGGTTGAGAGCTCTGCTATATGTGTGCTTTAGTGATTTTGAAGAACTTTCATCTACAGGAGTTCTCAGAGGCAGGATATGGTAGGTCAAGTTATTGATTCCACCAGGCAAGTTGTTAAAGACCTCCTTTCACCATGTCCATGTGGTGTTTGCTGGTCAACAAGCACACACAAGTTGCCTTTGTGCCTCAAAGGCAGTCCATGTGCGCTTGTTGTCGGGCAACTGCCACAAGGAGACGGTGTTTATGCAAAGCAGGCTCTTTAAGCTGGAGACTACATAAAAGGCTAGAAGAAGAGGTGTGGTATTGAAGTGATAACCTTTAATTTCCCATGGGTTTTTTCTGCTAACATCTCAATCCAAAGAGATCCAAAGTGATTCCCAAGTGACAAAAGCAAGGTGGCATTTGTTCTGCTTCTGGAATAGAATTTGTGAATCCATTTGTATGTCACAAAATCATCTTCAAGCCCCACAGCTTGATGCTTTTACAAGGCTACTTGAATCAACAATAGGTTCACCGCTTTGATTCTTTTTACGACAATAATCATCCAACATGCTTGCTTTTTACAAACGGTCTAGTTTAAACTTTTACGCTGTTGTATAAAACTTGACCGATTTTTTAAAAAAGCGTATAAAAAATTGTAACTTGAAACCCCTTAGGGCCCGTTTGGCTGAAACCCAAAAGCTACACCAAAACCAAAAAGCACTTTTGACCAAAAGTGCTTTTTGGTTTTGGTCAAAAACACCGGCGTTTGGTAAAGGTCGTTTGATCAAATGTCAGCCTAGCTCTTCAAACTGATGAGAAGTTCGAATGAGAAGGATGAATTTTATTGCTCACAAAAGATATACCTTTGGGATAAAGGTGTGTTACCTATAAATTGAAGATGTATCTTTATATTCTTGGTGAGCAAAAAGCTGTTAATGATAAGAAAACAATTGTTAGTTGTACTGTCTAAGGTGCAGGATGATTACTGCTGCCTGTTAGATTTTCAATGCACTCACTGAACAAATCTTCTTAAATTGACTACTACGAAAAGCAGTTATATTTAAGGCTTGCTTCAGCAGAGGTCCGATCATAGTTTATCAAAAAAGAGAGAGATATAATTTGAGAATCGCTGGTCAACTAGAACTACCAAGTTGATCTGCAACAAAACTCTTTTTTAGAAAATATGAAAAATAGAGGAAAAAGGAAACTTGTTCGAAAAGATAAGAAGGTTATAGGAAGAAGCTAATAGTTAAGGTTCTAAGTTTTGTAACGTTCTGAGATCCGGTCAAGTTGTAAGTAAAAAAGGTAGTTTGTTTTGTTTTCACGTTTCGATGATACAGGTTTAGATGATGATAAGATGATCCTTCTTCTTTCTTGCGAGGGTGGTCTCGGATATATAGTTTTCTTTGTCCTCTGAAGGCTGTAAGTTTTCTGCGGAAAATTGGTTGCTTTGTTTCAGCCTTTTCCCTTATCTCATATTCGAATAAGGGCCGTCGTCATTAATTCTTTGACTAGGCAGGGTTCTTTCGTTAGACACAAGAACCCTTGACTATTCTGGTTTTTAACATGTACGTTTTTCTTCTTTATGATGTCATTTCAAGAACCAAGTTCTTCTTGAAATGCTGTTTTTTCTTTTTTGGGGGTTTAGGGATTCAACTCTTGAAACTGAGTTTTAAAGTGTTGTAGGTTTTAATATGTATATTAAATAATGTTGTTTTATGTATCAATGATTTTTTAGTTTCTTCTGCGTGTGTTTGTCATTACGATGGAAGTTCTGCTCCGCAGATCTTCTCTCCGTTGACATCAAATCCAAAAGGACTTTTGGTCAAAAGTTGGTCCGACTTCGAAAGCGGCCTCAAGGCCACTTTTGAGACCAAAAGCAACTTTTGCCCCATCACCTCGATCAATCAACCTCACCCACCCTCACCCACCACCCACTCGAACTTCACCAACTCAAACACCCACTCAACACCCCTTTTTGCCATCCAGATTTCGCTGTTCTTCTCTCTCGTCGTCTCAACAACTCAATCAACTCTTCTTATTATTCAATTCAATCGTCTTTTTATCAATTCACATTGACCAACTTATTATTCAATTCAATTGTCTTAGTATCAATTCAATCCAATTGTCATAGTATCAATTCACTTCAATTGTCATCAAATCGCTTTGATCATCATCTTATTCAATTTACTTCGATCATCATCTTATATATTCAAGTCAATTTCAATTTAATTTAATTCAATCAAAAAACTTCATTTATTTGCGATCACTATGGATACCACCACCACACCCAGTAAACAACCACGACAGCAAGCTCCTAGAGCTGTCCGACGTGCAGCACATGAACCCCTTTCACAAACTACCTTAGAACCAGACATCCCAATCTCATTGACTGATCCAAACCCGCCAACTGCTCCACCAATCACCAAGACGCCAAAAACATCAAATATCAAGGCTGAATGGGATGATGAAGATGATTCAATTATGATCGAGGTACTCACTGCTGAACGTCAACCTGGCAATGCACCGATCGGACCTGAAAATGCTACCACTGCTCATGGTTTCAAGACTGCAGTTTGGAACAAGGTTGTGGAGGCACTTGACGGAAGCGAGGAAAAAAAATAAAACTACTGGTTTAGTCCATTTAAGTGCAGCCAAAACCGTCAAGGCTTGCAGGGATCACTGGTATGTTGTAAGTATTTATTTATTTTACATCTTTGTTTATTGGTTTGGTATTGATATTGTTTTTCTTTTACAGTTGTCTCAACGATACACCCTTTACAAGCATCTGAATGGGTTGAGTGGTGCTGGGTGGAAGGATGGATGCATAGATCTAGATGATCAGACCTGGGCACCTATTGTTGAACAAGATGTATGTAAAAATTTTCTCTTTCTCCCTTCCACAACTTCTTTTTCCTTTTATAGACTGATTTGTTTCTTTCTTGCAGACTAAAAGGGCAAAGGACCTCCTCCGATGCAAAGGACGACCATTTCCCTTGTTTGATTCGATTGCTACCCTATTGGAGGGTCACAAGGCTACAGCGAAGTATGTCAAAGGTTTGATCGTTGATCAAACCAAACCTCAAGACATCCCCTCGACTTCTAGCAGTCCAGTTTTGAATAAGAATCATCCAGCTTCTGATAGCCCGATTGTCAAGCTGACTGAACATCAAGACACGACCGACCCTTTTCCTGCCTTTCCTCACGGTTTCTCTTCTCCTCCACCTGATTCACCCCATGGTCTCAAATCACCTTCTGACAAAACCGACGTATCTGGAATCAATACAAAGCCAAAGGACGACTCCAGTTCTGAAGACGAAGCTCCAGCAGCGAAGCAACACCACAAGTCCAAGGTAGCTTTAGCTGCTCGAGCTCCGACTAAATCAAGGAAACGTTCTGGTGTTCAAATACTCGATGGGATGTCCACTGATATGAAGGATTTCAGCAGCAATATTCAATCTTCTTTTGCCTCCACTTCTGCATTGATCAACACTGCAGCTCAAGAAATTCAAGCTGACAAACCTTCAACTCATGCTTCAGCTGTTGGTTTGATTTACCAATCATCTTTAGAAAACACTCAACGCTATATAGCCTTAGACTTATTTGCTGAAAAGCCGCTTATTGCTGAAACTTATGTCAATACACCGGCTAGCAAGCGTGATGGTTGGCTCCAATACATCCTCAACAAAAAAAGTAAGTACTTTTGTCTTTCATCATTTATTCAATACACACTTACTGATTCTAACTATTCTTTTCTTTATCTATCATGTACCTTCTCAATTAAAAGTATAGTGACTGTATGATCTCCAATGGAAATCGAACTCGATCCATATTAAGTTTGGTCTTCTTTAAGTACAGTGACTGTCTGATTCCAAATAAAAAAGTATTAAATGTTCTTATAAAAATATAGTTCTGATCTTAGATAAAAAATCAATGAAACCTTTAAATAAAAATGTAGTAGCTTTTGTTCTCAACCAAAAAATTATTAAATCTTATAAAGTATTATTAACTACATTTGTATATATACCCGTTGATACAAATGTAGCAGTCAATGTCAGATTAATTAGTATTAGTTAGTGTTTTTTTGAATTTTAAATAGTATAAGTGTTATGATGAATTGAGAGATTCCGATGAATTGAACATCAGTTGAGAGGATATAGTGGATCACTGCGATGTGACCCCTTCACAGCAGAGAACAGAGACATACTCCTCCGATTCTCTTACCAATAATGAAACAATCCAGGGTGAGAAACCCTTCCCTCGCGATAAGTACCAGATTCATCCACAAAGGCTAAGATAACAACATGTGTTGTCTGTAGGATTGAAAAAAAAGAGTGGAGGAGCTAGAAGAGCTTTTACAAGAATCATACTGTACCATCAAGACCCTCAATCATCTGCTCTATCCCAATCACAGCATTGATGGCAATTTGATCGAGGAATTTCCAGTGTCTGGAAGCAATGCACTTTATTCAGAAACCCAAGGGCAAGACCAGTTCTCCTCACCAACGCTAGTAAATTTCACTTCCCATCTGCACGGGTCAAACTACTCTACTGGGAAGAGCCCAGGTCCTGTCAACCAAACGACGGAAGAATACGAAGACAGACTCCACGAGGATGAGCTTTCAACCCAGCAGCAAACGTGTGACTTGCCTTTGCCTGATAGTCTGGATGAATGTTGCACGCCGCCTTACTCTGAATCATATGAAATGGAAGAAGAGTCTCCCTTTCAAGTGGAAGTCGATACTCCAATGTCGGATTCTGTGTCAGCATTTCAGAAGGAACAAAATCCTCCTAAAATCGAAACAACCAAAGCACTGGGGAGTAGAATTGCTAGAACTCCTAGCCAGGATTACAGGGAGTTGAAAGCTCAAACCCGGGCGTTATATAGGCGATCCCAACACCCTCAGTCCTTGTGGCATTGGCTCTCAAAAACCTCCTTCAAAGAATGTTATCGCATTGCGGCTGATACATAAAAATAAAAATACTTTTAAATGCCATGTAAGATACAATTGTTTGATCGATACATATAAATGACAATACTTTTAAATGCCATGTAGGATACAATTGTTCGATTGAGACTTACAATTAATGGTACATGTGATGGATGAATGGATGATGTTTAAAAATGCTTTCATCGATTTTCAAGTTTCAATCAAAGGTTTCTTTTCATTTCATCTTTACCAAACACTCAACTGGTGATCAGATGGTCAACGATGATCATTTTGATCTCTTGTTGACCTTTTTGGTTGACTGTTTGGTAAACAAAAAAACCAAAAATCAGCTTTTCATTTTGCCCCTTGCAAACGGGGCAAAATGAAAAGTCGCTTCTGTGTAACGACTTTTGGGAAAAACAGCCGAACGGGCCCTTATTGTTTGGATGTCTACCAACAGCTCCTCTTGTAAAGAGTCTGGCTTTCTCAATTTCTTGGTGCACACCAATCTATTATTGGTTTCAGCAAGAATAGGTTCTGGGTGCTCCTTCTGCTGACGTCTAAGTTGATTGAGTTGATTGAGCGTGACGAACAAGCAAAAGATACATAGGCCTACTGAGAAACAAGCCATTGCAACGGCCACAATTGGAACAGGTTCTGTTGTTGGAGTTTGTGAGATGCTTTGACCTGAGAAGATACTATTGGGAGATGGGTCGAAAGATTTGAAGGATTCGGTGGTAATTTGATCAGGTTCTCTGATTGCTTGATTAGTGGGTCTGATACATCTCGGGCTATAAGACTTTGTAAAAGGCTTTTACGGGGCATCCCACGAGTCCGACTATATTTTGTGTTGTGCTGGCGAGGTTGAACTATCAAGAGAGACCACAACATTGGCTTGATTTGCTGATAGCACGGCTCAATACTGGATCAACTGTGAAGCGCTTTCGGCGCACCGAGTTGAGCTGCAATCATCACATTCATGTTTTTGCTTGTCAAGCTTGGGTCCTTGGCGAGGGAATTTTGTCCAGGGGTGTATTTATACGTGGGATCTCACAAATCCCTGATGCTCTCATCCATGATCCCACGGGTTGTTCCTGGTTGTTCCATCAGGTGTTCAGTTGGGGCTACTGAGCGTTCAGTCATGAAGACGTCAGCAAGACTGAGTGTTCAGGTCAGCTGGGCACCCATTGGCCTGCGCCTGGACTCAGACTCATGAGTTTCAGGCGTACAGAAACTTGCCTTTGTCTTGCAATTGCAAGACAAACGCGAGCAAAATGGGAGCGAAATGCGCTCACCAATGGGCCCCCGACGTTGGGGGCCTTCCCCACGGGCACTGTGAATGATATTTTTTGTCACACATACACCATTTCTGCCAGTTAAAATTGAGATAATATTGTGGAGTTAGTGAATAGTCTTGATGTGCTGTAAGATAGGCTTGAGGGTATACTAAAGTTTCATTGATTGAAGGTATCACACAAAGAGTGTACAAAAAGTTAGACTCACTCTCAATTTTATTTGGAATATACATAGTTACACAATTGGGATCTACTCCACTATACCTTATCTCTTCAGTATTCAAATTAGAAGCACTTTGTGGAAAAAGCAAAAAATGTTGTTGACTGCAAGGGAAGATACAGCCGTTCCGATATTTCTTGTTGCTCCGTTTTGAAAAAGAAAAAGTGAAACTCGGTGAAACCTAAGTTTTTACTCGATAAAACTTTGAAATTGGCTGTAATTCAAGGAAATACAGCCAATTTTCAGGTTTTAACCAGTTAAAACTTAGGTTTCGTGCTCAATCTTTTTTTTTTCAAAAATGTGAGCGAGAAGAAATATCGGAATGGCTGTACTTGGCTTGATTGGCTTGAAAGTGAATCCAGTTTGAAATGAGATTGTTTCGGTAGGTTGAGAAATTTAGTCATCTCAACCATTGATGATATTTATGATTTGTTTATAGGGCGTTTTCGGGGAAAGCTAGCCTGGGATCCATCATAGCTGCACCAGACGATGGCATGATGCCATCGAGTATATTCCAAGATTTTTGTCTGGATTTGAAGTTATGCCCATTTTAAAGAGCTCCCTGTCAGACAACAGACACGGAATGCCCAATTTGGAAAAAACATATGTTGAGGCTCCCCATTCACTGGCAATTCAATGGTGTAGGTTATGTTTGATCAAGCTAGGGGAGCAAAAAGGATTGTCCCTGAGAGGAACTCCCTGAAAATGACTCTTTTTGTGAACATCTTGATTGATATGATGAGGGACATATCATCTCTTATGTGATGGAGGATTGGTGTCACCTGAGTGATATCTTCACATGGGAAAACAATTTTAAGATACATTCAAATGAATTCCACATCAAAAGATATCTGCCCACATATTGTTCAACTCACCTGAAACCCCCATCCCACCACACCTTCCACAAAAATATACAAATCACAATAAGAAACTAATGATTTGAAGATCTGATTTTTCTCACTTTTTCTAATTTACATGCATATTCCCAATTTGTCCAATTTAAATCTTTTGTATCAAGTTGAGTCCCAATTAATTTTGATAATTGCAATTGACTTGAAAATTCATTCAAACTTAATCTTACATTGGCTTCTGTTAAATCATTTGCACCTTTTCTGATATTTACAAAACTTTCTTGAATTTTCTGAAACGTAAAAAAATAGTTCGAAACGTAGTATTAGAGATCGTGATTGGTGTTCATTAATCTAGTGGGATATGGCACGAAGGGTGTCACCAGCCGCTCTGTCATGATACGCACCATTCAGAAGGATATGCTAATAAACCCGTTTTCTGTACGACCAACCACAGTTTGTCAGCACTTAGGGTTACGAGCTCGAGAGCCGGGGTTCACCATCCAACAGGAACTACCGCCTTTGACCAGTCAACCACTCCGCTCTACGCTCACCACATCCTTCGCCAATAGTAGCGTATCGTCCGTTCTTTTCATCGCAGTGCAAAGAACGTTTGGTTCTGCATATCTCCTATACATCTTCAGTCTTTTCTCATAGTTCAGTTAAGGTTTATCTCGTAATCGGGGGATAGTTTCCACATCAGTATTTTCAACTGTTTTCTTCCCTGCACACGAATACATTAAACTTTAAGCTGCATATATTTTTTTCCCGAGGTCTTGCATGGAAATTCACAGACTGCTAAATGGAGATGCCAACGGACATAGAGCGGGGGACGCTAATACAACGCAGCAACGTCTGGCGGAGTTATTGCGAACGTACGACAGACGCGGTGGAAGTACCACCATCGACATCTGGGAACTTCGGCGCAGGTTTGCTCACATCGTACCTTTCACCGACCCGAATTTTCTACCGAGATTCTCAGATTTCGGGTTGTCGGCCCGCGAGCTCGACCTGGAGAGAGGTAGAGTCTCATTCCAGCTGGGCGGCATCATCCCAGATCCCGAAATCCAGATCGAACAGACCCCGCCAGTTGTCCTACACCCAGGTGCTTTCAGGGATTTCAGACCCCGTAATGCACCCCCTCCCCGACAGCCCCAGTTTCAACGTCCACCACCACCTCAGAGGCTACCGCCAATCCAACAACTCGACTTTCGCCAACAAGGCGGGGCTTTGGGTGCCACGGGCGCTGCAGCTTTCGCCGCGAGACAACAGATCCGACCAGTCATTCCCCCTCTTCGCGAAGTTCTCAACCCGCTCGGCCTTACAAACGACGAGATCCAAGCCCCACCAGTCCCATCTGCCTCAAAATCCGACAAGAAGAAGCGCAAACACAAGCACAAGAGGCGCTCGTCAAAGGGTAAGAAAAGAAGGAGAGACGGATCTCCCTCTTCAAGTTCTTCATCATCATCCTCTGAAGACGACAGCTCGAGCGATTCCGACGAAGTTGCAGACAACCTCCCGTTCATGGTGGCCAAAGATAGGCCTACCGAACCCCTACCACCAGCAGCTCAAGCGATCGCCGACCATGTTGCTCGATACAAAAAGGCAGGTTGGTCGGTTTCAGTCGATCGGTTCAACTTGGCGACAAACAGACCGCTCGGTTTCCCTTTCAGCCTCGTACCAGCCCTTCTCAGAGGCTACTATATCTGCCCAGGCAAAGTTTTGTTTCCTGACGAGACCGACTCTAAAAAATCGCCAAAACCCACCGATACTTTCGTTTCGGTCAGACACCTGTTCGCAGCTGAACGCGACTGGAGGAGGGTTATCGACCTCATCGGCACCTCCATCACGTTCGTCTTCCCATCAGCCGGAGACGACATCAAGAGCTACCTTGAACACCTCTACGACATGTTGCAGCTCTTTGCTGAACACGGCGACTGGTCCTTTGTTGTCGATTACGACGCCAGGTTGCGCATCGCCTTTGCCACCAGGCCGGCCCTCTCTTTCGGGGATTTCAACAGCCCAGCCTTGCTTGCAGTCAGGCAAATGGCGACCAGCGCTTGCCTCAAAAACGCGCCAGCCCCACCTCCCCCTTCTTACTACCCCTCCACGCTCCCATCCTACCAATCCCGTGCGTCTACGTCCAACAACGTTGCTACGACCAACGCTTTCACGAGGACCCCTAGGGAATCTACCCAGCCATCGAGGCGCAGGTCTACTACGTCTTCTACGCCACGTGCGCCATGGCATGGTAATATCAAACCACGTAAGCAAAGCCACCTAGCTTTCTCCAAACCTCCAAACTCTACGACCAGGTCTCTGACAGGACCATTGTTCTATCCGCCCGTAGCGAACAAAGGGGCACCACCACATTTACAGTTATGCGGCAACTGGAATGTTGGTATGTGCAGCGAACCCTGCAGAACGGGGCGAATCCACAACGTATGCGACGTCGTCGGATGCAACGCGTCCCATACCAGGAAACACCATTACGGCTCAACGTAGCCAGGCCAACGAGCCGTCCAACCATTACGTGTTACAAGAAGTGACAAACGACCTGACCAAGTAAGCCCACCAAGGCGCCAACTGTTGCGTTAGACTCCTTATGCAATCAAGCAACTAACATGAGATCCTTTTTATAGCCAAGAGGAAGCGAACAACGCGGTGAGAAAGTTCCGAAGAGGTCTAGAATGGGACTGGATGAACTCTCGAGGTTTCTCAAGCGCAATCGACGCAAGCCTCCACGCCCAACCCCTGCCAAAGCCACCTGACCTAGCCAGCGACCCCTGCGCAGCCTACGCCATCAAACAATACCCGGAGGTGTTCAAGATCGTCTGCCCAGTAGACGTACCTCTTCTCAGTCATCTCCTACTCGAACATCCCAATAGACCTTTCGTGAACTCGGTCATGCACGGCCTAACTCACGGTTTCTGGCCGTTCGCAAGCCTACCCTCACCAGATACCGTAGATCATCCAAACCACAGCGTCTGTAACGATCATCCGGCGGCCCTCGAAAAATCAAGAGACGAGGAGCTCGAAGGTCAACGCTACTCCTCTCCCTTCTATCATTTGCTACCTGGCATGAAAGTGTCACCGCTTCTCATGGTAGAGAAACCAGGATCGAACAAACTCAGAGTGTGCACTGACATGAGCTACGGCTCACCCTCCCTTAACGACCTGATCGACAAAGACAAAGCCAGAGTCTCCTACGACTCACTAGTCTCGTTCGGACCATACATGACGGATCTCAACCCACGCAACGGTTTCCTACTGTTATGGAAAAGTGACGTAGCCAGGGCGTACCGCAACCTTCCCATGGCGCTCCAGTGGCAAGTACGTCAGATAATAAAGATTGGCAACCTATACTACGCTGATCGTTGCTCTAACTTCGGCTCCGCTGCGTCTCCAAAGTTATGGTGTTCCGTGTTCTCTCTGGTTCTATGGATTGCAATCAACAAACTTGGTGTTCGACGTATCAACAACCTAATGGATGACACCTGGGGGATCACTCATTCCGACACCCTCACGAATTACAAGGGCGAACAAGTCCCGCTTGACCAAGCCCTCCTACTCCTGCTTTTCGACACCGTCAATATGCCGTGGGAGTGGAAGAAGCAATTGCACGGACCACAACTAGAGATCATCGGCCATTTTGTCAACGCGGAAAACCTCTCTTTTTCTCTTTCACCTGAAAAAAAAGCAGCTTTGGTAGAAGCTCTGAGATCTTTCACACGCCGACCAAATCACCGGTTATGAGATTGGCAAAGGTTGTTAGGTTGGGCGTCGTGGGGACTCAACACATTTCCATACGGTCGGCACGCTCTTCAATCATCGTGGGACAAACTTGTCAACAAGTCGTCGAAATTCGCACCAATCCATGTGAACAGAGAAGTCCAGGACGACCTGCGATGGTTGGCGAATTGCATCGAGTCCTCACCGGGGCAATTCTTCCTCGAAGCCTCCACGTGGTCGGTTCGACAGGCCGATGCTTTGCTAGTCACCGATGCTTGTCCTACCGGCTTGGGGATCTGGTCGCCCACCACTTTAGAAGGTTTTTACCACGCCATGCCACCCCCAACTAGGGACATCTACTGGATGGAGTTGCGAGCGGTAGCCTTTGCCATAGCGCTGGCCACCTCCAAGGGCGCGAGAAAAATTTTCATATGTTCTGACTCAATGATAGTTTGCGACCTTTTCCAATCCCACAACCCAATTCCCCTTGTTCGATCCCTCTTCCGCGCTATAATTCACTTGCTCGTTTCAAAGAAAGCGGATGTCAAAGTAGCGCACATCCCTGGCGTGAAGAATGTTTACGCAGACGCTTTATCCCGAGGCAAGCTGGACGCTGTCTTAAATATCACCCCCCAAGCTATCCTTTTACCACTGCCCCAACCAGACTTTTTTCCAGATGGTGGATATCGTCGCTAACGCGGACGAGCCCGGACCAACCAGGCGTCAATTCCTCGAACTCCTGACGGAAGCCGACGCCGCCCAAAGCTTAGCTCATTCTACAAAAGCCACTTACCGCTCAGGTCTTTCCTCTTTTTTAAAATTTTGCATAAAATCGAAAACACCACCTATCCCGACTGTCGACAACCTATGCCAATATATTTCAGACGCTGCGCGCTCAATTTCACTTCGTACCAATAAACCACTAGCCCCCAACTCTATCCAAGGATACCTCACGGCGATCGCAGCTGCTTACGAGCACCTTTACCCGGATATACGTCTAGCTACCAACTCACCTCGCGTACGCAAAGTACTACGAGGGGTAAAAATTCAATTCTCTTTACCCGTCTCAAGAAAAGACCCTCTTACAATCCCAGACCTCATCTTAGTCTCATCTTCCTCACAACTCACCTACGACGACCTCCTGTTCACCGCGATGATCATAGTGGGTTTCCACGCGCTACACCGGCTGGGGGAGATTTCATGGCCCGACTCACCATCTCACAGGAACGGTCGCAAACTAATACTCCGGTCTTCCTTCTCCCTGTCACGCTGTGGTGGTTTCGCAAAATACACTCTCCCTCACTCAAAAACCGACCCATATTTCCAAGGTTCGACGATTATCGTAGCGGGTTGCGACATCCCAGGAGCTTGCCCGATCACGGCCATCAATCGCTACCTACTGCGGCGAGACGCGCGTTTCAAGAACACCACGCCACTTTTTCTCAAATCGGATGGGCAGCCACCTACCAGATCGTGGTTCCTCAATTGTTTCAGACGCTATTTTAATGCCAACAAATCAGGACACTCGATGCGATCAGGAGGAGCGTCAGCCTTCGCGCAGGCTGGTCTACCGCTCGATCATATACAAGATCTAGGGCGCTGGTCCTCGGAAGCATTCAAGACTTATGTTCGAGACCACCCAATCATGCGACTGGCCGTTACGAGGGCCCACCCCCTGTCGATGGAGAACCATATAGGATCCCAAGTCATTTTTGACTCCTAAACCTGAGTAAGCCCTGTCTTTCTTTCCGGCTTTTTTTCTCCCGTTCATACTCTCCAACCCACGCCACACCCATCAGGCACAGTCACCCCTTCACTACCCCTTCACCACTCTTCTGCACCTTTTTACCCTGTGGGTTCCTTCGCCTAGGCGGGTGGTAAAGGGGTGCCTCATGCAAATGTCTCATGCGCCCGGCCCTGACGGCCGGTGCGGTTCCCGCGTAACCACACTCAGAGAGCTGCCATGAGCAGAACAAGACTAGCGCCGTATACACCCGTGAGACACATCCCTCGTGATTGGTGTTCATTAATCTAGTGGGATATGGCACGAAGGGTGTCACCAGCCGCTCTGTCATGATACGCACCATTCAGAAGGATATGCTAATAAACCCGTTTTCTGTACGACCAACCACAGTTTGTCAGCACTTAGGGTTACGAGCTCGAGAGCCGGGGTTCACCATCCAACAGGAACTACCGCCTTTGACCAGTCAACCACTCC
Organism: Melampsora larici-populina 98AG31; assembly: GCF_000204055.1. Classification (NCBI taxonomy): domain Eukaryota; kingdom Fungi; phylum Basidiomycota; class Pucciniomycetes; order Pucciniales; family Melampsoraceae; genus Melampsora; species Melampsora laricis-populina. Next base: position 186,193 of record NW_006768785.1, read on the forward strand.
GCTCTACGCTCACCACATCCTTCGCCAATAGTAGCGTATCGTCCGTTCTTTTCATCGCAGTGCAAAGAACGTTTGGTTCTGCAGATCTCCTATACATCTTCAGTCTTTTCAAAATCCCGCCCGCCCACTCCTCAATTTCAAGCCGTGAAGCTTTGTTTTCTTTCTTAAGTTACTGGTCTCATTATCTAAGTTCATTTCATCTCCGAAAAAAAAAAAAAAGAAAGAAAAAGAAAAAAAAAAAAAGAAGAAAACACGGTTATCCAAAAGTACATAAGTTTCATATCTAGCTATTTTCCCTTTACGTAATTTCTGTTTTTTACAACAACATAGTCAGGCGGCGCGTACCGGGTTCGCGCTTTGTACCTTAGGATCCGGAAGCGCGTCGTTTTTCCGTTTTTTCGCGGTATGGTAAGTGGCTAGCGTGTCTCTGTTATCCACGTCCGCACATTAAGCCCGGGTCGTTTTGTCTAGTTGTCTTGTAATTTTCGCTCGCGAGCGCCTGATCTGTTGTTATGGCCTCATTTGTCCTCGGTCCTCCCCAAGGGGTGCCTCATGCAAATGTCTCATGCGCCCGGCCCTGACGGCCGGTGCGGTTCCCGCGTAACCACACTCAGAGAGTTGCCATGAGCAGAACAAGACTAGCGCCGTATACACCCGTGAGACACATCCCTGTTAGCAACTCAATTTGTTGTATTGAAAGGAAATTGATAAAGCAAAGTTCGATCTTCTATCAAAAATTTCAAACATCCTATATTCATGACTCCTAATGAATTGAGTGTTCCTTCGTTCATATTCATCGAGTTCAAAATAACTTGTGTTGTTGAAGTGAGTTGTAAAAATCATTTGAGTTCAAGCGTCCTTTTAGAGGAGTCCGATTTGATCAGTGGTAGATTGACAACAGACATGGGGTATTCAAGATGCGTTATTTGACATTGATCAGGCAAAATGGGAAGACGCCAAAGGTATTTTGATAAACGTGTTGGGTAACATGGGACTTGAAAATAAAGAGCTTATGATCTTCTGAGAAGCGCAAATCACTTGTAGTCTTGTAGTACATATGATGTTTAACATGAGTGTGGTGAAGTTGAACTCAATAACATCTTTCCTTCCCTCTGCACTTCTTTTGAATACAAGATCCTTAGGCACAAATTCCTCGTTTGATGATTATTTTACACCATGAATAAATTATCTACTTCAGAGTCAAGACATTACCATGTGATTTATCTTGCAGCTGTGTGTGTATAAGTGTGAGCAAATTTTAGCCTGGTGGCAGATACGGACAAGCAAAGGGAAGACATAGACAAAAAGTCGGCTGAAAGAGGTTCTACAGTGTACAGAGTGTCTTATCTTGATCAGGCTGATAGCATATGAGATGAGAAATATCTGCAAAGCTGTAAGAAAAAAAGAAAGAGTATGTACAAGCAGATAATGACATACATATTATCGGTTCCGCCATTGAGAACAAGAGATGATTCATCCACAGAAATCTCTTCAGTAGCACTGACTAAGCTTTCAAATACATTCTGCATAATCTAGTGACGGTAAGAGCAGGTATGGTGACCGGTAGATTGGCACGATGAGAAGAATGTCAAGCAAAGGAAGGTCCACATGGATCTGAGTAAAGTATGTCACCAAAAATGACCAAATCAGGTAGGATGTCTTGGGTAGAGTTGCTGATTTTAAGACATCTTTTGCAGATATTTCACCGAGTTGAGCATTGTTGCCAAAGGCCCCAAACTGCAGGAAGAGGTAGGTTCAGCCGATGAAGTTTAGGTGATTAAGTTGAAATGACTAAACTGGAGTTTGCTATGATGATAAGATGATAGCAGTCTTTTGAAGTGAAATGAATGAAGTCATGTTGTAGTACTTAGAGCATCGCCACCAGCGACCCTGGACTGTCAATTCACGTAACGTGTATTTGACATGTCCAGGTCAGAATTCAGATTTCACGATCCACCAGTGAAATAAACTCCCACCGTAGGGCAGCTGTCCGAGTTTTTTCGACATCAGCACCAGGTCTCTCGGTCTTGACCCTCAGGTTCTTCGGGGGCGTCTCAAAAGCTTGTGTTACACGATTTGAGCAACCGTGTAACTAATTTTGCCCCATTCGATACATTGTTTTCTATTAAAATAACTTTATCATTGTTGTGGCAGTGGTAATACGATAAATACCTTCCACAATGATATGTCAATTATTCATCTTGAAGCCAAATGTGAGCATTGACTGGGAGGAAAAACAGTAGAGGCATTGAGAGGGTAAGTTTGAGTTTGTTGTCCAAAGGTTATAAAGCCACACAAACATTATTCACTGCATCCGCTTGCTCACATCTTATTTCCACCTCTCGCCTAGAAAAGGTCAAGAACATCATTAAGTTTGCACGCATCTATTCCCTCGCTCCATCTCGTTCGGAATGAATCATATGTATAATGATGATAGGCCACCATCAGGTCAACGTACGTGCTGCTATGTTTAACATGGCGTGCGTAAGAACGCGGAGGAAGGGTTACGGTCTGGTCCAGGGTGTCCGGTGGCCGTTGCCCTTCCTGAAGGGAAAATACAACGTGTCACACGTCGGAAATACTGCCCTGTATGACTGGTTGCGGTTCAGGACTGGTGGGGATGCTCTTATGGAAGTCGGCTTCAGACGAGGAAGATAAATCCATTAAGTTCATTAAATTGAATTCCATGCCTTTATCGATTGATCCGTCGAACTTTCGTTTTAACCAATCAGATTCACCAGGAATCCCTACTGAATAAATCAATTCATGTTCTTGAAGTTGAAGTTGAAATTCAGTTGAATTCAAAGTTGGATCGAATTCTTCATGATGAGATTCTTGATAAATGGATGTTAAGTTTTGACTTGAATAAATTTATTTCCCTAAACCGGTATATAACATCTGAAACTTTGAAATATACCATGTGAGCTCAGAATGGTATGTATAAGATTGTTACAAAGTTAAAGGATTTGATTGAGTTAAAGTTCACAATGCAAATATCTTTCCCCAAAGATTGAAGTTTCTTAAACAAGCTTCCAGAAAAGAGCCTGACAAAGACAAGATGAACATCTCAACTGCTCATCCAAGGCATTTTCTCAAGCAAAATTTAGATCAGTGGTCTCCTTGTAGCAAGCGGGATGTAGGAACTTCCAAAATAAGATCCTCAGATAGACGTAACCGGCATGGAAGCCTCCATTATTGTCTGAAAATTTGCCTGGCCTTATCTTTCCAAGGAAACAATCTACACTTCATACATTACCTGCACCGTGTCTGGATTCATGTAGCATATTGACATGCACACACAAAGGACTTTTGACAGACACTTGAAAGCCCCTTGGAAGAGATCTCCACAGCAGGGGTGTCTTTGCCTTGTCAACTGGGATATTGACACTGATCAGTTGACTCCTGCTGCTGACAATGGATCCCACCAATCCTATAAGCAAACAATTATTCACAAAGCGTGCTCAACAAAATGCTCGGTCTAAATGCAACCAAGACTTTTAAATTTGTTCACAACTCTCTGTGTGAGAGAATTGATGTGCTACAAGGATACAGACATGGTTCTGGCTAAAAATAACAATGTGGTAGGGGATGTCAGAGGGGCATGACAATGACTAAGGCAAAAATAATTACTTAGGATTTGTCTGAAACCAATCAACCTTGGGTATCAAATTTTCCGTTCATCATACACTACGCCAGATTTCAAATTTACCGCTGAGTTTAGAAAATTGAGAAGACATAGAAAATTATATACAAGGCAGAAAGGGTCAACAAAATAGGCTTTTGCTATTTGCGGCCCACATGAAATCCATGCAGGCACTGTCCAAATTACGCCTACACGGTTGTTTTCTGCCAAAAAGCGCCTACATTTATGATGTAGGCGCTTTTTCCTTTTTCAAATGACGCCTACAGGCTGAAAAACCAATGTAGGCGTCATTTGTGTACACCTACATTCTAAAAATAAAATGTAGGCGCTATTATCAAGCGCCTACATTCTAAAAATAAAATGTAGGCGCTTTTTTTGAGCGCCTACATTTTTTTTCCATGTAGGCGCTCAAGTTAGTTATAAGGGTCTTATACACGTGTGAATACAAATCTGTAAGGGTGCTGGTATTAATATATAAGGGTGTTGGTATTAAATTATAAGGGTGGTGAGATTAATTATAAGGGTGGTGAGATTAATTATAAGGGTGTTGGTATCAAATGATAAGGGTATTAAATGTAAGAGTGTGCATTTGATTATAAATTATAAGGGTCTTATAATTAATTATAAGGGTGTTGCAATTAAATCATAAGGGTGTTGGAATTAAATTATAAGGGTGTTGGTATTAAATTATAAGGGTGTTGGTATTAACATATGTAGGCGCACAAAAATTACGCCTACAATCAAAAAAAGATGTAGGCGCATTTTCGTGACGCCTACACAATTTAGGCACTTCAAATCTACGCCTACATTTTATTTTTAAAATGTAGGCGTACACAAATGACGCCTACATTGGTTTTTCAGCCTGTAGGCGTCATTTGAAAAAGGAAAAAGCGCCTACATCATAAATGTAGGTGCTTTTTCGTGGGAAACCTTCATGTAGGCGCTGTTTTGGCAGCGCCTACATGGATTTTGTGTGGGCTGCAAATAGGAAGGGCCAAAAAATATGGAAAAACAAGGGTTGAATTCTCCTGTGTGTGCCCATCATATTGCATATTTTTACACAACTTATGGCATCAGTGTATATCAGGTCAGAAACTCAGTTTGTGGCCAAAACTGGCAGTCATGGAGGCATTAACCTTGCAAGACCAACAAAATTGTCAATTTTGTGTCAAATTCTGTAATGGCTGCCCATTCTGGAAGCTACATGTTCAATTTACCAGATACACATTTGAATGAGTGGTGTGTGTCCAAAAATGAATGAGGTACAGCAATCACTGTCCCCATCAGCAAAGCTAAAAGAGCTTCTAAATCTTTTCTGCAAGGGTTTTATTCATCCAGATGAAAATTGTAGATACAGTCTGTGGATTTCATATTTTGCAACTGTCAAATGGATTGAAAGAAAATTGTTGTATTTGTGATTGTTCAAAAGTTTCTGCCCAAGCCTGGGTAGTTTTGGACAAAATTTGAGTTTCTGACCAAATACAGCCCAAAAGAAGTTCTCTTTGGAACATCTTCAAAACTCAAGGTAAAAATATGCAAAAATATGCAAAATGATGGACATCACAGGCTGATCCAACCATACTTTCTTCAAATTTTTCCAACCTCTCACGCATTTCTGAAAATTTTCTACATCTTTACTTTTCTAGACTCCATGGTAAATTATTGATTTGGTGTAGTGATATGATTTTGAGGAATGTAGACCTTACATATAATACAAGTGTTTTTCGAGGAAAAAAGCCTTGAGCATGTCTTATTTACCTTTTTTTAAATCCCCAGTCAAGGAGGTTTGCCTAAAGCTTGAATAAGTCACCATTTTGGGGGATCATAGCTTTTCAAAATTGAGGGGTGTTGGGTGAAAATCTAAAGATTTCTTGTCAGATTTCTTGATTGACTTGTAGAGTCACTTATGGTTATGAATAATCTGGTATGGTCGAGACTCAAATAAGCAGGGTTGGCAATGAGGGTTGGATCAAAGGGATTCCAGAAAGGTCTTGGAAAAGGCACAACACGTATGCTTTCCCTTCAAAAGAAGTATCCAACTCTTTCTCATTCCTTGATGAACGCTGAGTGTGTCTTGATGTGCCGGCAATCTTTATATCTCAACCCCAATGGTCAGACCATGGTCACTGACACTGAGCATCTGTCATCTGTTAGTCGGTGGGCCTTGTGTTAAGCAGCAAGCTAGGGTGTGCGCTAGCTTAACATAAGCCCCAACTCCCGCAGAGACAGTCTTTTACTGGGGCTTTGTCTAACTCCGCTATTGTTTTCTTTGTTCTGGTTCTATTAATCTTGGTTTTCATAATTTCTCCAAATTACTCAGGTGCATTCTCAAGATGATCCCTCGCCTTGGCATGTGTTTCATCAAACAGAACTTTTCATCTCGCGTTATTCCTAAACTTATGACCCCAAGGCAACTGCTAAAAGCAATCGAGAAACCCGATCACCAGTTCAAGGTGGTGGATGCATCCTGGCATATGCCAAACACGAATCGTTCTCCTTTGGCTGAATTCGAAAAAGGACGTCGACTACCTAATGCTGTGTTCTTCGATCATGACAAAATCTCCGATCTCACTTAGGCCGGTGGTTTACCTCACATGAGACCCAATCTTGATACCTTTCAAGTGGCTATGAACGATCTGGGAATATCCGTTTCCAATACTGTAGTCTTCTATGACTCTCTGGGCATATTTTCCGGGCCGCGCGCAGCCTGGCTCCTACACGTACGTAGAATGAGTTCGCTGCTCGGGCACTTAGATTGGGGAGAATCACTCGATCCTTGAGGTGACAAGTTGATATTTTCATCTCGTAAAAGTCATTTCACCATCCATCGATTGCAGTTCTTGACGGTGGCCTTCCGCTTTGGATCGCTGAAGGCTTACCAACAGACTCTGGGCCTCCAAGTCCGGTTAAAAAATCAGATTATCAACTTATAGCAAATCATGAGGATTATGAAGGGAAACAATATGTGACCAGTTACGACGATATCATTACTAACATCACAGATCAACGCATGGAAATCCTCAATGCTCAAACCCGCCCAAGGTTAGTGGACTCAATCATCCGCCCCATGATTGAACTTTGCACCAATTAAAGAAGTTGATTCTATTCGGTGGTACGGCTTGCTCACATCACAGGTTTGAGGGTACAGCACCTGAGCCGAGGGCCAGTTTATCGAGTGGGCACATTCCAGGTTCACTCTCTCTACCATTCTCAGAACTCTTGGCTACACACAAAGAAGGTTACCGCACCTCTTTATCACCCGAGAAGCTGGAAGAAGTCTTCACATCCACTTTTGGTTCAGCTGAGCGCTGGGAAGCAGTCAAACAAGGAGAAAAACAATTGGTTGCCAGTTGTGGGAGTGGCATGACAGCCTGTATTATTTGGTTAGCGATCCAGATTTGCTCAGGTAGTGATCAGGCCAAGGTTACACTCTACGATTAGAGCTGGACTGGATACGCTTCGCGTCCAGGATCGCCTATAGCTATGAACCTTAATGGTGAACAAGATAAATGATATTGAATTGAGTATCTTTAGGTGGGTATTGTATCACCAGTGTTTTGCTTTTGAAGGATGTTGTAGTTGATGACATATACCACACATACTCAGTGAAGTAATATTCAGCTGTCGTATTATTGATTTGCTTTGACCAACATTCAGTTGGCCATTCATCTCCAAATGGGTGACAGTCTGGTGGTCTCTTCTGTGGACCATCCATTGAGTCACTGGGCAAATCTGATTGCCTCGTGTTTTTGAATTCCGAATAAAGTGAGTAGACTAGCAAGATATAAGCAAGAGACAGCAACAGTAATTTAGTCTAGGGCCATAAGAAGGTCCCCTGTAACACACAATTTTGAAGCTGTCAAGACACCTACACATTCCATCCAAGCATGACTACCATATGAACTTTTTAATCGCTGAAGGGGATTGTGGCTTCTGCTTGAGATGGGCACAAAAGGATAGGCAAGTGACAGCTTTTTTGTGCTCAGTCAAGACAAACTCAGAAGATTTATGGGAATTGGCAGAGGTTGGATAAACTCCAACCATGCGGAAAAGCATAGCCATATGATGCATTGGAAACTCAACCACAAGCAATGAAGACATACTGTGAGTGACTACAAACAATACCATGCTCCAAGGAAATGTGATGCTGTCAAGATGTACAGTAAAACACCAGAGCAACATCTTCTTTCCTGTGATCCACTGCTGAGGACCTGATCATATGTCACAACAAGCAATAATATCTTCCAGCTCTGGTCATATCCCAGATTTCTCTAGTTGGGAACCTTTACATATCAACTGGTTTGTTGCTCCATTGAAATAATCAGGTGCTTTAACTGACAGACGTAGTCTTGGTGAGGGTGAAAACCTCACATATTCATTTAAATCCAGGGGAATATAAAGTTATCAGGATTCATCCAATGAAAGGACAAGATAATGAGGAAAAGTATGATACCAGACAAGGAAAAAATTCTTTAATGGAAGACAATGTATTGCTTAGCTCTAATACTTCTTCAAAAAGTGTCTTGTGTGTTTTCTCTCAGAAAATTGGCACTGGTAAAATGCATTCTGTCTCCACCCCCCCCACTGAAATGATGTGTTGTGGCTTGTCCTGTGGAAATGCAGACTCCAGGTCTTTTAAGATAGTTGAAGCTACAGTCTTCACATAAATTATGATTCAGTTGCACACATTCAGTCAAAACACATAATTACTGAGTGGAAATTAAGTAAAAGGCTTGATGTATGCATATATAATATTCTGTATCCTCTCAAGTGAAATATGATGACACTTTGACTGATGGCAGTCCCATGGACAATTTGGACCTTCAGAAGCTCAGGTGTCTCCATCTGTTCTATGAAGTGAATTCATGCCAAGTGATTGATAAATGTGATTATGACTTCTAAGCAATAAGTTCCATTTTTCTATGCTTCCTGAAGGGCTGTCTTGAATTGCAGCTGGAGTTTCTATGTATTCCTGTGAACCGGGCATAATTTGAGTTACTAAATTCCTCCACAAATTAAACAAATAAGCAATACACCGCTTTGGAAAGTAATTCTTGCTTTTGAACCCACCAAGCCCAAGAAAAAGAGCTTCAGGACTATCAACTTGGGTGCCATACTGAAGATGCACAGAATCGTAGTTGAAGAGGTGTTGAGAATCTTTTGTACAAAAATCTAACAACTTCCATTCAGAAAACTGCTTCTTGAGAAAGTTCCATGCATGGTTTATCAATCTCTCAAGTTGGGATTCAGTCAAGTGTTCTTTGTTCAGAATCCTGATCATACCAAGTACCACAACAGTAACTTTGTACTCTGCCATGCTGACAGATTTTGTTATGATGTTCATATCTTGGACCACTTCAGGTGGTACATCTTCTAGATGGGGATGTCCATTCATTGTCAAGTATTTCTGATTCAAATCCCTGATCAGGTCTTCAAAGAAAATATGAACAGCTCTGCACATTTCTCTGCCAATGGGGGTATGAAACTGTGCAGCATTTGAACTCAATAACAAGACATCTTGTGGTGGTTTGGTGGTATCTCCATATGAATACCAATATTGTCTTGAAAACTGTTCTACTCCCCAGAATGCATGGTTCCTGATACCTATCCTTCCATAAAGACCACCTTGAATTGAGTTTGAATCAGCTTCATATACATCCACAAGTCTTTGTATATGCTGAGATACTCCATCTCCAGGTATGCCAGGTGTTCCTCTCCTTTGTGACCAATCTAAGGCAAGTAAATAAACCAGTGAGAAAGATACTTTGTTAGGATTATCAATTCCCTTCAAATACCTCAGGTAGAAATAAGGATTGGATGCATTTTGTGATACAAATTTAGTATGTTCCCTCAATGCAAAATCTTTGAGTTCTGCATTCTTCCAGTTCTGAAAGAAATTTTCCACATAATCCCAGCCATCATTCAGGAGAAATTCAAGATTTTCCTTCCTGCTGCCTTCAGCCTCAAAGACCCTTATAAGACCAAGAAATACCATAACAACCCCATAGCTTGCATTCTTCACTGCCTGAGTTACGGCTTTGATTGCTTCAGGATTATTTCCACATTTAAACTCCAAAGCCTTGTATATCTCAAGGAAAGACTCAAATATCTTGTAACAAAGTGTTGGAGACAAATTGGCATTGAGGATTCCAATCTTCTGAAATAGGAAAAATTTGTTTTTTGCCCTGGGACTCCTGCTGACTTTCCAATGAGATTGTGAATGTATTCTTGGCCTTGAGACCTTGTTTATACCTCCTTGTAAATTGAGATTCCTGGTTGAAGGAACCTCCATATCCCATTTCTTGAGTATGTTTCCATCACTGTTCTGCACAATGTTTTGAATTTGGTTCTTCCTTTTTCTCAATTTGGATTGAGCTGAAGCTGCTATCCGTGTCAATCCACTATCTGCTTGTACTGATGTTGCTTCTCTTGTGACATCATCAATTTGTGAGTTCTGAATGGATGTGAGCATGTGTAGACTTCCATCCAATCCTGGCACTTGAGCAAGATCACATGAATCCAAGTGGAATTCTTCTGGAGGATAATCCACTTCCATCCAGGAGCTATACTCTGATGTACATCTTGGACTACCCCATATTTCATTCTCTGATTGAAGCCCTTTGCATACCTTGAGAGACAAGAATCTCAGAAACAGTAAAAGAAGAGAGCTCCATGGCCTCGAGGTTCCTAGGTTTCCTTGATTGTAAACTGTCATGAATATTGTTGAATATGATGGGTTTTCTGATGTTGTCACTGGCACCAAGGGGGACAGACATCTTTATATGTGTGTGCAAATATGAGACTGAAACCTTATCACATGGAACTGAATGGTGTGATCATTGGTTCAAACATGTTAGGAATTGAAGATCACCCAGAATGGAATTATATTTCTGTGGTGTATGATTGTCAGATCTCAATGGACTTGATTGTTTTGTATCCTTATCATCTCAATAGACCCAGTAGTAAATGAAAATTTTCATGTCTCACACCTTGATGCGCCCAAGGCCTTTCCAGGAGAATTCATGGGCTCATATACAATTTCAATATTTTGGTACCATCACTTTTGAAGAACAGGAACTGAAAAGCTGCCAAAACGTTACCATATCCATTGACCTCCCTTGGATTGGCAGCAACTCACAAACTGCAAAGTACATCTATCACTAGTCCTATATACACCTATCATCAGGAAAATTGTAGTCATGCGGTGCATACAGGTTGTACGGTCCTGAATGCATATCTGGACTGGGTGCACCTGTCAGGCATGCAGGATTCTTCATCCTGTGTGCACCCCGTACCACTCATACCAATCACATGTATTTGAGTACACACTGAAGGGTACATGTGTTATGTCGCTCATTCAATCTGTATCACAGTATTCTTGTAGGCCCCACACACATCTCACTTGTATGAGTGGCAGTGGTGTCCTACATGAAGACATGTCATGTAGCTGTGACATGACCAAGGGTGCGGGAATATATTCTGTTTTCAACATGACCACACAACTTGTATTCACTACATGACCTCAATTTGCCCAGTGTGTATCACTAAAATAGAGCTTTGAACTAGCTATGATCATGGCAAGTTGATCCAGCACTCTTGCTGATACTCCTGAAGCCCCATATTTAATTTAAAATGTCAGTTTGGTGGAGTGAGGTCCATGTTTTCATTTCAATATTTACAGAATGTGCATTTCTGATCAGAATGTGCTTAAGGGTGTGTTCACTTTTGCATTTAAATTTGGGCTACCAAACACCCAAATTTGTCATTTTTACTGCAATTGTGCAAATACCACGGTAAAATAATAACAACCAAACGGGGCAAAGTAAAAGGGGCAAAGTGAACAGCCCTTGATAAACTTTTATTACACATCACTTTGCAATCTGCTATTCAAGAAGCAGCAGTTTCCAAACAACCACAACTAAAATCTTGAGAGATTTGACACATGTAACTGTTAAAACAATCTCCATCATCTGCCACACCCAAAACCAACAATTAAAAAGTCATGTGACACTGTCAACAAGCGACTCACTGATAACTTCATACAATCTTTCACATACTGATATTTCTACCTAAGAAACGTAGTGTTATTTCGTTATTTACTTTGCTCTTGTATCTCGATGTGCCTTCATGGGGCAAAATAAAAGTTAGAATCCAGTACTACAGACTATTTTTTTGCAAATCTAGACCCACATCATATATAGCTCATGTAGATCACAAGCAAAAAAATGAATAAACACGTCGAATTGAACCTGAAACTCAAGAGAAACCGTCCAAATTGGCACTACTCAGTCATCTTTGCTTAATGCAGAAGCCTTTGCTAACATCTCATCTACTGCCATAGGTTCCCAATCAACAGCTCCAGTACCATCTTGGGATAAAGTTTTGACAAACACCACATCATCTTCCATGTAAATCACTAAACCTGATGAGTGTTTCTGATTAGACTGGTATTCTCTTGAAACTCTATATAGATACTTTCCCTTAGATTCAAGTGATTTACCAAGCGGAATGAGAATTAAATTTAATAGAGCCGCTTCTTCTTCAACGATCGATTCGAAAGTGACTTCCTCAAATCCGGCTCGTCGGGTGACTTTAGATCTAGACTTGTCCTTTGATCCCGATCTTCCTTGGCTATCCTTAGAAGATGATAGGTCAATTAGAGGCCTGGCAACCAGATCAGGCTTTTCGAGTTTCGATTCAAGGTCAAGACCGAGTGATGACAATGAACGAGCTTGATTCATCATTTCAATTCCTCGAGCAAACCCGACTCGGATCGCGGGGACTTCATTGTTCAAATGATCTGGGAACACGCCTTTCCACCAATTGCTCCATGCTCCAATCTGATCCATATTCCCAGTCCTTGCCACTAACCAAATCCATAAAGTTTCAAGCCATTTGACAAAGAATTCAGAAAACAATCCATCAAGTATTTCACGATTCGTGATAATAGTCGTCCATCTAAGCAAAGTATTAAAAGCTTTGAGGTCTTGTTGTTTGGGATTGATGATCAGGTGTGCTTTTAAGTATCCGGCTAAATTAGGCACTAAGTTTTTAAGTACTAGCTTATCCCAGTCTCGGCGTTTGAACACATCCCGTTTCCATACTAACAAGTCCTGAAGCATATTCTGTTCTTTGGTACTATCTTCAGCCGCTGTAAATTTCCATGCCTTCATCCATGTCGCCAACTTCAATTTTACTTCCTGTAATACTAATTCATTACGATACGAACCAAGATGTTCCAGCCACGGAAATACAAACAAATGCAAAGCCATCGATGGTGCTCCCTCGTCATTGGTTGAAACTGAGTTCGAGTGTCGGTCTCGAAATCTCCAGCTATCGATAGAAGATACAAGTCTAGGTAAAATGAGTTGATCGAGGAAATTGTCGTGAACAAATTGAGGTAGGAGGGGTCTCCATCGAACAAAGACTTCGATCATATCTTCACACTGAACAGGATCCCAAGAATTGACAGTCGATCTTATCTTAGGTACCCAATCGTTCCAAATCAAGCTTTCATAAGCTGTCATCTTGCGGTTGACGTTGGGGTTTCTTGTCGCTTTGTCATAATAAAAATCCATAGAGCTCGTAATGTCATCCGCATTTCCTTGGTGTGAACTATTCGAATTGTTCTCCAGGCGAAAGCATTTTTTAAAGCGTTTCAATTCTGCGACAGAGAGGTTGGGCTGTTGCAATACGTCCCAATTTTGCCACACGCGTCGTAACTATGATTAAGATTCAGTCAGTGAAAGTCCAAGAAGATGATTCTGGTACAATGAGAACTCACAATTGGAGCGAGAGCAGAGACTGCGACCTCATCCAAGTTCATATCGTCATATTCCACCCGTTTATCATCTTGAAAAAACTCCAAGAGCTCATTGAAAGATTCATCGAATTGTTCCAACATGCCACATATTTCTGCACCCTGAGTATCTTGTTTGATGATGCTGAGGATGTTAAGATACGTAGCCTTGATCTTGGATGAGATGGCGATAATTCTTTTCATATTGTTAAGCTTTTCTTCTTTGATCTTCATCATTTCTGCCGATTTGGCTCGATCCTTGGCCAGTTGTTCTTGTTTCTGTTTGATTGCACTTCCCTCCTTAGCCAGATTGATAAGATTTCCTTTGCCCATATCACAAATCAATGCAAGATTGTGCATCAATTCAGGTAATCGTTGTTCTTTTGACTCTTCGGTGGGTCCTTTAGAATGATGGAGTAATGTAGTACTCAAACTAGGAAGTTTACGACCTGTCAAGTCAATAATTTCACCTAATCCCGAATTCAAGCCTGCATTTTCTGGATCATCGGCTAATTCAGATATAATATCTTCATAAGTTCGATGAATTACTTTATTCTTCTTCTTTTCCGCCTTCGGTTTCGCTTTCCACGCTTCTCGGACGACCTTGGTTTCTTTTTGGGATCGATCAACCTTTCTACCTTTTCGATCTTCGTCATCATCAACAATCTTCCCACTCCGTCGGTCTTCCTCTTTGGCCTGCTTCGTACGTTCTTCAAATCCTTCGTAGCTAAGACCCATTCCTTTTGGCCTTACTTTACTCTCCAATGGCGTTACGATACCTTCACCTTTCGCCCCCAAGCCGGTTCCAGACTTCCATCCCATCTTTTCCAACATCTTGAGACCCATCGATGAGTGTTTGCTACTGGCAAGTTTGTCAAAATGCTGTTGCTCGGCTCGAGAGAGAGGCTTCTTTTGCACTATGGGTTGCATGGACTCAGAGGCTGAAGCGCCAAGGAACGATCGCCGTGGTAAAGATGGGGAGTCCTCGGCTTCTGAATTTCCTTTCATCGGGGAATCGTTGATGGCTTGATTGTCCAACTCGGTGGTCTTTGAACCGATTCCTGCTCTTCTCAAGCCGGGGTTCGTTGATCCTGAACTCAACATAGCGCGAAAGTCGTTGTTGGACGCTGACGCGCCTAGACCCAGGCCTGCCCCAAGACCAAGTTTGGGACGGTTGAGATTGCCCATGTCTGGATCGTCTTGCTCATCCATGGCGGCAGTGTTCTCCATCTCATCATGTTTTTCAGAGTCGGATTGGTCAGATTCATCCCCAGAGCTCGTAGATGAGTCAGATTCGCCCCCTTGAGTACCAGGACCTTGGATCGAAGACTCGTGAGCTGATACATCTGGATCGAGGGTGTCTTTCGACGTGGATGGTACGAATAATGGAGTCCTATAGCGCAATCAGATGAAGTCAGTCAATAATTCAAGGTGATCGAAAATGAGAATCGAGGCTCACTTGTGCAAACGTTTGTCAACCTTTTTTGATTTTCTTGAATTCTCTTCTTCTTCTTCATCACCAAAAACACCATAAAGTGCATCTTCTTTGCCATCCCTTCTCATTTTCTTTGCTCGTTTCGATTGATAAGGATCGCGAAATAATTCATTTGCTGCTTTCAAATCACCATCTTCAAAGTCGTCATCAGCGCTAGAATCGTTCGAGCTCGAATCAAGGTCGGATTCGTCCAACAGGTTGTTTCTTCTTTTACCCATTCCGATGTGTGATGCTGCAGAGGTTGACAATGCGATCGAATTTGTTTCAAATTATTTGGAGGAGGCTGGTTCTGGCATTGAGTTTCAAATGCAAGTTTGCACCGGGCACGCACGAGGCGACAGTGAGGTAAATCGCTATGAAGGGGCATCAATAATGTCACATGCGGGACTGTCTGATGACAGGTCTCCTTGGCTCCCGCTCATTCAAACTCATGTTCTTCACGATCCCGATTCCCAGAACACCAAGTCAGATGCTCCAGCCAATTTAAACCGCATTCGATTACACTTCAACATCAATGGCTAACTCTCGTCTCGGTGGGCAAGAACGCACACTTATAGCCACCATTGGAGATGAGGTTAGCTTTTTCTGACGTCATCTGATTCGGGCCTTAAGACATCACCGCCTCAATGAATCTAACATGTATCTCAACTCAAACCTCTCAAAGGACTCTATCACTGGTCTACTGCTCGCTGGAACGGTGAGCCCACATTCATCAATTCGCCGGACCACTTCACCACTGATCGAATTTGGTGGTAATCATGAACGATCTGTCAGGGTCACATCACTCAGAAGGGAAGCAAGAATTTCCTGGTGGTAGATTCAAGTTGAGCGCAAATTACTCTTCACCCTTGACATTACTTCATGCTGATCGGATCAGAAATATATCCTCTCTGAGTCTAGAAACCTCCGTCGAGACTATCCAAGCTACATTTGATGAATTTACAACAGGTCGAGATGACATTGCGATTGTTTTGATCAACCAGCACGTATGTTCCTCGTCAATTTAATCGTTTGAGATTATCATCTTCATTTAGTGATTTTTCCGAAAACAAAATAGATTGCGGACAAGATCAGGCCTTCAGTCGACAAGTATGTAGCCGCATTTCCCGCGCTATTGGAAATCCCATCGAAAGATCACCCATACGGTCAGTCTAACTCTTTCTTGAGATGAATCTGGGCTGCATCTATTCTCAGGCTCACATACTTATAAATTGAATTTTCATCTTGGCTCTGTCTTAGATCCCGAGAAAGACAGCGTGCTAAAGCGGGTTCGAAAGTTGTTTGGGGAGTAGGGGTCTCAATTATGTACTCTCAGGCTCTTAACGTGTCTCTAGTACTTTTTTTCTCTTTTAATCTATCTTCTCTATCGTCTTGACCTGAAATGACCCTGGTGTAACTTGTAGGTGGCTGATGACTTTCAATGTGGTTTCAAAGTTTGATTTCAGAATATCGCATCTTGGTATGCGTGATGAGCAGGATCTTTGTAACTGAGAGATGCTTCTACGGCCCAGTGTGATCCGGGTGAAACTTACCTAAATAGCATTTGGAATCTCCAACCAAAACATTTGACATGCACAAGCTTGTGAAACCACCCTATATTGTACCCTTACAGGCAATGGGTCATAGTGGTCAGGGCCGAGAACTTTTGATCTCCCATATTGCATACATTATGGTCTATCGCAGTACTGCATTCACACATCAATGTTTAGCCTTATGGTTTACGCGATAGGAGAGGAGACAAATGGCCTGAGGAAAGAGAGATGGGAAAATAAAAAAACCCTGAAACAAGAGACAAGGGTGTTCTATGAAAGTGCAAGTGGAGCTTACACAGTTTACCCATAAAACAGCTGAACTACTGAATGAAGGTAAATTTACACTCTTATAAATATTTGTAGACCACTTTGAAACTTTATGTATGTTAAATCAGGTTCTCCTTTGTTTGGTGGACATGTCATTTCCCACAGTTCAAATTCCAATCTACGATGCTTCCTGAAGGTATATCTTGGACTGGAAACCCTATATATCCCTGTGAACCTTCAGTAATCTCTTTCTTCCAAGAGTTCAAAAGATAAACAATAAAGAGTCTTGGAACAAGATTCTTGTTTCTGAACCCAGCAAGGCTCCAGAACATAGCATTGGGATCATCAAATCCAATGACAGGATTCACTTCACTGGATTTGTAGTTGTAGGAGCATTTCAGATGTTTGTTTTGAAGATTTAACATCCTCCATTGAGAAAAGACTTCCTTGAGAAACTTCCATGCATTTAGGAGCAACTTTTGAAGTTGTGACTCTGTTAAGTGTTTTTGATTGAGAATTTTGATCATGCCAATATACACAGGAGTCACTTTGTACTCGGCCATACTGACAGCCCTGGTCATGAGAGCAAGATGCTTCAGTGATTGAGGTGGAAGACCAGATGAAGTGTGATTTCCATTGATCAAATCATAGTGACTCTTTATATCATGAATCAGCTCCTCAAAAAATGTGTGAACATCTCTACACATCTCTCTTCCAATAGGTGTATGAAACTGTGCAGCATTGGAACTCAAGGCAATGAAATTCTGAGACAATGCTTCTTCTTCCCCATGCAAATGCCATCTTGATCTTGAAAATTGCTCTGGTCCCCAGAAGGCTTCATTCCTGATACCCATCCTCTCATACAGTCCTCCTTCAATCAAATTGGAGTCAGTTTTGTATATCTCCAGGATTCTTTCTGAATAGGGGGATAGTTTTCCTTTGGGTATTCTTGATCTTCCTGTCTTTTCAGCCCAATCAAGAGAAAGCAGATGGACCAGTGAGCATGATATGTTCTTATCACTTTTAATATCCTTCAAGTATTTCAGGTGGAATTTGGGGTCTGAGAAAAGCTGCAAGGTAAATTGAGTAGCTCTCCCTAAACCCAGATCTTCAACCTCAACATTTTTCCAGGTTTCAAAAAATGATTTCATGTACTGCCAACCATCAGTAAGAAGGATCTCAAGATCATCCTTCACATGTATTTCAGCCTCAAACACTCTTAAAATTCCAAGGAATACCATAACAATTGCATACCCAGCATTCTTCACGGCCAAAGCTGCAGCTTTGATTGCTTTAGGATTCTCTCCAAACCTTAACTTCATTTTCTCATATATATCATAGAAAGCATCAAATATCTCATAACACAGATTTGAAGACCTGTTAACTTGGATAATTCCAATCTTCTGCAGCAGATAAAATTGGTCTCTTGAACCGTATGAAATCCTTGCCTCACAGAAGGATTTTATATGGTTTGGTGTATTGTGTAATTCCCTCAAATTATTTTGAAGGATTGAATTTGAACCATCATTTTCAGAAAATGGTCCTTGGCTTGTCCTGTCATCTCTCCATAATTGATATGAATGTTTCCCTCTGTTTTTTACACTATCATCAGTGAAGGCTGAAGTTGTTTCTGCAGACAGCTTCTTGGATGCATTTTCATGATTTGTCTTCTCAGCATTCAGTGCACATATCTTCCGTTTCTTTGAGTTATATCCATGTTCAGCTTCCATCTCTGGACCCACAGAATATTGAACACTTTTTAGATTATGAGCTATTTCTCCCAAAGAATGCTGGCTTTCAAATAATTGCAGAGGATTCCTGTCTTGATCCATATATGGATTATTATTGTCAATGCATATATGATAATTGGAGAGGTTTGGTATTGGGCAATCAGACTTGGTGTGCTGGGATGAAGGATAAATACTATTCCCAAGGTTGTCTGTGACCAGTACTTCTGCATGATTACCAACTTGAGAACCTAGTGTGGATTGCTTACTATAACCCATGTAATCAATTGCTTCAATTGGATTGTGAGGATGTGCTGCAAAGGTTGGAAGGATGATGCTTTTTGATTCATGATGGATTTTTTGGCCAAGGTCACCATGGGCTGGTTCTTCTATGTTTTTGAGCTCTTTGCCTGGATTGTGGACTACAAAGAATGTATCTGAATGCATGTCTTGCTGTGTAAAATCTACTTTGGGATAATTCAAGTCAAACCCTAGAGGATAATTTGGCAATGAGACAGATTCATTGTGATCAAGCATTCTGGGGTTTGTCTGTAGTCCTAAACATGACTGGGAAAAAAAATATTTCAAAACAAGCACCAGAAAGAATGTTGATAGCCATGAGCTTCCTGACTTCTTTTGATTGTACATGGGGATGAATATGGATGGATTTCAGAAATTTATGGTGTTGTTCTTACTACTTGAAAGAGGATGGAATTTGGAGTTGAGTGTGCATTTGAAATTTAAATCTGCTAGTACAGTTCAATCTTGTAATCATGAGGTCAAACATGTTGATAATCAAGCATCCTCCATTTTGAAACAATTAAATATTATCTAAAAAATGTTACCAGTTTCATATCTGGTGTGTGTGTCACCGGAGGTGTGTGTAGGAGTGATATGTTATCAGCACAATACAACGTGAAGATGTACATAAAGAGTGAGGAACTAAAAATTGATGTCTGCACACAATTTGTTATCATTGCATCTATGTGGGAAGTGGCAAAGACAAGCTCCCCATAGCAGTTACATGGTGTGTATTGAAATACACTAAGATACAAATCCTCTGGCTTTGTGGAGTCTGAGCACACACAATCCAGTAGATCTGTAGGGAGTCCCTTGTTGTAACAAAATCTCTATCCAATATTTTAATCTACTTCTTCAATATTCCTTTTTGGTTTTATGCAATTAGATCCAATTACATGCAACTGTTGTAACTTGTACCATGTCTTTACTCACAAAACTTTGGTCTAGTTCTCAACCTAAATATGATGATGAATTGTATCACCAGCTACAGTATACCAATCTTATGTTCTGATAAAGCTTTCATTTTTTTACATTCATTGTTGAGATATCTTCTTGTACAACTACCACTTGACATCACAAGTTGTGCTCCTGTCTCTTCTTGTTCTTCCTACCTTTGTGTAACTACATGTAGCTACCTACCCAAGTAGAACACTCAAGGTCACTTTTGTCAGATTTTTTGACCACCTTTTCCATCAACTCCTTTTCCCCAACCTTTCAAATTACTTTTTGGACAGCATGTCTGTGGATTGTTTATACACAAATTACCCACAATGCATGTTGTGGGTGGCAGCTGTACACTTAACCATCTACATTTTCCAACTGATAGGGTACATTTAGCAACTGGCAGGGCGGGCAGACATCCCAATTGAGCACATAAAACTGCTTATTTTACCTGCCACATTGGGGATTCTCTGAGTCTGAGGGTATTGCATAATTTGGTGTGCAAGTGTCCACTGGAGCAGGAGCGCCTGGAAGCGCCTGGAAATGCCATTTTGAGGGGAGGAGCACCCAAAGATTTAACCACATCAGAGATCTGTCTAAAATACAACAGGAATCTCTCACCAATTTATCTTCTACAAATGATCAAATCCATATGATACATGATGGCCACCAAAGCTGCTGCTGGCAAGTTGTTGTGGATTGATCTGCCTAAGTAAAGCTGTCCTCAATGGACTGGGTTATTTTTTTTGAGTGAATATTGCAATAGCCGGCACTCTCCAAGTATATAAACTTCAAGGATAGATTAGTAAATTCTTGAAGGATGTAGACAATATATGTCTTCAAGTTTTCCACTTCTTATTTTTGCATCACATGTTTTTGCACCTATCACACATTTTGTCCCCCCCCGCCAAACCCTTTTTGAAAAGTCACATCCATCACACAAGGCTCACAGAGCATCTATTCCAGACCATCAGTCAATGATTGGGTAGCCTCATTTCTTACACTGATGGGAGTTATGTCAGAAGGTAACCCTTGCAACAAGTCTACCTCATCCATGAGATACATCTTGTGTGTCTGACCATACGGATACTGACCAAAGAGATATCATGTGTGACTCAATCAACCAGGTCTACATATTAAAAGGCTCAGATATGAGCTAGTCTTGGTAGATTTGCTGTATTATTAAGCTTGAAGAAGAATTAAGGTGACCAAGTAGGACCAAGGGTGAATGGATCAGTAGAACAAAATATTTATTTGAACTCTATGAGACAGCACCCTGAAACCAAGATAGAGAAGCTCATGCTTTAGCCTCAGTGAATCCATCAAATAACTGATCTAAATTCTAGCATTCCATTTTAGACTCCTTACCTTCAAACAGTGATGGCCTGGTTACTTTCAGGCTCTCTTCCTATAAACTCCCAAATTCTGCTCATTTCCCAAGAGACAAAAAATTTATCCTGAGTCAAATATTTCTCTGGGGCTTTTCTTTTACAGCACAGGGCTCATATGGCTCCTTGAATCTTCTCTTTGTGTAAGCTAAAAGATGTTGAAAGATGTTAAACAAGATTACACAGTGCATTTGTTGATCTTTTGTTTTTGTTTCATCCTTACCAACAATCTCTTAACAAAGGCCCCAAGTCATTATTTTTCTGTTTCTTTTATGTACTAGCATTTTCCTGATCCACTCTCATCACCAATTATCTGACCTACTTTCAGAAATCTCATTCTACCCAGCATCCAGATCTTTTAGCTTTCCAAATGACATTAGGGGGTTTCAAGTTCAATTTTTTGCATAATTTTTTAATACATTCAGACAAGTCTTTTGTAAAAAAAATTCTTTGTAAAAGCAAGGTATTTTTAATTCAGGACACCTAAAAAAGTGTCCTGCTTTAAAAAATTTACGCATATCTTACAACAAAACGGGCAAGTTTTTGTAGCATAAAAATACGTCAAAACATTCAACTTGAAACCCCCTATTATAGTTTTTCAGCAGGATCCTGAGTTCAAGATGATGAACATGCTCAAGGTTCTGTTTTTATAAAGATGCTGTTGATTTACCACAAGCTAAGAATTCATCCTTCCAAACTTTATGAATTGCAGAACCAAGGAGTGAGTACTGTCTCTGGGGCATTTCTTTGTGTATTTCAAAGAAGTAGTGCCAAACCAGTTCTTTAATTTCTCTTTGGTTTTCCATTGAAACCTTGGGGTGAGGCGGGGGGCAAATGAGGGCAAATGCATCAAACCCCCCTTTGGTATCCTGCGGGCTTAAGGCAATTGGGTTCGGGCTCGGGCTGCCTCTTGGATGCCGGATTTACTTCGGTTCAGGACCGGGTCTGGGGCCTTTTTAAATTCAGGCTGAGTACGGGTAGGCTACTACCCGCTTTCCTGGGTCGGGTTTCACCCTGATCAAGTCCCATGAAAACAGGGGAAGACCGAGATCCGAATGCGATAGCTAAGCATACCCGACCCCGAAGCCACCACATAAACAAACCGAATTGAAAATCGCAAATTGAAATCAAACAACAGAAAACAGAAAATCAAACCCAATCCAATCGAATCGAAGAAAAGATGAGAAACATAAAACTATTAAACCATTTCATCAAACCTATCAACCCATTCAAACCATCAATCCAAGCCATCAACTTCAGACACATCCGATATTATCATGACCGATCTGTTGATTTCTCAGGTTTAAATGAATCACAAGTCGAAGTAAGTGATCAGCCAGGGCCAGATCGGGTTATAAACCATTTCAAACACTCAAAACAAAACAAAAAAGTTAATTTTTTTTCTTTGTTTTGTTTTTTTTCTGGGGGGATTCTTATCTTTAGCTTAGAGAAGTTATCAAAGGTTTTGTAGATTCAGAAGTCGCTCCATTGGCTCATCAAACTGATTTACAAAACGATTTTCCAAATGTAAATGATTATACATATCTCTGTCTCTTGATTCAAAACAAAAAGATCTATTGTTGAAGTTTTTTTTCTAAACTAAGATGATCAAATGAATTTCGAGAATGTTTTTTTTTTATTTAGGAACTTTGGAAGAAATTTGGAGAGATGGGATTAGTGAGTTCATTCTTGATATCAAATCTTGAAACTTTAAACCGGATTTGAAATCACTAAACTTGATATATGCACCTAAACGGTCTGATTCTAATTAGTTAGGAATCACTGTACCCGAGAAATACGGAGGATTAAATAAAGGATATCTAGACCATATCATAGCCATGGAAGAGATCTCAAGAGGATCAGGTTCGATTGGATTATCATATGGAGCTCATACGAATCTGTGTATCAATCAAATCCATCGAAACGGAACCGATTCACAAAAACAAAAGTATTTACCTGATCTTATCTCTGGTCAAAAGATTGGATCATTGGCTATGAGTGAAGTCGAATCGGGTTCAGATGTGGTTTCGATGAAACTTTTGGCCATTGAAAAAGATGATCATTATCTTTTGAATGGAAATAAGTTTTGGTAAGTCGGTTCGATTTGATCCATCAAACCTTTAACCATCAATCACCCATTGATCCATTTCTTTTGGTATATATATAGGATCACCAATGGACCCAACGCCTCAACACTAATAGTTTACGCCAAAACCAATCCCCCCAAAGGTATCACGGCATTCATCATCGAATCTGATATGGCTGGGTTTTCCACCTCACCAAAGTTAGATAAATTAGGCATGAGAGGTTCGAATACATGTGAATTAGTCTTTGAAGACTGTAGGGTCCCAAAAGAAAACGTTTTAGGTGAGATCAATGGTGGACTAAAGGTTTTAATGTCAGGTTTAGATTTAGAAAGATTGGTTTTAAGTGGAGGTCCTTTAGGACTTATGCAATCTGCTTTTGATGTTCGTTTCCTTGGTTTTGTTTTGAGTGTTTCTCGAAATTGATTTTCTTTTTTTTTTGGGTGGGGAAGTTTAGGTGGCTATGCCTTATATACATGATCGACGTCAATTTGGAAAACCGATTGGTTCTTTCCAATTAATCCAAGGGAAAATAGCAGGTAAGCTTACCTCTTACCGTTTATGGAACATCTGATCCAGAAATCCATTCTAATGGTCATCAAGCTATGTTTTAATCTTGGAAACTTTAGATATGTATACTAAGATTAGTGCATCTAGGTCTTATGTTTATGCAGTGGCTAGAGCATGTGATCAAGGAAAGGTTAGTAGAAGAGATTGTGCTGGAGTGATTCTTTATACATCAGATCGAGCATTAGAAGTAGCCACAGGTGAGTAGGAAAGCGGTTGATGAAAGCTCGCGTGTGTTTTTTCTTGAAATTGATTGAGATTATGGTTCGGTTCGGTTTGGGTAGATGCGATGCAAATGTTGGGTGGAAATGGATATATCAATGAGTATCCTACCGGAAGGATTTTTAGAGATGCGCAACTTTATAGGGTAGGAGCAGGTACACAAGAAATCGTAAGCAGACCTTTGATTTGATTTGAGTTTGATCTGAAAGATAAAAGAAGATGAGATGACTGATTGGTTTGGTTTTTTTTTGATTTGGTTGGGGTTCAAACTTTTAGAGAAGAATGTTGATTGGTAGATTGTTTAATGAAGATTATTCAAAGGTTTGAATGTTTGCCTATCCTTTTTTTTTCTTTTGAATTAGCAATTGGTTGTACTATTAAGTTTGGTGCAAGCAGATCAAGTTGTTTCTTTTTTGTATGATTTGTATTAGATTAGTTTATGATGTCAAAGCAATGTAATCTTGAGTGTGGTGATAGATCAGGATTCAGGAGAGTGTTACTGATGGGGATTTGAAAAGTTTGATTTTCTAATTTGATAGTTGTATAGGAGTTAAGTGTTGATAGTAGATAGAGAGATGAGATTGGCAGATGAAATGGAAATGGTTCAGGAGAAGAATGTGAATGTTAGTATTTGATTTTAGGAGAAAGTGAAAGTTGGAATGTGTTAAATGAAAATGGAATTCAAGTGGTTGTGTTGAATTCGATTTTCTCCGAAACTTATAACTACATAAAACCCACTTCAACTATCAAGTATTACTATCACTATATCACTATTAGTCACTATCAAAAGAACACTTACAAATAGAAAACTAGAAAAACAAAAGGAAGAAAACAGTTCAAGATCATCATGCCATTCGGTCCAACTCACGATTTAATCAAACTACTATCAACTTGGTCATTAAATGCTTACTTTCAATCTATCATCTCAACTAACTCTCATCAAGTTCCAATCGATCATCCTATCATCGTAGCAAGTAATCATTGGAATATGATCATAGATGTATGTATGCTTCATTCTTTTCTTCTACTCTCTTCAACAGATTAAAAATACTAATTCTTTGAAAATTCGAAAATCTTTAGCCAGCTTTATTATCAACTCAACTCACTCATGGGATCAAATTACATTATTGGGCAAAGAATACACTTTTTAAAAATCCAATCATTCGATTCCTCTTGATCGATTCAGGTAATATTCCAGTAGATCGAACCACGAAAAACAATCAGGTCTTTTTCTTTTTCTTTGATCACTTTCAATTTCATTTCTCAATTCTCTTAACATCTTACAAGAATCTCAAATCGATCTTTCTGATGGAAAAATCTTCTTTTGTATTTTAACTTTTGATTTAGTTACTCTTTAAAGGTACATTTGATGTACTTAAATTAGGTGAAGCAGTAGCACTTTTTCCGGAAGGTACAAGTTATACTGAACCAAGAATCATGCAAATCAAGGATGGAATCGGATGGGTATGTTATTGAAAGTTGTGTATGTTCTTATACAAAAAACACACACCAAAACAAAACACACATAGGCAAAAAAAAATGACCTCTTGATGATTTCTTGACTAATTTTAATTTTCGAATTTCTTTTTCATCAACACGAAAAATCAAAAAAATCAAAATCGAAAAGACGGCATTAGAATATGCCAAGAACTTAAGATCTACAGGTTCAAAACTTTCAGGTTCGAAAGAAACTGCCTTAGGATTAAGTTCATTACCTCAAGATTCTGAACCCAAAGATGTGAAGATAGTGATTGTAGGATTAAATTATACATCCAAGACTCGATATAGATCATCAGTTCAATTAGAGTATGCCGAACCGATTGAGATTTCCAAACGATTGATCACGAAATTCATGAGTGAAGATGAAGGTGATGCGAAATCATCGGTGAAAGAATTGATGACTGAAGTGGATTCTAGATTAAGATCTGTGACGATCAATTCACCTGATTGGGAAACTCTTTGGTGTGCTGAATTGGTTAGAGAATTCATTTGGGTAGATGGTCATGGTCCAATGCAACATTATAGAGATCATATGCAAAGGTATGTTTCAAGCAAAAAAATGGGTGGATTCTTTTATACGAGTTTTTCTACTTGAGTTCATACGAGTTAACTGATGAATGAATGCTTGGATTGATATTCAGGTTAATCAAACTCTTTTCGATACCTGAAGAAGATTCATTATCATCAAAACCGAGGATGAAATTAAAATCACTGAAAACTCAATTAATCTCTTACCATCGTTTACTTCAAACTTATCAAACCAATCATCATGTTTTATTCAATTCGATTCCAACCCAATCCGAAGAAACTCATCTCATCCTTCATCAATCTAAACTGATCTTGAGTTTTTTGGTCTTTAAATTACCTTTTTTTATCTTACCTGCTTTCTTTCATTTACCAATGTATTTGGGATCTTATTTAGGTTCAAGACTTCAACGTAAGTCCTTCTGAATTCATTTAATTCCTGTGTCTATGTGTTTTAGATCTTGATGTTTACCTTTGGTTTGGGTTTTCTTCTTCTCTATTAGCTAAAGAACCTGAAAGCATCTCACAAAACAAATTAACCTTGGGTTTATTGTTCACTTTGATCTCCATCCCGATTTACATCTATCAACTAAACTCATTCTTATTAAACTCGATCTCAACCCCATTAACATTGATGTCTAAACTGATGAGTATGGTAATTGGACTTTCGATGATCTTAATAATTAGAAAACTACATGATTTAATGATTGATGAGATCTTATTGAATTTAAAATCAATTGAATTCTTATGTTTCAAAATCGATCAAACCTCTTTAAACCGATTGAGAACGTTAGGCTATGAAACTTGGATGGAATTTAATGAGATCTTTGTAAATGATCAGGATGATGATGATGATGATGATTTGATGGGATTAAAAGACTTTAAAGAATTAGTTAAAAGTAGATCGATTAAATCTAATCTTAATTCAAAGTCTTGTTTATCTAATCAGAAACTTAAACAAATTTAATTATAGATCATTAAAACTGATTGGTATGAATTTTGGTGGGGTTTCGTATTGTAAAAAGAAGACAGTCATCAAATGTGTTTGTGTGTGTTTCTCTTTTGGTTTTATTGATCAGTTTTGTAATCTTTCAATTTCTTTAGTTCAGCTTTTATATGTTTTTGAATATTATTATTGAATTTCATTGACAAAACATTTTTTTCTTTGATGTTAGAGAATTGTAAATAGGACTATAGTTTAAGAAGAAGTTTTTTTTCTTTGATGTTAGTTAGGATTGAGGATATGAATTTATAAAGGATAATCTTATCAAGTTATTGTTTGATGTGGGAACGTTCCTGGGAGAAGGTAAATCCTTTAACTTGCTTATTTGTATGAATGAATTGAATAATTCTTTTATGTTGGAATTCAGTGTTCTCTTGATCTGAAAAAGGACTACATGTTCAGAGTTTTCAATCCAGTTTCTGCACATCCTTTTAGGGAACATTCACAATGTAGAGTGCTGGTCAGCATTTCCTAAGGGTGTGTTCACTTGAGCAATTTATGGTGAGAAATCACATTCTACAAAATTTAAAGTGTCTATTGGGTGGTGCATGTTTCATTTTTGCATTAAAAGATTTACAGAATGTGATTTCTGGTCAGAAATTCTTTAAGTGAACTTGCCCTAAAGTGAACACACCCAAAGTATATCAAGGTTTGTCAAAACACGCAGTTTCTGAATTTCTGGTCCAGTTTTTGATTGCAAAGAACAAAACAAGCCAAAGTGAAACATACTCAAAAGCTACATTAATGAAAAAAAAGTTTAGGAACTCACTTAGGTCACCAATCCAATCTATCAAGAAACCAATTCTTTCATCATTCAAATTCACAAACCACCCTTTCATTTGTAAGACTCTTACACAAATATTTCTTATTATGAAATTCCTCCACAGCTTTCATAGCAATCTCAACTGAATTGTATTTAACTCTAGCGGTTTGATAAAGTTTACTTTCCATTGTTTCTGAGGAGATCTTTAGATCACCTCTTTCGATTGATAAGATTGGAAACTTTGCACGGTTTCCTGATTTACCTGGTCTATATTTCTCTGCGCCTCTCAAGGCATCTTGTCTGTGTTGAAGTTTATTTGCCAACTTAAGTTTTTTCAAAAAGTGAACAATCAGAAGATCAAGTTGAGTTTCTGAGAATTGATGATGTTTGTAAAAAAAGAAGTCCTTACTTTAAAAGCATCTGCTCCAACTTCTAAGAATGTTTAATACTGATTTCATTAGCTTCGTTTGGGATCTTCATCAATTTCATGATGAAGGGTGGATCATGATTCGGGATCGTTGGTTTGGGGAATGGTTCGGGTTTGATAGGTTTGGATGTTTCTGCTAATTCAATCTTTTTGGATTCCTCTTTCTGATCTTGAATTTGAGCCAATCTTGCACGTTTCGAAACTGGTTTCTCGATCTCAGGTTTATTGTCTTCAATTTCAATCAACGCTCTCCTTTTTGAAGTAGCTAATCGTGGTGGTACTCTGACTATCGGCTCAGATCGAAAGGAGTTTAATTGTGCAAGAATATCGTGTGCTACAACACAAACCTGGATGTCAATACTTTAAAATTCATAAAGCTTTGTCGGCTTCCTCACTGAAAGAAAAGTCACTCACGGATTTCCAAACGCTGATTGTTTCGCTCAGATCTAAGTGCCTTCTTAATAAGATCTCCAATAGGTGAAGAAGAAAGCTCTATTTTAGAAATCTTTGATCGTCTTACACTTATACCACGTAAGATCATTGCATAAAATAATAATTTATCATTGGTTTTGATTAATAAACTCATTAAAGAGTAAGGTTTATTAATCAGTTCGTCTGATAAAGCTGCTATTCCAGGTTCTGGAAAATTCAAAATCGATTTAAATAATTTGGTTCGAATCGTTTCATCTATTTTGATAGTAGGTATTATTTTTGGATTTGGTTCGAAGACCGTATTGATTAATGGCATGATGATGTTCATTAAGTTCGTATAGGCTTCCACTGGACATTCTCTTGAGCTCATGGTTATAATTTATCTCGACTGTAGATCTTCAGAGGATGTATTCACTTCAAGACGGTTTTCATGGATTCATTGGTCGTTAAAAATCGGTATTCCGAGCGTTTTCGAGTGTCTATGTGGGTTTTAGTTTGGTTAAGTTTTCCTTGTTGGGTCGCGTTGAGTCGCGTCGACTGGTTGAGGCATCCTCACGATCGCCATGGGGTTTGAAGCAGAAACCCGAACCCTCTCGACCTCTCTTCGGGCCGGAATAGCGGATCTGAGACGAATAGCCGCCTGACGGACTGCATCGGCCGAGTCTTGCGAGTTTATGATTTCGAGTTTGTATGTATAATTTGGAGATCTTTCACAACAGGCAAAAAAATATACGAATGAATGTTACCGAAATCAATAAACCATTTAGGATATCGACCGTTCATCCTCAACATTCGATGTCCATCAATCTCTTTAACCTCTCAAAGTATACTATGGACCATAAATCACTTTGAATCAAGATTCGGAAAGATATCATACTGTAAATTTCCCAAGGTAAGCCAATGTGATCAATTGTTTTAAAAAATTGTTTAGAATTGACTCTCAAAGATATCGATGTCACATTTTTCTTTTTGTAAAGCTTAGGATCCAGATACAGAATGGTATCGAGGATTTGGATTTATACATTTTATTGAAACTTCAGCTGCTTTAACATGTTTAAAATCTGGACCGATTCATGAAATCTTAATTCCTTCAATTCAATCTCAATCTCTAAAACATGGTCAATTACGTCTTTCAGATCTTAAGACTAATGAATTTCAAGGTGATTCAGAAATCATTAAATGTCTAGTTGAACAAGGAAAACCATCAAGTTGAGTTAACTTTTGTTTTTCAAGAAATCATAAAAATCCAATACTGATAGGTTTTAGAATTAAGTTCATAGTGGATTGGAACAAAGACCTACAATTGATGGGATTCATGCTCAAGCTCATCAATCTGTCAATCACGAAGAACTCCAATCGATGATTCAAGCCTTTGGTGGGTTTTATGGTGAATTACTACATAAACGACGTACTAGAAAGTAAGATTAAAGCTATATCACTTTTACTTGTGGCCTCACTACGCATATGGGCATTCGAGAATCGGAGCAGAAAAAGTTATGGGGTCTCTTATCATTTGAAGACCCTGAGGTCGTCCATCATCTTAGACGAAAGGAATAACCTCATAACAGATTACACGAGGACGATGGAGATAGCACTAGGAGCACTATATAACCTGTCACTCCAATAGAGTGGGTTGGATTGCATGTAGTAGTGGGATAATGAAAAAATGGGGATGGGAAGTCAAGTGGAAATGTACAATGCGCTCAACACTTTGATTTCCTTTAATTCTTACCAACACAATCCTCAGAATGAGTGAAAATGCCTCTTTGATTCACCTTTGGGTCTCACATCATGATGCACCTAATGTTGTTACCTAGTATGTGGATCACTATATTGCACTATTTACCTAGCGCTCAGCCACTCCTTGTCGAACTATTGAGCTGCACCTGATGTTGCTAGTGAGAGACTCTGCTAAGATCCAATTCAATAATACAAAAGCTGAGTCAGAAGAGCTACTATAAGATGTTTGGTAATCAGATGTCATCCTTTGTCAAGTCAGTATTGGTCATCATACATCAGATTTTGACCCACTTCTTGGTAAGATTTGAGTATTCCAACCGCTTTCTTGAGTAGGTGCAAATCATATTACCCATAAACACCTTCATTTTTCTACTGTTTGATAGCTGATTGACTCAACAGACCAAAAATCTAATCGCAAATCAATCTGACAAAAGGGTACCATGGAAAACCATATTTCTTCAAGTGAGCCATCCCATCTCACTTGCCACAATTTTTTCATAATTTTCTAACCTAACAAAGTCCCTCTCAGCAAGTGATCCTGCAAGAGAGGGACTTATGGGCTATTCACAAGATTTAATGTGTGAGCAAGAAACTTTTGGCTGGGGAGTTTTTCAACCTGCCATTACTTCTTACCCTTCAAATAAACAGTCTTTGGACCCAAGAAGTGTCCTGTGTGCCCGCTGGTCCTGCCTACATTCATGTATTTGACTGTGTATTTGATGCAATGATTGCAGAGTAATGAACGGCTGAAGTTGACAAAAAACCCAAAATTTACAAGAAAGCTGTCCAACCTGCCAAAAGCTCACACCAGGCAAGTCTGGCTTGCAGCGCTACCCAGCGCTGCTAACCGTGATTTGAGCAGCATAACTCAAATTGAGCTCGGCCAAACTCAGAGGTGATAGCGGAGGCGGGATTTTTTTTGGGGACAAAACGGTGGCAAGAAGCACAGTTTTTTGGCGCAGCGCTTCCCAGTGCTGCAGGCTAAAAAGTAATGCATTTTTTTTCTTTCACAAACTAAGAGATGAAAACTGAACAAATGTATTGGGAGGTAATTAGTGTAAAGAAAGTGTATAGAAAGTGATTTAAATGAGTGTAAAGAAAGGAAAAATTGTAAAAGTTAAGACAAGATCATAAAAAAAGTTGAAAACTAAAATGAAATAGAATAAAATAAAATAAAAGGAAACAGGATGCAATGACTGTAAAAAAACATTTTCAATGAGAAACATAAAAGTGAAAATAAAACCAATTCATCGCGACTTGATCTAGCAATTGAAGCTTCTCTTTTAGTATCCAAAGTCAATGTACTAATTCCAATTTCTTCATTCTGATGTTGATGACTAGTAGATAAAGCTTAATTGGTTTCAGACGGAGGTATCACTTTAACTGCTTCATTAAAGGTCTCTTAATTCTTTTCCAACATCTTGTAAATAACTTTCACCTTTATTTCAGGATATCCTTATTTAAATATCCTTCTGCAAGTTTTTGTACTGCTGTTATGGACAGACTTGGGGGTTTTCGGCGACGAGGGTCAAGGGAGTTCTGGTGAGGATTTGTATCTATTACCGGTCTTCCTATGTGGATTGTCGGATGAGGGAAAATCTGTACAGGCAATGTATCTACAACTATAAGATGGTTCTCGAGCTTGTGACATGTAATGTGAATATGTCACTCAAGTGAAATAGAACCAGTTCATAACATTATCCCCCCTTTAATGCCCAAACTTCCTCTTGCAAGCTCTGCATTCTTTCCACGGGCTGCGTTAAAAAACCCAGTGGGAAA
The DNA here is from genome assembly GCF_000204055.1 of Melampsora larici-populina 98AG31. Classification (NCBI taxonomy): domain Eukaryota; kingdom Fungi; phylum Basidiomycota; class Pucciniomycetes; order Pucciniales; family Melampsoraceae; genus Melampsora; species Melampsora laricis-populina. The sequence goes on from NW_006768785.1 coordinate 218,328, forward strand.
AAGCATAGCCCTCTTACTTCTTCCGCCTTCTCCTTTTGTACTTATTTGTTGCGTCGGGATATTTTAAATTAAACTCATTAACTAAATCTTGACTATTCTTGAGGTTGATTTCGGGTTCCCATGAATTGTTTTCCTTGCCAAATCCTTTCCAACTCACAAAGTATTCCTTCTTGTTGTACCTTCTTCTACAATCTAGTATCTCGTTGACTTCCCATTCTTCTTCATCCTGTATTATGATTGGTTCGACTGGGGGTTGTTTTCGTTGATGTATTGTATCCGGGTTATGTTTCCTGAGTACAGAGACATGAAATACAGGATGGACGCTTTTCATGGAAAGAGGGAGATTCAATTTATAAGTAGAATTTGATATCTTTTGGATAATGAAGAAAGGACCTAGCCATCTATTTTCTAATTTTGGGCTTGGCCTAGTTGTCGAAATGTTTCGTCCGTTCAACCAGACTTGGTCTCCTACTTCCCATCTTGGTGTTTGTTGTACTCTTTTGTCAAATTGTTCTTTCATCTTCTCTTGAGTTAATTCTAAACATTGATTTAATTCAGATTGCACTTCGGCGAGTGTTTGCATCCTCTTCTCTACTGCTGGCACACACTGTTCAGCTGATGGTACTTTGTTGAATGATGGGTTAAATCCATAGTTAGCTTTAAACGGTGAAATGCCCGTGGATTCATGGTCTTTGTTGTTATACGAGAACTCAGCTGTGGGCAGTAGACTTTCCCAATCGTCTTGTCGATATTTAACGAAATGTCGTAAATATTGTTCGATTACTTTATTGACGATCTCGCTTTGACCGTCTGTACGTGGGTGGAAAGCGGTTGACGGGTGAAGGCGTATACCTAGGCGTTTGTCAATTTCTTCCGTGATCTGTGAAATGAAAATACTACCCCTATCTGAGATTATCGTCTTGGGAGTTCCATGAAGCTTCCATACGTTCTTCATCATGAGATCTGCTAGGTCTTCAGCCGACATTGATTCAGTACAAGCAATGAAATGACTCATTTTCGTTAATCTATCCACCACGGTTAATATGCTGTCGTAGCCGTTTGATGCAGGGAGGCCGGTGATAAGGTCATATGAGATATCCGTCCACGGGCCAGCCGGTATCGGTAATGGCTCCAGAGTCCCAAAGGGTTTCTGTGTGGTTGATTTAACCCTTAGACAAGAGTCACAACCGTCCACGTACCTGTTGACGTACGCTTTCTGAGATGGCCAGATGAAGCTTCTCCTGACCAATCCGAGAGTCTTTGCTCGACCTGGGTGGCCCGCAAGCAATGAGTCGTGTCTGCTTCTTAGTATTGAGTATTTGATGTCGTCGACGTCAGGTACCTCTATTCTACCTTGGTTGTAGAGGATACCATCTTGTACTTTGTAATGCTTCAAAGCTGCTTTCGTCTTGGCTGATATCGGGTTCAAGGTTGCGTTCATCAGTTCCCCTATCCTGTCACACTCTTTGCTTGCGTCTCTGATTCGTTGTATAATTTGATCATCCGTAGGAATGTCCGGTGCCTTAGTGTCAGTTTCAGCGATGCCCAATACATCCACCTCAAACCAGTGCTCAGAATTGTCGAGTGCAACCACTTCATCTTCGAAGAACCCCTCTACGCTAGCAAGCTCGACCGGGAACGTGTCTGGGCCGATGTTTTCGGGTCTTAACAACTGGCCAAAGGTCAATTTTTCCTCGTTAGTAGGCGCCAGGTCCGGTCTTCTAGATAAGGCATCTGGTTTGGTAGCTTTACTGCCGGGTCGGAATTTAATGACGAAATCGAAACAGCCCAGTGTCTCCGCCCATCGAGCCTGTCTGCGGGTAAGCTGCTTGGTTGTCATGAAAGACTCCAGGTTACGATGGTCCGTGTAGACTATCACATCTAGGCGGTTGGGGTTTCCCTCCAGGTAGTGGCGCCACTCTTTGAAAGACGCGACAATCGCCAGTAGTTCCTTATCAAAGATCTCGTAGTTCCTTTCAGCTTGGACTAGTGATCTGGACAGGTAAGCTACTGGGTGGAGTTCTCCATCGTCCTCGCTGCGTTGTGATAGCACTGCTCCTAATGCAAAATCGGAGCAGTCACATTCCAGAGTAAACGGCTTGTATGGATCGGCTATCTTCAGTACGGGTGCGGTGGTGAAGGAGGTCTTCAGGCTCTCAAAGGCTTTTTCGCATTTTTCATCCCAGACATAGTGCGCGTTGAGCTTGGTCAGATTATGAAGTGGTCTTGTGGTTCTTGAAAATTGGTCGATGAAACGTCGGTAAAAATTGGCGAATCCAATGAAGCGTTGGAGTTCAGATACTGATTGGGGTGCTGGCCATTCTTTGACGGCTTTCACTTTCGTCGGGTCCATTCTGATTTTATTCTTAGAGATAATAAGGCCAAGGTATTCAATTTCCTTCTTCGAGAACTCGCATTTTTCGGGTTTCAGCCAGAGTGTATGCTTGGATAGGACGTCAAGTACGCCATCAACAGCGCCTTCGTGATCTACTTTAGGCTTTGTATAAATCATAATGTCATCCAAGAAGGCCGCGGTGTCTTTACCTATACGTCCCAATAAGATATCTTGAATAAAGTATTGGAAATAACCAGGGGCGCCTGTTGGCCCAAAAGGCATAGTCAGAGGTGCAAACTGGCCTTGTTTGCATATAAAGGCCAGTTTATCCTCATCACCCTCTGCTACTCGAAGATTACCGTACGCATTGCGCATATCAAGCTTGGTAAAGTCTTCGGCATCCAGCAAACTGTTGACTAAGTCCATAGTCAACGGTAGTGGGTATTTGTTCTTGACGGTTAGGGCGTTGAGCTTACGGTAATCAAAACAAGGGCGCAGATTGCCGTCCTTCTTCCCTGTGAATAACACAGGGGCAGCCCATGGCGAAGTGGTTCGACGGATAGTCCCGTTGGCTAAGCCTGAATTCACCAATTCCTCCAAAGCAGCGTCCTCGGCTGGTGATAATGGAATTATCCTGCTAGCCTGCGGTTGAGCTCCTGGTATCAGTTCGACACGAAAGTCGTAGCAGCGTCTCGGGGGTAGGCGTTGGGCATTGGACTTCCTAAACATGTGTAAGTGCCTATGATACCTAGACGGGACAATTTCCTCTAGAGCTTTGACGGGTTCGAGTTTCTTTTTATCGGCGGCGAGTCGTGCTGAGGTTGACCAGGACGTCTTGGCTGCTGTGACCTGGATTGATGTGTTATTCAAGGGAGAAACAGGCTTGCCAGCTGTTCGGGTTGAACATGGGTTGGAATCAGTAATAAACTCACATTGCGGGGGCGTTGATATATCTAAAAAGACATTAGCCCCCTCGTCACTGTTCCTTGCGTGCCCCTGAGGCTCCTCCTTGGGATCGTCGGGGTTCTGTGGCGGGACGGACGAGGCCGTATTCACTACGGCCGCAATGCTCGTATCCGGGTCTTGTGTCGTGATGTGTTCGTGGTTTTCGTTGTTCGTGGTGGGTGTAATCGTGATAAGGGGGGAACTATCGGGAGATAGAGGGTTGTCATCTGTTTCAAGGTGATTAGGATTAACTGGACTCTCGAACTCACATTGCGGGGATGCTAACGTGTCAGAATTGACACACATCCCCTCGTAATTGTGCCTAGCGTCCCTCATGGGGTCCAACGAGTGGCCAGATAAGGGTGTTTTCGGCCAATACGAAACCAATGAAGTGGTTGCAACGTGAGTCTCGGCTGGGTGTACCATACTTTTACTCCAGTCAATCAGGTGAGAGTTTTTCTTGATCCATGGCATGCCAAGTATGCCGTTGTACGAGTCTTTGAGTCTTGTAATGATGAATGGGGTCGGTAATGGGTCGTTTGTATTGCACAAGTTCATTCTACTAGATCCCACATTAATTGATGACAAATTCTCCAGGTGGCTCAGGATGGGCACAACCTTCAATCCTGAGCTTCTCCATTTTTTGAAGTTTCAGCTCGTCCTACTCCTTCTAAACTACTGGTATGATTCACCCTCTGATTACTCAACTCTGCGACTTTAATTTCCAATCCAGCTATTTTTGATTGATAACCACCTCGACCCTTCCCTTTCCTACACTGTGCAGATGTAGTATTTTTCCACCATGCAAAATGATTAAAATTAATGTCAAAATGATTAAAAATGCTGTGTTAATGCATAAAAATGCACCATTAATGCACCATTAATGCGGAAAAATGCAGCATCAATGCAGTAAAATGCAGTGTTAATGCACACACAAAATGAATTCAGAATTCCACCTTTTTCAATTTTGTTTGTCCTTCAGGTCAATCATTTTTCATTTGGGAAAAATACTACATCTCCCCAGTGCTACTAGCTCTACGATCGGGACATGCGCTGGAGATGTGACCCTGGCCATTGCAGCGGAAGCATAAACCCGCTCGCATACGTCGTGCTCGTTCCTCTTCGGACAATCTAACGTAGGCGGCTGATAAATCCATGGCATTGGGGTCTGAGATTCCTGCACTCGTGCTTGGCGTATGGAAGGTTGGGTTGGTCGCGCCGTGTAATTTACTGTCTATCTTGATAGCTAAATTAGTGATTTGTTCAATTGACGTGAAATCCTCTTGCGTCATAACCATTGCCACTCTAATCTCCTTTTTCAAACCTTGCTCGTATTGACTAATGAGCGTCGGAGTTTCCCAGCCAGTAGAAGTTGCGTGAATGTTAAATTCATGGGTATACGCGGCCACGGTGGTCTTCTGCGATAAGTTTCGCAGCGCGCGTTCCGCCTTCGATTTCTTCTCAGTATCGAAATACATAGCTTTAAAATTTGTAACGAAGCGTTCAAAGGTTACGAGGTGGGCGGTAGCGGGGTCGAATAACTCCTTTGTCAAGGGTTGCGCCCAACTGCTGGCTGCTCCCGTGAGGTAAGACAGCGAGAAAACCACCTTACTTCGGTCGTCGGGGAAGAGGTAGGGGTGTGCCAGCATATAGAGCTGGACTTGACTCGCAAAGATCTCTGCGGGTTCGCCTCGAGCGCCGTTGAATTTATCGGGCGTCGAGACTTTGGGGCCCTTCAGGACCGGTTCAGCTGGTGGTGGCTGTGGCGCAGTGGGTGGTTGAGTGGCTGCAGCAGGTGCAGATGGGCCTCGGGATTCCAACGCCGCTAAACGAGCTTCGGACTGCTGGTATCTGGCTTCAGCTTGTCCTCGCATCAGGCGTTCTTCAGCCAATGAGGTGGAAAGCTCCGCAAGCTTGCGTTGTATGTCTTCGAGAGAGGTCATGTTGGTGTCAGACATATCAATCTCGCTACCGGTAAGGCTAGAATCGGCGTCGAGAAAAGGGATCGGAGTTTCACTATCAGAGTCCTCCTCCTCTAAAGGAGCACGGTAAGATGGAGACGTGGTTGTGTTTGCTAGTCCAGGGATCACAGTCGGGATCGACAGAGTTTTTAGTAAGTAAGATAAGGTTCTGGTGGATTCGGTTTCAGCGTATGCAGATTAGTTAATAAGGTTTTCGATTTCGAATAGTTTCTTGGGTCTTTTCAACTTTGAATTTCTGAGATCTAGATAAGGTTTTCTAATGAGGTCGAGATTCGCTAGTATTCTGAATCTTGAGGTTCGGTTTTCTTTCGATTTAAGTCAATTCTACTTGTTTCTTCTTGGTGATCTATCTATAGTCCTTGAGTCTCGTCTATAGATCCGACAATATGTTATGGACAGACTTGGGGGTTTTCGGCGACGAGGGTCAAGGGAGTTCTGGTGAGGATTTGTATCTATTACCGGTCTTCCTATGTGGATTGTCGGATGAGGGAAAATCTGTACAGGCAATGTATCTACAACTATAAGATGGTTCTCGAGCTTGTGACATGTAATGTGAATATGTCACTCAAGTGAAATAGAACCAGTTCATAACAACTGCACTTAAATCAAAATTTGAATGAGGTTTAGGAAATTGAATAGATGTCGTTTTTGGTAATTCTGATAAAGTGGTTTGGAATGAATTAGTTAATTTTTCGCTATCTTTTAAAAGTTTTGAAAAAAATGAACTGATACTTGTTGAATCAAATAAATTAGTTTGGTTACTTGAATCTGAATCTTCTTTATATTTTCCTTTTGGATCTGGATGATTATTCTCCTCTTCACCTTGTTTCACTTTGTCCACACTGTCTGTCTTTTCACCTTGTCCATCTTTTCCTTGTTCTTTCTCATTCGCGTTATCATCATTTTGAATAAACAATTCTAATTCATCAGCACAACTAATCTATTCTAATTATGATTCGATTGATGTCCATTCTCTAACTCATTCTGTACAACTGCATAACTTTCTTGGGCTTGTGATCCAATCCTTTCAACTTCTTTTTTAGCTTTTTCTGTTGAATTTAAGGATACAATACCAAGTTTTACATTATTGATTTGGGCTCCTATTGAGGTTCCATTTGAAGCTTCAACTGACTACAAAAAGTAAAAGAAAAATAAGAAAAAAACAGTTTGTTTAAATATTTGGCACTGCAGAATTGGATAGGTGGATGTCAGCCCCGAGCCCTATAGCTAGTACCAAAGGGCTGAAATATAATAATAAAATAATAAAAATAATACCTACAACTCATGGCTCAGTTTCAAGAGCCAATTACATATGAAATTACATATAGTTACATATGTAATGACATATGTAAGTACAGGTAGATCAATACAAGAGATTACACAAAGTAATATAACCTTTTCACAAGGCTTATCACATGAGTAACACAAGAGTTACACATGTGTGTAATAAATGTAATAATTAAATAATTAAGATATGATTACATACTGCAAAAGAGTATGTAATCCAACCACAAGTTGTGTGTAAGGGATTTTCTGGGTTGTGAGTATATAAAGAGCTCTCCCACCCGCCAGGAAAGTCCATCATCATCATTACATATCATCAAATTATCAGTAAACATCATCAATCAGATAAATAAGAGTCCTTGTCCTCTTTCATTAGACATTGTATATTTCTCTAATTGATCATTGCTTTTGTTATTTGTAGAAGTTCTTTTGAAGACTTCTTTCAGGAGGTGATCCTTGCAGTACTGCTCAAGTTATTAAGGGAATTCAATAACTTGAGAAACTCTAAATTCACGGGAGTTCCTCTGTGTTCAGAGTTTAAAGAACTTTAAATATCACTAGGTGATATTTCCCTTGTTTAATAAACTCTAGAGTAGAGTGTTATTAGCTTGGGCACGAAACTAGACTGTAGTTTCTACTCTTATTCCTGCTAGAAGACTCCTGTCTTGCATTAATTCCCGGAGTGATATCCAAAACCCTTTGTTAAAAGGTCAATTAACTGAAGTCAGTGCTGATTTGATCACACTACTTCATTAATCACTTTGTTTAGAACTTTAAACAAAGATCTCACGCGCTCAAAAAACTTAGTTTGTTAAGCAAAACCTTATTCTTTAGTGTTTTACTAGCCCAAAAGACGCTAGTAGCTCACAATTTGGGGGCCTCATCGTGTTTTTGAACCCTTTATATTTTTTTTTGAGTTGTTATCTCATCTTATTATTTTATAAAAACATTAAAAACAAAAATATATCATTTCTATTTTATATCTACATTTTTTTTTGACCTGTTTTGCTTGAAAACTGAGTGAGCTCAGCATTTTCAAAAAATCAGGAGAATAGATTGGAGGAAAGAAATAAATCATTTCCCCCCTCCAATTTCGCATTTTTTTTATTTTTTTATTTTTTTTCATTTGTTTGGATCATTAGTTGATCCAGTACAATTGAATTACACATTCAAAAGTAGGGTGTTGAATAGATAAACACCTGTAAGCCACCATTTTTGTATTGTAATAAAGCCAACACGTGCAAATTACAACTAGTACATACTACCTTTGCTAAAAAGGTTGACCGGGTCGACCGCGAAGGAGAAGAGAAGAGCTGCCAAATTTGGCCGCAGCCTGCTGCGCAGCGCATCCAAATTCCAATTTCGCTCGATTCAAAAAATGATCAGGTTGTCAAAACACTCAACGTGACCTGGTGGTTATGGTAGATACCGAGACTGGTCACGACCGATACTCAGTTGATTTAGATTATGACAAAGTCGCGCCAACAGCTGGCTTTTGCGACTCGTTTCGATTTGATCGATATCTTGCCAAATCCAAGAAACAAAAATTGCTGTGGACCAATAGTATACAGTACCGGCTGCTACAAGCTGTCGATATTGTGTACAGCTGTTGGTGGGTTCAATCCCCATGGTGTTGCCCTTTTGCTGAAATTTTGAAGTAAAATTGAGAAGTACATCTCAGAGATGTGTCAGTGCCATCATTGTTACCTGATGACCCTCTTTGAACTTTTTGGGGGTAAGGAAAAAAAAAGTTTTTAAAAGACTTGTGCTTTTTTTGTATCATGAGGTAGAACCATCCAAGCTCAAAAAAAAACATGAAGGCGACTCAAACACACGCCGGGCTGTGCATCACATCTGGGCAGATGTCACGCCTTACTGTTTGCACCAAGAAAGCTTGGATGATATAACGTCCAACACCATCTGATTCCGGTTGCAAGTCGGCTGTCTGCACAATCTCAACGTAATGAGCTTAATACTGATTGTAACTAATCTCAATAGTTGCCATAAGACAGTCACATCAATTTTTTTGACAACTCGATCATTTTTTGAATCGAGCGAAATTGGAATTTGGATGCGCTGCGCAGCAGGCTGCGGCCAAATTTGGCAGCTCTTCTCTTCTCCTTCGCGGTCGACCCGGTCAACCTTTTTAGCAAAGGTAGTATACAGTACTGACCTGTGTACATATACACAGACAGTACAATAAAAGCCCCGCGCGTGGTCCGAAAAGACACAGCGGCACATATCAATAAGTTTTCGCATTTGGAAGATCCAAATTCCAAAACCCTTCACCCACATCTCACACTCTCATCCGACCACAACGACCCAATTGATACCTAGCAGTTGTATTGATTGACCTGATCGTGTTGTCGGACTCTGAGCTACAAACCAGCCAGGTCATACGTTCCTCTGTGAGGAATCAATTGGGAAATTGCATCGAATATCACCACTCGGTCGAATCAATTACCGCCACCCTTTTTCGAATTAAGGTCAAAAGCTTTTCTTCCTTGTACCAATCCAACTTATCTCCGATTGAAGAGTTTTTCGTTTAGAATCTTACCTTGGTCAAGGTAAGCCTTGATTTGATTTAAATAAATCAAGATCTCAAATTAAACTTACAAATTGTTTATTTAGTTCTTAATTTAGATTCTATCTTCAATCGAACAAAAGATCATAACATTTTTTTTTGTATACCTGCGATCATTTTGTTTTTGGGATTTCCACTCGTATCGACTGAAAATCACACAAGGCCTTCGTTTTTGTTCTTCATACAATTAAGACCAATCAGTTCAAAAATCAAGCCTTCGATTGTTTCTTTATCTTATTTATATTGAGTCCTCTATTCTCTTTCATTGGTCCTTTCAGGAGTGAGTGATAAAGTTCTATTCAATTCATCTATCTTGGTTTAGATTAGTGAGAAGAAAAGATCCTAATATTAGCCTATCTTTTCCTTTTAGACTTCTTGATAAAACGTCCGAATTGTTCAATATCAAATATTAGCCCTTACTTTTCTTCAGAACCTTTCAGTTTTCTTTTTTTTTGAAAAGCGATCAACTCAATAATTTGAAAACAAAGCTTTTGAATTCCTTCGGTTCGCATGTGATTCCCTGATTCGACCGTTCCCTTTGTTCTCTTTGTACGCGCTTTCGCGCTTTTCTCTTTTCTCTATTTTGCTTTCAATGCTTTTCAAAGTCTCTATTTTTTTATTCATTTCCTTTATCGAGACGGACCTTACCAGATCCGTCCCGATCACTTACATCTTGTAGACCTCCACTAATTGTAACCGGATCCTGCAGTACCGGATCCGGCCTTTTGCGTCCTCCACCTAACTTGTATCACAGCGATCCTGCTGTTCTTATTGTACCACAATATTTCCTTATCTGTACTTCGCCCAAAGATGCTCGTCTATATAAAGACCTCGCATCTCCCTAGTAATGTAAACGCTAAGTTACTTCCCACCTATTTTCGCCCCCTTGAAAGTGAGTGGAATCACAAATATATATTTGTGTGTTTTTTTATTCTTTTTCCCTCTAACTCTAATATCATCGTCTACTTGATATCGAACAAGGTTCCTCATTTATCTGTGATTTCTAACTCTGTGTTTCTCTTATATCCTTTTCTTTAGACACCCTTATCGAAAACCCTATAACCAGAAACAAACAGCAACCCCACAAATCACAAATAAACCCGTCGTAAGTCTTCGTAATTCCCTAGCTAGTTATTCCGATCTCTCTCGACACCTTTCCCTCGATCAGTTAGAGTAACTAAAAGAATTCCTCTATCCTTTACGCACAATAGAATCAACCAACCGTTTTACCAACAAACAACCCATTCATCGCGATTTTTTACCACTAGATTTTTGAATCTCTTGTTAACAAATACACCTATTTTCTTTTTGAAGAACTTAGTATCGTACATTTTTTATCTTAGACTCTGATCAAGTCTTAAAACTATCTCTCACGAATCACTTTATTTTTATCTTTTTATTCGACTTGTTATATTTTCAGGTGCCCATTCAGAAATGGAAGACCCACCTCAATACGTTCAAATCCCCACCGAGGATCTCCGCATGATCCGTGCACAGCTTGAACAGTTTGGCATCGATGCTCACCGCCGCGATCAAAACCATGCTCAAGAAATTGGCAACCTCAGAAACCAACACGAGAACGTCCTACAACAACAGGCTAATCAAATTAATCATCTCGAGCATCAACTCAACGATCGCATCAATAACCCAGCCCCACCTAAACCGGATGCTTTTAGGGCCGAGCCTCGGAAATTCACCGGATATGGTGATAATGCCCAGCTATGGTTTTCCGAGTTAGAATCTAATTTCAAAATGCATCGCTACCCAGAGGCTTCCTGGGGTGAGATGATTGGTCCATACTTGGACGAAGAATCTCTCATGTTCTGGCACGAGGCTCGCAAAGCTCAAGGCGGTACTATCTCAGATTATGAAGATTTCAAGGCTCACTTTTTAAATCAATACGACTTCGATCTCATGATCGAAGAGACTTTGGAGAAAATCAAAGTCTGCTACTACAAGGGTGATATCAACGATTACATCCTTAGGTTTAGAAAGTTGATGGCATACGTACCCCCAGACATTCTTTCCTTCCAAGCTCGCAAGTTCTCCTTCGCCGACAAACTCCCGGTTCACTATCGAGAGAAAATCAATAACAAGGCCGATGTCAGAACTAAGAAGGACATGGAATTAATTTATGCCGCTGCTAGAGAAGCCGAACGCACCGTCAAAATCAATAACCGCAGTTTCAAGAACTACGACCAGAAGGCCTCGACTTCTCATAAAACTTCCGACAAGAAACACTCTTTCAATTTCAATCGCAACAACTTTCGCTCTCACAGTCACTCAAGCCATTTTGGTAGACCTCACACTGTTACCAACGGAGCAGGTCCTATGGACCTAGACGTAGTCGATCTATCTAACGTCGAATGTTACTCCTGTCACCAAAAAGGTCACATGTCTGATAAATGTCCCCGAGGACACAAGAAGAAGACTTTTCATGGATCGAAGAATCGACAAAACAACTTCGATCGTCGAAAGCCTAACTTACTCTTGATGGAACATTTCCCTTATTCTTTTGGAACTCCCGATTCTAATTCACTTGATTCATTTATCCCTCCATTCCAAGATCATGAATTACAAGAAGAGTCCCCGTTTTTAACTCCTTTCTCGGACGCTGATGGACACGTTTTTAGAGTGTCCCAAGAATCATCAGAAAGCTTAAACGGTCCTACTGAAGATGGAAGGATTGATTTAGAAGAGTACAAAAGAAATTACCTGGAAACCTTACGTGACTTAGATCCTGAAATGCTACTTGATTTAGAAAAAGAACGTGAAGCCGTCGCTAGAGTCATCAAAGAAGCTGATCATTACCGATGCTGTAAATCTTGCAAAGCTTATGGTAATGAAGACAGCCCTCCAACTATCTCAACCGGTATTAAATTCTTCGACATGAGTCCTCGAGAAATCAACAATGCCAACAACAAAAGGCCCATAAAAGAAGACACATCATCCGGCAGTGAGAACGATCAAGATATGTTCTGTGTTGATATGGAGAACAAAAGACTCAGATTAGATCCCTCCCAAATTGACGGCTACCGTTTCACTAATGAACGGACCCCTTCTCCATTCCCTACTCTCGAACCAGTCGCATTAGCAGAAAGAGAGTTAGAGAATGTCGAAATCTGGAATCAAATCTTAGCAACGTCATATACCAATTGGGCGGATCGGGTTGAATTTGGATCCAATTGTACCGCCGACGAAGAAGACTCAAGCACTGCCGCCATCGAGTCAAGCAGCAATTTCGGAGTAGAATATAGTTCCGTCTGTACCGACTATGACGATATGAAGGCACAAGCTGTCGACTCAGAACCAAGCAATGTTTCTCCATACGATCTGTCAATACTAGAGCTCGCCATTCACGAAGATGCCCACAAGAGCTCACTTCCCTTATACCCAGTTTTATTTCGCAACATGCAACTCGACGCTATCATAGATTCAGGCGCGGCTGCTAACTACGTTTCCGCAGAAGAAGTCGAGAAGATGAAAGAAATCAACCCCGACCGTATCAAAATCAGGTCCGTTAGTAACCAAGGAGTTAGGCTAGCTAACGGTAGTCGTGAAACATGCGACAAGGTCGCCATCTTCGAGGCAGAAGCTGAAGACGAATTTAAAGATAATAACTTCAAGTTTGAAATCAAGGCTTTTATTCTTTCCCTTCCCAACATTTCCTTAATTCTTGGACTACCCTGGTTGCGAGAACACCAGCCCTACATCGATTACACAACGGGAAAATACACTATCAAGTCCGGTGTTAAAACCTTCCATCTCAGCCCAAAACAATATGAACCCAAGCTGTTTACTATAGACAACAAGTGCTGGACTGAACATCTAGAACGCCTCGCTAGAGGCATAGCGCCTAAATGTTGGATGGAAGACATCATCATCAAGGATCGTAACTGGAAACATTTTATTGACACAGGCGACGCAAAACCTATCAAGTCCCATGGTCGCCCTCATACTCCCTTAGAGCATAGCACGATCAAGCAATTTATCGAAGAAAGCCTTGAACAAGGCATAATTGAACGCTCTGATTCCCCTTGGTCATCCCCTTTGTTACTAGTCAAGAAGCCCGATAATTCTACCAGGGTATGTGTTGATTATCGAGCACTCAACAAGGTTACAAGAAAGAACGCTTACCCTTTGCCCCGCATCGATGATGCTTATCTTTTTCTTTCCGGTGCAAAGTGTTTCTCAACGATCGACTTGAAGTCAGGCTTCTGGCAAATCCCTATGGCTCCCGAGGACAAACAGAAGACGGCTTTTACTTGTAGGCTTGGTCACTTTCAGTGGCGGGTGATGCCATTTGGCCTTTGTAACGCACCCGCTACGTTTCAAGAAATGATGAATTCAATCTTGAAGGATGTAATTGACAAATTCGCTCTTGTTTATTTAGATGATATCATTGTCTACTCCAAGACCGAAGAGGAACACGAAACTCACATCAAAGCTATCTTCGAAATCCTCAAGAAAGAAGGATTAGTGGTCTCTGCCAAGAAATGTCAACTCGGCAAGTCTTCATTATTATTTTTAGGTCACGTCGTCGACGGAGATGGCATTCGGACAAACCCCGACAAAATTCAGAAAATTGTTGAGTGGCCAATTCCTACTAACATTTCTCAAGTTAGAGGCTTTTTGAACCTATGCACTTACTATAAACGCTTCATTCTTAAGTTTTCCTCTATTGCTTCACCTCTTTATAAATTGACTGAAGGATCCCCTAGGCCAGGGTCGTCAATTGTCTGGGGGGATGAAGAGACTCTCTCATTTGAAAAACTTAAGGAAGCCCTCACCAAGACAGTCCCCCTTCAACACCCTGTCCCTTTCAAACCCTTCGTTCTTGATACCGATGCGTCTGGAACCAATATAGGCGCTGTTTTGCAACAAGACACTGACTATGAGATTCCCAAGGACGTAAGTTTTGATTATAATCTCTATCAAAAGAAACTCAAGAACAACAATCTAAGACCCATTGCTTTCGAATCCCGTAAACTCTCAAAAACGGAACAGAATTATTCAGCGCAAGAACGTGAGTTACTTGCAATAGTTCATGGTCTCAAACATTTCCGAGGCTATGTTGAAGGATCGCCCGTCTTAGTTAGAACTGACCATGAATCTTTAAAACATTTCAAAACCCAAAAACATATCAATCGACGCCTTGCCCGGTTTGTGGACGAAATCGAATTTTTTGACAATCACATAGTCTACAGACCAGGTAAAGAACAGTTGGCTGCAGACTCCCTCTCTCGCAAACCCGACACCAAATTTGACGCCGATCCTCCAGAAACCGCCGATGCTTTATTCACTATCAATGACTGCGGAGATCAGTACCAACAGTTACTCAAGTACAAGCTCCAACTTCAATCCGGCATGGATCCTTCGGAAGTTGGTTCAGGTGATCTCACCCTAGACGGTGATAGACTAATCAAAATCAATCTTGATAACCCCCTACTTAATACCCTCACAGTACCGACAAGCAAACTCGAGGCCGAGAAGATCTGCTACCGTGTTCATGAACACTTAGGACATCGAAATGTCAAAGATGTCATCAGGTCAACGAAAGCCCGCTACTGGTTTCCTGACCTCGACAAAACGGTCAAGGAGGCCATTGACCTCTGTAAAGCATGCCAAGTACACGCAGCCCCGACCAAGCAACAAGGTATGTCTCTACAGTTCGTTCCCCGTGGTAAACCCTTTAGAAAGTGGGGAATGGATTTTGTTGGTCCCTTACCCAAGACGGCCAACGGAAATCAGTATATGATCACCGCCATAGATTATGGCACCGGTTGGGCATATGCTAAACCTTTGCGTTCTACTTCCTCAGATGCTGCTGTCGCTCTCGTCAAAGAAATCACATTGAATCACGGACTTCCCGAAGAAATCCTAACGGACAACGGCTCTGAATTCATATCTCAAAACTTCAAAACTTACCTCAAGGACAACAACGTCAAGCAAAAGAATACTTCACCCTATCATCCTCAGACCAACGGGTTAGATGAACGATTTCACGGTACTCTCGTGAATGCCCTTCGTAAGTTTTGCTCACCCTATAAACAGAATCTCTGGGATGAATATCTAAATACTTGCCTCTTCGCATATCGCGCTTCTTACTCTCATTCCATGAAAGCTTCCCCATTTTACATGGCTTATGGCGAGGAAGCTAGATTACCGGACGAAGCTGTAAGTATGAAATTTGATAGCTCCTATGAAAACCTCGAACTAATCTACAGACAACGTAACATCGCAGTCGACAAGCTCAAAGCCTCAAGAGAAACCCTTATCCAGGAACTCAATGAACGTGCGCAAGAAAGGTCGAAGGAATCGGAAGAAGGCTACACGGAACGAAACCTCCGCCCGGGCGACAGAGTCCTCAGGCGGTTCGAGGGACGCCCATCCAAACTCCATCCTAAGTGGGATGGCCCCTTCATCGTTAAAGATGCCGACCCCCACGGTACGTTCACCTTAATGACTTCTAACGGTCATGTTCTGAAAGCTAAAGTAAATGGCTCTCGTATTAAAAAATTTAAAGGAACCTCCGACCAATTTTTCTTTGCCTCCCAACGTCTTCATGAGCGAGATGCAGCTGCTAATGAGGGAAGCTCAAGGAATGTTAATAATGTCATTTGAAGATTTTCAAACTTGTTTAGAACATGTTCCCAACAGCTTTATCGAGGATTACGTGGAAAGGCTGGCTGTCATGAACTTAGCCGCACTAAGAGAATTATCCTGGCGCAGCAAATAGGTAATAAACTAGGAAGTTTATGGTCTTAAGGAGGGGATGGTGTGATTCCCTGATTCGACCGTTCCCTTTGTTCTCTTTGTACGCGCTTTCGCGCTTTTCTCTTTTCTCTATTTTGCTTTCAATGCTTTTCAAAGTCTCTATTTTTTTATTCATTTCCTTTATCGAGACGGACCTTACCAGATCCGTCCCGATCACTTACATCTTGTAGACCTCCACTAATTGTAACCGGATCCTGCAGTACCGGATCCGGCCTTTTGCGTCCTCCACCTAACTTGTATCACAGCGATCCTGCTGTTCTTATTGTACCACAATATTTCCTTATCTGTACTTCGCCCAAAGATGCTCGTCTATATAAAGACCTCGCATCTCCCTAGTAATGTAAACGCTAAGTTACTTCCCACCTATTTTCGCCCCCTTGAAAGTGAGTGGAATCACATGCCTGATTGTCTCCTAGCGCATCTAAGGGGTTCAAAACAATAAAAAGCGGCTTTTGACGCTTGTCATGCAACCAGAAGTACGTCTCGGCAATTCTAGTCTTTCCAAAACCAGTGCCGGCGTGAAAGAACACATCATGCCCTTTTACTAACCACACGACTACTTCAACTTGCAAATCCTTCGCATCTTGATTGTAACGTTTCCGGAATATATCTCGAATCCGCTGACAAAGTACGTCTGCAGATTCATGAAGGATGCGATCACTCAACACCACTCGGCCGGTGGGAGTGGCGTTTGTGGGTAGATGTACGTCATCTTCCACATCAGATTCCGACTCGCATCCAGGTAATGTATCATCCTGGGTATCGACATTGTTTGCGGCGGTGCACTGAGACATTTGAATGAATCGACGAGAATGTGGAGAATTGAATATTCTGGTGCTCACTTTACCCCAACGTAATCTCGACGAAGCATTTTGAATGCGATTAAATTACGGGATACAAACTAGAAACCCGGATTTGTTCCGGGTTTCCCAATTCGGACTTTTTGGCTGTGTTTGCGCAAACTGGGAAACTGGGAGAACGTGGGAAAGTTCCAAACACAGCCAAAAACAAAAACTGGGAAACTGGGAAAAAAACCCAGTTTTAACTTTGTATCCCGTAAATCAGTTTCAATCAGTTTAAACTGGTTTAAGCGCTCCTCAAATTTCATTTTGACCCGAAAAAGTCTTCTCGATCCTCTTGCAAGAGCAAAAGGACAGCTTGACCTTTGATCAAGGAGGGTCTCATGCATTGCGAGATTTTGGAAACTTTGGTCTACTCAGATATTGTGTAGTGTCTAAACTACAGAAGATAATTGTCTGTATAGAAATTTTACCCGAGCGACTCTTATCGGGTCCCTGCTGGTACACCAAAAAGAGCCGATAATTCGCAAGTCCCTCTCCAGGGCACCGAGCTTGTGAAGGTATGAAAGCCCCTGCGAGTTTGGGACTTGTGTTAAGTTAGCCTCTGCGAGGCGCGCGGACGTGGCCGCGCAGAGAGGGCTTGTTCAAGCTAACTCTCCAGGGCACCGAGCTTGTGAAGGCAAGAAAGCCCTGCGAGAGATTTTGGACTTGTGTTAAGTTAGCTTGATCACAGTGCAGGCAAACCATCCGCATCATTCAAACCGGACCTCATCGTACCAGCAAAACCTTACTTAATCTTTCAAACTTTTCAAACATTTAAGCCATGTAGCACTCGGCCCGGGAGGTCGGTGAGTGGCCGGATGAGCGTTGCTGACAATGCAAACGGATGGAGAAATTTGCTTCGGTCTAGGTTGTGTGAAGTCTGTCAATCATTTCCAGAAGGGGCTTGCTGCAGGTTCAAGTGGGTAGCAGTAGCGGCTACAAACTTCCACAACCCTTTGGGTACTCCCGTACAATGGGGCTCGCGGATTTCATGAAGCTCCAGATTCTCTGGTGACACTTGTCATTTTGATATAGTCTCATCAAGTGACTCTGCTGGCTCAGCAACCTTGAGACGAGCGGGTAGAGTGACTTGGACCATGCTCGGCGTAGATGTTGTTTTTTTATTTCGTCGCTTCAGGTGCTACCAGATCCTCTTGTGGCTATCAGTCATGCATCGTTGTTGTTGAAGTTTGATCACTTTTGAAGATCGCTTTGCGTGACAATGCCCAATACAGCGTCATGCTTTGTATATGGAAATGATCACACTTGAGCTTTTTGATTCAGGGTGACAATCAAGTTCGTTATGACTCTGGGGGTTGTTCGGAACAGGTTATCATATTATGTGTAGTGCTTTCGATTCAGCGCTTCTTTTTGGATTGATCTGGTGCAGTCTTGCTTGCCAAACTTTCACCCGTTTGGATCCTGATGGAAGTGACGAAATATAGTCGCTGCCATCAAGCCTCGTTTAATTTCAGAACGGCTCGATAATAAAGAATTGAAAATTAAACCACTCAAATTGGAGCACAAACAATCGTCCGATGTTTTTAAAAAGCTACTTTTAGAATGCCGTTGATGCGAGGGTCCCAAAAATACCTTCGGCTCCTCAAAAACTTGATATCTGAGTGAGTTTGAGGGTTTCGAGTCTTGATCGATTCCCGTCTGAAATTGAAGGAAGCTTGCTGGCAGCGACCATAGGCTATTGTCGCTTTTTGCACTTGTCCACCTGTCTTTGACATGAAAAGAATCAAAACCGGAAAATCACAGTCAAACGTCAAGAGAGACAAGTTCAGTACTCTAAGTCGACAATGGGTCAATCGAAAAGCGAATGTCGACATGAATGAGTAGTGTCAGAAGGTCTTGGGCGAATCCTCAACTAGACCGCTACCTCTTAACTGGTCCAGAAGTCTCTCATAAAGTGTTCGGCTGTGTGGACGAAGAAAGATAGTCTCTGAGCGTTCGCTAGTAGATGGGCAAAAGAACAAGTGTCCTACTCAGCTCCGTTTAGCGCGTTCAGTTCCGGTCGTGGCCAAAACCAGTCTGCTGCGTTTGCAGTCGAGAATGTGTCATGCTCTACACGCCGAACTGTTCAAAATATTTTGGACACGAGTCGATCATTTTTAGGCTAGCATAATGCTCCTGCGAACTCATCTTGAGAGCTCATGTGCCTTACATCATGATTGGCCCGGCCTGCTAGCATTCTATGTACCAAGTATCAAAGAGATCGTCACTATTCCCAACGACGTCATCATCCGGGCTTTATATAGCTCCATTGCCGCTTCCACGAACTTATCCTTTCTTCATCCTGAACGACTTTTCTTTTACTACTTCTTGCCACTTCCCATCTTGTACCTCGGTTTGTTGAGGATCTTCTTGCGCTTCAAACACATATTACCTTTCTTGACTCATCATTAGATAACTTATCATGGGCTTACCTTCGCTCTTCAACCGATCTCAATCTACCTCCAACATTACTCCTCCTCCGAGTCAATCACGCATTCTACAACCGTCCTTGAATTTACATCATCCACTGCGTGCCCGGTCTGCGACTCTCGTCACCATAACCAATCAACCTCTTACCCGGTCGTCGAAATCCGCGCTACCCAAATCTCAAAAGAAAAAAGCTTCTTCAATTCCCCGTCCCAAAACATCAAGAGGTCTCCAGGATGGCAACAAGGAGAATATCGATCCTAATAACCCTCAGCTACAGGACGGGATGTTTGGAAATTACCGGCACCAAACATTACATTATCAGGTAAGAACTTCGAGTCCCTCATTTTCATGAGTATATATCCAGGATTCCAGCTGACGTCACATCTATCGGTAAAACATTAGATGCTGGCAGCCTACCTTCTTCCCTCGTCATCTGACAATCATCCCAACTCGAAGCCCGAATCCCTCAATGTTATAGATGGCAGTTTACCCATCATCTCTCCCCGAGCCTCATGTTCCCAAAAAGAACACTCAAGCATGTTGCAAGTTGAACAAACTCCGCCATTCAAGCTTGCGCCAGCTAGAAATCCAAACAGCTCAGTATCGTCGTCAATTTCATCAGTCGGGGCCACGTCCATGTTTTCCATAAATTCTACTTCAAGTTTCTCTACAACTGCTACTACCGTTCAGTCCTGTGAAATCACACCCAAAGCCAATTTCCATCCTAATGTATCCTGCCTTGAGACGTATCTTGGCCCCTCCATTCGAAATGAACTGGTAGATGACGACTCGTGGCTTCTTACAGGCGTAATTCATTCACCTGCGTCACATACCGGCATTTCCTACATGAAGAGTCTCGATTACAAGACAAGAAACCTCAAAGGGTTGAAGATCGACACAGTGGCGGAATCGGATTCAAGTCTACCCACGATGAAGGATTTCAAAATGCATGAGGTCGAACCGGAAGCTGAGAATACCATTCAGTTTGTTGAAAGCAAAGTCCATAGCCCAGGAGGTGTTTGGACCGCTGGGTCACCTTATCAAGCCTTCTTGACTCCTCCACTTGTCTCTACCCCATCATCACCTTTCCAATTTCACAATCTTGAATGATCTTTTCTACCTCTTTTAAACTAAATCGGTATACCCCTCTTATCCTGAGTTTCCTTCTTAGACGAACTTTCTTAATGTTAATGTCTCCACAGTTACCTCATTTTGCGAATTTTACTTTTTCGTTCTACCCTTTTGACTCTCTCTCTACGTTTTCGTGAGCCTGCATCGTGTTTCTTCATCGATCCATCATCATTTCCCGAGTTATCATTCTCGTGGTTGTTTTTCTTTAGTCAGCATTTTCGCTTTTATCATTATCATATCTGGTTGTTGTTTCTCTTAGCGTCTAGATCAAATCAGTGAATAGTCTATATGTACTTAATAATTGGGTTTCGCTGTTGTTTTCTTCTTCCTTTTGGACATTTGTTTTGTATGAGAAAGTCACGAAATTATTTCAATGTATTTCAATGTCACCATCATCATGTCATACCCCTTCACTCACACCTTGGTCCCTTCGGGTTGTACTTCATTAGCTTCCTTCTTGCATGTCTTGTGTCACGATGCGAAATTCAAACTCATAGTCGCTCCACCGCAATACCATTTCCTATGAACAAAATATTGAAAACATTCTCAAAGGATGATCCGCAAAGTAACCTCAACTACTATCGTGAAAACTACGTGCGACAAGACGACACGAGAAGCGCACAACAAGTCAACCCGGCTGTTGATAGTTTAACGTGTTGCAAGAGAAAAGTATCCAGTGGAAGTTTTTATCCTCACCTTCTGTCTTTGAATACAAATATATGCTTTAGAAAACTTTGTCCCATTTTGTTTTGAATCAAAGTGATTTGCTATCATACAACTTCAAGCCTAATTTGATCTCCCAGAATTCTATGTTTCTCCTTCCTTTGCCAATTGCTGTTGACTTACTATCATTTGCACATATCAATCTTCGGTACACATATCAATAGATGCCAGTCACCTCGACTCGACTTTCCCCATCATCTGGGACTTACTAAACATTGAGACCTTTCTTCATCTACCTCCTATTGAGGTCTTATTCGGGTCTTATCCTGAATCACTGTGGCATCAGGCGCCATTGGGATCAAAGCAGCATAGTCTGAATAAAGATCTTTGCTATGCAATCGTTTTCACTCTTCTATGACATTCTTTGCACGTAAATTTGGTATAGAAGTATCTTCCGCATCACGATTCAGACATGTGGTTTCATGACAGTCATGTATCTTTTTAACATCTCAACTCAAAAGCAAACGAGACAAGATATTGCAAATTGTGACAGAGTAATTGAACTTTGAACGGTCTAATTAAACCTCGCTACACTCGCTACATTCTAAATGCCATGACCATCATGGTTAGGTTCAATCCATAGAAAGCATTTGTTAGTCAAATTAAAATCTCGTCCAAATTGATCAGAAATGAGTTCTGGTAGGTTGACTTACGTTGATATACATGCCTTTTTTCGCAACGGTATTGAAGTGGATTTCCTGATTCGTCGTAATGAGAGCAAACTATTAGGAGTGTTCAAAGCTGAAAACTTGAGATTTGGAACGGAATTTGGAAGCAAAGATTTGGAACTGTGATTCTTGTACAGATGAACGTTGATTCTCGTACAGATCTGTACAAGAATCACGGTTTTGTACATATTAAAGTATGGATGCTGTTCGAGCTTGGAAGAAACGGGTCATTCAAAATAATAGGGGGGGCTCTCAAACCTGGGACTCCAAATTTGGAACAGGCCGTGCTGATGCTAGCATGTGGTTCTGTCCACGCTGCCTGCTGAGCCGCTGGAGATGCCAAACTCACGGCAACTGAAACACACCACGGTGCTCAGCACACACCTTCGAGCAACCCAAACTGCATACCACCTACCCTCCTGTGACCAAGTGAAGCGCACAGGAGGTAAGAGGAATGTTCCCCGCCGCATACTTTTGCAGATATGGCCAAAGTCGTACGCTTTTGCTGTACCACCGCTTTAAACACATGTGACCAAGCAGGCAGGGCAAGTGAGGAGTTGGACGGATAAAAACTGCCCTCCGTCAAGGAGCTAGCCAACTCTGGTAGAAAAACCACACGAAAAAAGAGACGTCTCATTCTCAGTTCACAACAAAACAATGGATGGTCAATCACAGCGACCTCCAACCTATTACCCATCTCAACGTCTTCCTTCAATAGTCACTCACGAGCCTTTCCCGCCGATTCATCATCATGAGGCACTCCATTCTTACAATCACATGGATGATGAGCATCTGAACAGCCCTATGTCCGGGATTTATGGGTCACAATCTTTCCCTTCACCCAATGTTCCTCACGAACAGTTTCATTCGACTCGTTATGATCACTTCAGTTCTGCTTTGATATCACCTCATTACACTCCACCCTACAGTCAGCCTAACCCGCATCATGCCTCATCTTTGATGTTGCCCCCGGAACAACCTCACCTACGTGGCCGTGTTGTAGAACAGCAGCCTGAGATCAACCCCGGCCCCTTATCCTCAACTTCCCCAGTCAAGGCTCAACGTACTCACAGTAGTCAAACAACTAAGAAACAAGATGCTACTTCTCTCGAGTCGAGAGGATCTGAAGATGTCCATCGCATATGGTCCAAACAAAAAAATCAGTCTGGTGAATCAGCGTACGATATACTGATTCAGTGGGTCCTTGTGCCCGGAAACTACAATCGATGGCGAGCCAAAGGCTCCAAGAAAACTGAGATTGCCGAGGAGATTCATCGAATCATGGAGGACAAGGGGATCTTTGGGAGGAACCCTAGCGGTGTGTACCAACAGGTGTGATCATCTTTCAAATCTTTGTCTTTACACCTCATCTCCAGTTCTCTTACGTTTTTTTTTCAATCTCAATTTCATACATGTTGTATGATATGACTCTTAGCTTCACACGTTGGAGCTAAAATATCAAGCTGCTCTTGAGGAGACAAAGAAGACGGGTGGCGGACTTAATGGGTTCTCAGGCGAGAAGTCATTCTCAGGTCGGTGAGGTCCTCAATCAACAAGTCATGATTCGGTGTGACTGATTTTAGATGTGGTAGACCAAATCGAAGCGATATGCCCCCACTTCTATGAGTTGGATGCTGTCATAGGTGATCGGCCTTCAGCAACCCCACTCAATCACCTTGAGTCTTTGAGTCATCTCGACACCGAGGCCTGTATGGAAGCTCTTGGTCTCCCTAGCTCACAGGCGAGTGTGAGTTCCTCACGTCTACACGAAGACATAATGGACTTCGAGGACAATAACACCACCTCGGACGTGGGTGATACCAACCATCCGTTTGAGATCCCACCACCTCTCAACCACTCAGCACTATTACGAGCCATCAATCAGGCCGAACACCCCGGTACCGCTAAAAATCCCAAGCGTAGACGAGATTCATCGGTCGGAAGAGATGAGTTGGAATCCTCGTCATCGCTTGGTTCTAGCGCGAAGAAGGCCCGTGCGCCACGAGTTGGTTCGTTCTTGAAATCAGTAGGATTTGATGAGAAGCCTGATGATTTCAAGAATCCTCGAAAACAAGGCTCTGTCGCTGAGGAGCTGGTGAAATTCCAAGACACCAACTCAAAACAGCGCGAGCGCGCTCTTGACTTGCAAAGCGAGGCGATCAAAGGTCAAATCTCCATCGGAGAAACCATTGGAGGTGCAATGCTTGATATGACTGATGTCCTGAAAGTGATTGCGAATCCTCCCAAGGATAAAACTACTCAAGAGTTAGACAACTTAAGACTCAACCGAGAGAAATCCGACTACGAGTATTGGCTTGCCAAGCAAAGGGCTGAGATCTTGGACATTGAGCTTGAACGGAAAGCGAAACTGATCGAGCGTTTTGAAAAGTCTGGAAAGTCCTTCAGCGAAGCAAACCAAATTGCTGATCAAATGATTGAAGAACAAAAAAAAAGTAAGACATCCCCTGTACATGCTTGAATTGTCTTGATCGAAGGATTCATGTCTTCTGCACTGCTCCAGGAATGGCAGATTAGGCTCCGAAACATTAGTCATAGCTACATCAATCAAATATGTTTCTCAAAGTTTTACAAAACTGTTGCTCTTTTTATGTATGTAAACGGTGGTTCACAAAAGTATAACTATATATTGATAGTTACCAATAACCAGTTGAAGTGTGCGGACATCTTGAGATACTTACCATTGAGTGTATAGGCTATCTAGAAGGTAACCGGTATAACCCCCAAGAGCGACATGAGATTGAGATGTTTCTTTAAAGAAAAGGCTCATATGAGGTACATAAGTTATTCTCGATATCTCATATTGATTCAAATGTTCCATAAAAAAGAAAGTGAAGTAACAGATAAGCCAATTGTACATATTCTCTATGTACGAGATTGTTCATAAAGTGAGAACAATCGGGCACGAGTGTCATCCTCATCGGCTTGATCATCATGATCAAGTCCTTCTTCTGGTCCGTCCTGCATCTGTTCTCCCGGCGGGTAACCTTGAAACAGTTGGTTACCTGCATCCTGAATCTCGATCAGAAAATTGTGTAGGATACACGTTACAGCCAAAATTAAATTCAGACGCCTTGTGATGCAAAGCCCTTGATCACGATCCGGCAAGAAACTAAAGACTGCCAACGCATCTTCCATAAGCAGTTTGTATTCTTGATGACATAGCGGAGTCGGCTGAGGGCGTTATTGAAAGATCTTTTCAATGGGGGGATAGGAATTCCCCGGGGCTTCTTGAAGTTTGGCACGATATGTTTTCTCGATGGATATCCGGAGTGGGCAATTAAGTATTCGCCCTCACCAAAGAATCGATCTGGGAATTGTGATAGCTGTAATCACAAAGGTATCAGCATCAAAGTGTCAGTGCTACAGCTCACACGATAGTTGACTGATTCCATTCTATGACTGGCCTCTGAGTTTAGAAACACACGTGCATCGTGAGCACTGCCACACCAGCCGTGACTTGCGTATATAATTCTCTTTTGATGATCACAGACAAGCATGGAGTTGACAGCGTAGCAGGATTTACGAGTATGGAAGTCCTCCATATTCTTCTCCGGTCCGGTAGCCAAAGTGATCAATGTGCCGTCAATGAATCCAACACAACCTTTGAAAAAGCTCTTCTTGCCTATCTCGTATTTAATAATTTTGCGTTCCTCCGCGTTAGGCCATTTAAAGTACCGATCACGAAGGGTAAGGATTGCTATTACACAACGATTGGTGTAATTATAAATACTCCCCTCTATATATATAAAAAAACATCAATGAAAAAATTAAACATGTGTATTATAATCATTCGCACCTGAAATCCCAAAGCCTAGTGCAAGCAAAGCTGGACTGGCCCCGTTCCCTGTTAGACCTATATATGCCAAAGCAACTAAGAGTTGCCATTCCGGCGGAGCTTGTGACATAGATGATTGATTTTGAAAGATGGGATGATCTCCAATCAAGTGCAGCAGATGCGTAAAAGAACGCTTCTGCATACGTGCCTAAAAAGAGAATAAGATCAGGATGTGTAAGACTTTGGGTGTGATATACACATACCAAGCGGAGAAATATGGCTTCAGGCTCATTGAAAAGAATAGCAAAGCGCTGAGATCGCCACGAGCTGCGGCCTCGTCGAACTCGTTTGACTAAGTAGCGCTGAGATGACTTTGCTATGTATTCGTTTACTACGTTGTTCACATCCTCTTGATGTAATCTCACGGTCAGCTGGTGTAGGTTTTCAATCAAGTTCTCAAATGATTCGGAGAACCATTTGATGGCCAGGCCAAAGAATGCCATCATGGCATAACATAATTTTAAATTTCGAGCGGATCCCAACTTGAATGTTGCACCAAGTTGGACTAAAGACTGTGCTGCCAAAGCAGCCGCTAAAACCGATTGGCCCCCTCTGGTATGTCGGATGAGTTCTGGGTCATGATCAGCCAGAGTGATCAGAGCATCTTGAATGTTTGAGTGTAGGATGCTACGTCGAGTGACGCGAACCATTTGAATAAGATAAACTGAAAAACTCAGCGAGTCGGGTTGGGAAATGGCTAGCCCACAGGATAGTAGTAGGCAGTATGGATTGCTCGTGTGAGGCTACAACACACGGGTTGGCTTGGTCACAGAGAGGCAAAGGCTGAGCACCGTGGTGTGTTTCAGTTGCTGTGAGTTTGGCATCTCCAGCGGCTCAGCAGGCAGCGTGGACAGAACCAAATGCTAGCATCAGCACGGCCTGTTCCAAATTTGGAGTCCCAGGTTTGAGAGCCCCCCCTATTATTTTGAATGACCCGTTTCTTCCAAGCTCGAACAGCATCCATACTTTAATATGTACAAAACCGTGATTCTTGTACAGATCTGTACGAGAATCAACGTTCATCTGTACAAGAATCACAGTTCCAAATCTTTGCTTCCAAATTCCGTTCCAAATCTCAAGTTTTCAGCTTTGAACACTCCTATTGTGTACAAAATCAATCGTATACAAAGTTCAAAGAGTAAGCTCATCTTTCGAAAAAAAAAATTGGGGTTCCCGCTTTCACTTTTGTATGGAAGTCTTGAATAGACATTTTATCTGAATTCTTGCAATTTAAGCTATCATGATTGATAACTTGAAAATTGACTCAACTGATAGGTCTAGCTTTGTTAGATCCCCGATTGATATCTACTCCAGCGGTGCAATCGAATGATCCCTGGGTACTCAGTGCGCGTCCGTTGGGATCAACACAGTTGTCAGCGGCTATGCGATGTAGCGCCATGTTCCATCGAGACAGAAGGTAAGCGTTTCGTAATCCATACGTTTTTTCGTACAACATGAGAAAAATCTGTCTTACTAGGTGGTTTCTTATCTTGCCTGTGACAGTGGTAGCAAAGATATCTGCGCGCGGGGTATCTGCCGTTATCCACCATACACACTTGGAGTTTGAATTTTTGAAAGGACAAGGTGTTGCGTCAGTATTCACTCTGCCTGAGAAGGTAGATCATGGTGTAGCTTTCAAAAGATCTATGACTGAAGGCTGAAGAGAGAAGTTGAACCAACAATCTCTGATAATATCCTCCGCCGGTGCAGGTTTCCAAGCGTAGCTGCATTCTATCACTTTGGCATCAGCAAAAAATCGTGATCCGAGATCTTCCGCTATGAGGAACAGAAGCACAAGATAAAAGATGGGGTTCGCTCGATTCCAAGTCATACTTCACAAAACAAGATGTCAATCTGTTTCACAAGTCGTAGAACTCTGTAAACCTTTCAGTATTTTGCCCAGATGAAAAGCGGAGGGATGACAACTAGCTATGAAGATCAAGCAAACAGTGAGAGGAGATAAACGTTGTGGACCACGCTGGACTCACGAGTCCTTTTTAAACAAAGCGGCCTCATGTGTGGAACTGGAAGCATTTCAATTTCCGACCCAAAAAATATTGGGTGTGGGCTTCAGCCTCCAAGACACGTGGGGAACCATTCAGCCTTTAGCCTCGGGTATTTGATCAGCCGAGAAGCAGACATTTCAACACCGCGTTGTAATCAACTCGAAAGGTCGTCACACTCACGAGGTCAAATCAGCTGTTTTCAAGTCCCCAATCGTCCAAGCCACAGAAGAGGTGGGACGAAGAATCTCGCAGACCAGAGAAAGACGACCGGATTTTGAAAATATTCAAGAAATAAATCCTTCCCTGTACAATTTTAAATCTGTGAAGCTTCATTATGATGGCATGCGGTGCAATCAACAGTTAAAACGAGCGGACTTGGTTAAGTTTGGAAGAAAAGATCAAGCGTTTGATCGAGCAATAAAAAGCTCGCGTTTTGCGGGAAAACTTGGACAAGCTTTTCGAGAACGACAGTTGTACTACATATCACGCTCACACCCGATGCCCCGATGCCTTGTGGCGCCACGGCAGGGCTCAGGGCAAGGGCCGGGGCCTCGGCCTCGGCCATGCCCTGGCCCTTCTGTGTGATTTCGTGTTCTCTGTGCTCCAATGAGGGCGAGTTGGATTTGTTCCGTCTTCGCGGCAAATATCATGAAGGATGGTGGCATTATAACGTGTATAAATTGTTGAATTGTGCCATGTTTTTAAGGCCATGCGTGGCATAGGCCATGGCCCTGGCCACGCCCTGGGCCACGAAAAAGTCACCGGGTGTGAGCGTGAACTACATAGTACCCGGTGCTGCCGCTGCCTGCCACCTGTTATTTATGTAGAAAGACTTTCAAAACTCATTGAACGCTATCTCGACCCCTCACTTCAAAAAAGTGATATTGAGTTGGGAGATTGGCATTGTCTCCACTGTGATTGGAAGTTTCAAGTTCTTCCAAAGTTCACGGACACGGCCGCGCGAGGCAGACTTACAGACTTGGTGAGGCTAGATCACAAGTTTTGCAAGATCTTTCAGGCTACCACAGCAATACTCACCACGCAAGACTCCACTCAATTCCTTGGTTTCCATAGTGCACTGCCAACGCTTCAGGCTTTTGGAGGCAACACTTCACAACTTTTACTTGACTCTCTTGGCAAAATCTTTCGATGAAGCAAAAATACATTATAGCCCAGACAGTCTGAAATCCACAACAGCTTTCAAAACACAAAGTTAGCATGTACTGTTACATGTAAGTCAGGTTCTCAACTTTGGGATTTCAAGTCT
This sequence comes from Melampsora larici-populina 98AG31, assembly GCF_000204055.1. Lineage (NCBI taxonomy): Eukaryota > Fungi > Basidiomycota > Pucciniomycetes > Pucciniales > Melampsoraceae > Melampsora > Melampsora laricis-populina. The sequence continues at coordinate 247,158 of NW_006768785.1, forward strand.
ACACACAGAACCTGAAGCATATAAACATTTGACCATATTTGTATCAATCGGGCCTTTCATTAAATTATAATTCAAATATGTAATAATATCACCTCCTCCTTTTGTAGCGGGAAACATTCCAGCTTAGTTCTTTTGCTTAAAGGTCAATAATGGAACCAAACTGACATATACGTTATATATCGTCCTTGAATTGTGACTGTACTGGCAGCATCTACGATCTCACTGGACCCCAATCCACAAATTGGCCATGATTTTGAAGTGGACCTTGATATGCCTGATCAAAAGTATTCAACGCATCTAAAGAAGAGATGTTATCATTTGTGTTCGGACTTCTTGACCACATCGCTTGGTCGTCAATCCAATGACTCGAGTCTTGAGCGGCTGAATTGATCAAGTCCGACGGTACTAGTTGATCCCAATCCGCGTGTGAGGCTGAGCCTGAGCTGGTGAGAGAGACCATGGAACTGAGCGGTTGCGGTATGGATGATAGATTCGCACCCGATTTTTGAGTTTCAGACCCTACCACAAATGCGCGTCAATCAGCTAAATCGCATCAATGGGCGTGTTTCAAGACCACAATCTCATGAAGTATTGCGGAATGATACAATTTTTGACTTTAGAAGATGTTTCAGACCTACCGTTAAAAATGCCTAGCAAATTTGACGTGGATAATTGATCATCGTTCAACGGGATGCAATGGCTAAAGAAGGCTCGCTCGTCGAGGGCTTTAGTCAATGACACGGCTGGATCTCCAAGTTCGCCAAAGTTGATTCTAGTTGCGTTTTGATGTTCGAGTAGCGATTTATCTGGATTATTAATCTGACCAGGAGTGGCGTAGGAAAGAGTAGGAGAGTTCAAAGGATGTTGTCTCTGCTCGGAGGAAGTTGAAGTCGGTTGAGCAATTGACGAGGACGATTCGTGCCCCGGAAGATCTCGTCTTTGTAACAGCTCTGACAGAAATTTGGGATCTATGAATTCGCTCAAAAAGGTTTGCATATCCATCGCGTCATCAGGATTTCTTGCGATTTCGGGCACGTTGATGGAGTTTAGAGCAGTCCCAGGGTCAAACGTATCACTTGATATTGAGGTGCTTTGATTAGACATCAATGGGCGTTTCGCAATTGGTTGTTGAGGATATGAAGACGAAAAGGTTTCGGGAATCTGTCCTTCTGAACCAGTGAAATCATTGAGATTGTTTTGGGTTTGGATACCACTAAAACCTACTGGAAGCGCAAGGGGAGGAGCAGCTTGGGAGGAGATGACTCCTGCCCCCGATCCTTGGAAATCACCTTCGGCAAATTGTACTATTGAGTCGATATCAGCTTGACTTAGGCCTAGAGTCGAGTCCTGCTTGGACCCGCCGAAAGAACAAGATGTCACAGATGGTTGCACAGGCGCTAGATCGGACTGTCCGAATAGCAAAAGAGACAGTAGTTCGGGATTTGTATTGGTGTCCAATCGTGTACTCAAAGGTGCGCACGAGAATCCATCGATATTCGAGGCCTTCGTCGAGGTTTTAAGCTGGTCATTACTATGGGTGACTTGAGAGGATGGGCCATGACTTGTCCCAGGTGATAAAGTTCCGCAACGGAAAGTCGATGCCTTGAGGACTTGAGATATGCTTTCAGAGTTGGTATTCGAGCTTGGGCCCAGTGATCTTGTAGATGGTTCCCCTAAATGTTCTTTTCGAGAGAGTAGCCTGGCAGTATCTGAAGATGTTCCGGTTGCCTTGGTAGCTTCGAAACGACTGATAGTAAGGATATAAACATGATAAAAAAGAACGCATGCGTGCGAACTCGGACTCACTTGGTAAGCATTCGGGAGTGGTCCATAGGCGTTCCTGGAAGCCTTCGACTTGAAGGTCATGAATTGGTACGGAGTTTTCGGGCTGCTCAAAAATGATTTTTTTATGTACAAATAATCAGCACCTCCTATTATTCGGCTGTGAAGGAGAGGCAAAATTTTGAAACTTGAGAACATACCATAGTGTTACTGGTCGACATAATGTACTGTAGCACATGTCTTGATCTCACAATGATGGGAGATTGAATACGTTCCAGACGGTGAAGTACAACCTGTACATGTGCCTTAATTCGGTTCGATTGAGAATCAGTTGGGTCCTCAGCTAGCTGTAGGCAAAGGGTGAGAGCAGCCCTACATTGAATAAGAAGATATCCAGCATGATATCAGCAGATAGCTAATTGGGCCCTTTGCCAAGGTATGAAATGGCTCAGAGTACCTACCCAACGATCGCAGATATAAATGCGGTAGGAAGCTGGAGGTATCGGTAAAACTCAAGTAAAAGCACTGCAAATGATGGTTTGCGTATACAAATGACCAGTCAGTACATAGCGGCAAGAAAAACGTTAGATGTCGCAGGGCACACAAGATGAATCCTTGACGATATCTTGGTGGACACGAAGATTGAATTGATCCTTGAGATCCGGGCTCAAAACCTTGCTCGTAAACAATAGGCCGCGATGAATCTTGGAGCCTGGCCACATGCAACCAATCTTGGTAAGGGTTCTGCGCAAGTGTATGTTAAGTGGAATGATGAAAAGGATATACGACGAACGGATATGCCAGAGAGCCACATAGAAGATCTGTTGACCGCGCCAGAGATCTGCGTCGGGTGGATTACGATAGCCAGCCAAGCTACGGGGATTCTTGATACTATTCGCTGTGAAATCGATCCGGTGATCTTCTCGCACGCTCGCCTCAGCCGCCAGTAAGTCTCGATCGAACTGCTGGATCTCTGCAACTGAAGCAAACGGCGTCCGGCGTGCCAGCAGTTCGCAGCATCTGTTATTAAATTTACCCATGGTGAACCGCGACACCGGAGAGCGCAAATCCAATCCAATCGGTGAGTTAGTGCGACCATTTGACCCAGGGGTAATTTCAGTATCAAACTCTCGCAGAGTTGGATAAGGTACATCCGACTCTCGCAATGGGATGACGCCGTCGGCGGCACCAGTCGATCCAAAGTGGCTGGTGTGAGCATGATCAATGCGACGTGATTGTCAGTTAGGCTCAAGGTGAACATTCTGTGAGGCTCACGAATCAATCACGACAAGACTCCACCATACTTTGCGGCGCTCCTCATCTATTTGAGAGTATCCAGTAACGAAGTTGCGGTTCTGCGGTCTCCCAAGACAGCAATGAACACGGAAAAGAACTTCCGTCAGTCCTGACTGCCTGATTTCAAATTAGTCGTCCCAAAATTTGAAGAGCACATACGAGCCTCATGTTGAAAGCACATCTCAAAGTAATTTGCCTGAGTTGAACCATTTCAGTTGAACATGCGAGAACACCACAGTCTGTCTCAAAAAAGCTATTTCAAGAGGATGATCAGTCAAGAAAAGTTGGTAAGATGCAAGTGATGGAATATCGTAATGGTAAAGTATGAGATTTACAGTGTTGATAACAACGTTATGAGAACCTTCATGCCATCTATCGTCGGATATTCTTCAAAGCCAGAATGCCGAAGGGCAAGCACACACATGTCACACCAGCCATGAATCATCTCACTCCTGTGTTGGATCAACTCTTTTGAAGTGATCACCCCTGCCCATCCATCTAGGGCGAGCGCCAGCCTGCAAATTGATAAGACTATGGCAACGTTCAGCCAACCATTCGCAGAGCTTGGTAGTATCGCGCTTTCACGGAGCATACTAAAGTTCTCAGAAGCTTGAAGGAGTTCAGCGCTGTCGAAGAGACCAAAATACCAGCTGCAACTGGAGATGAATAGTTTGGTGAGAGCTGAGCATTCTTCTCTTGAGGGTAACAGAGCAGTCGATAGGTCTGTGATACGACTGAGCCTCGGGGTACGTGAGATGGGCCATAAACCCCATTCAGCCGATGTTTTCCAGTACGGAAAGGCGGCTTGGCGAACCTGATGGTGCAAAATCAAATCATGTCAATTTTGCAATACATAATCCGTCATCCGATCGCCCATGGCTCGAGTAGCAAATAAGAGGAAGATTATTGACCTGCACGATGACAGGATGTGTTGCGCGCTGAAAACTGGTTTCAGGATGTTCCTTGAGCCAAAGTTTAGATAAAAGGCTTGGTAGGTTGTCGATCTCCAAGTCGATACTTAACGAAGGAGCAGAGGGTGGATAAGAAGAGATTGAAGTTGGAGCCAAAAGTTGTAGAAGTGTTCCTATCTTTTCATGAACTTCTTTCATTGAGTCATTGGTCGGTGGGACTGGCTGAGGGCGGCTACCCAAGCTGGATCATTCAACGACATACATGAAATAGGTAATCAGAGGTATTACAGTATCATTGAAGAGCGTCCAAAACAAGCCAAGGACGATCAGAGAATTGTTAGACCGCATTGAACCTTCAAAAGACCGTATGATTATACGCACGATGAACGTCCAGGAGTGTAAGTGCAGGTGACTCCAGCTGCCAAACACTTACTACAAGGATCATGGGAGTCACACTTTTGTTTTTTCTCACGGCATCGAGTACATCTGGTAATCGGTCGAGCACGTGGGCGGATAGGGTTGACCAGATGCTCTGGAGACAGATGTTGCGATGGTCGAGCATTGGGAGAAGTGTTGCTCGATTGAAGAGCGAGAAGAGGGTTCTGGGAGGGTATGGAGGACATCTTATGAATGGTGAACCAGGGTTTGAATACAGGCTTCAAATTGTGGGTTTGAATCGTGGTGCTTATCACAAAGGAAAAAAAGTATGAAACAAGGAATCCAGAGTAGATGAACGCTGTGTGAGGAAGAAGAAGAAGAAGGTGAGGATGATGATGATCGACTGGATGGATGAAGAGAAAGACAGAAGGATACGAAGGGAGAAGAAGGCTAAAGTCCTAGTGAAGTGGGAAATCGAACAAAAGGTTTTGAAGACCAATTGTTAAAGAAGAATATCAAGACAGATACACAATTCTGAAAAGCTTTCTGTAGATCTCTCTCTTTCATGACATCATCTAAGTTTGTAAGCTAAAAGCTTGGATTGATTGGTTGGATGAATGTCTGGAATAAATAAGCCAACATGAGAAATTAATGGTTTTCAGTTTTCTTTGATTTTTATCCCAACACGTTACACAGCAGTCTGATCACAGCAAATCGAATGGTATCAACTAAAACCCCCACTGAAATTCGAGTCAATCTTGCTGAACTGATCGAATGCTCAACTAAATAAAACAATTCTACTGACTACATGCATCTCACCTGATCGTCAGTGCACTGTCACACAAGTTAGAAAACCAGAGTCACAATTGATCGGAGTTCCAACTTGATATGTATATAGCTCACTCATAACACTTACCATCACCAATTAGGAAACACTCATCTTCTGTCTTATCATATCTCATCACTCGCTTGAGCAATTCATAATCCGGCCGCGGCGAGTAAGTACAAGATTCGAAGGAACTCCTTATCTTCCTTTCACATTGAGCATTTAGACTGCTTGTTGGTTTTATTTGAAATTTATGGTGCTATTCTGTTGAAAGATGAACGAATTTGACATGGTTCTGAATAGAAAAATTAAAGATACATAAAACCAAAGTGCTCATCTTGATAAGACATTGCATATTATGGTATGTAGGTGGATATATGCGTCTTCAACCGTATTAACAGCGGCCGTTAACAGCGAGCTGATTTCCATGAGGATCAAAGAAAAGAACTTGGAAGTGGGGAAGGAAGAATGGGTGCAAGGCAACTGAACCATCAGAACCGGACGGCGGATACATATTTGCTAGCCCTAGATCCATCCATACTGTCACCGGATAAGACTCAAGAGCTCTGATGAACATCTCAAATTTTCGCCGGCCAGCGCCGGCCTCGCCCTCGGACCTCCAGAGTCCACATCACCTTTTCTTGGGATCTTGAGCCAAGAGTGACCCAAGACTTTTGACTGAACCTTGTCGAGGATCCTCATGTGCGGGGCTGACAGTTACATAACTTAACAACTCGTGGCACGGTGGCATCCCTCGAAGGCTTCAAGGCTCCTCTCACTCCTCTCCGTCCGCAGGCTCCGAGGGATGCCGCGAGAGGGCACGGACCTGTTTGGTACGACTCAGGCTTGGTGCACTGCTAGGTATTGTACATCTGTGCTGGACCGGCGAGTTGAGCCCTTTGAACACATGAAAGATAGGAGGCCAATTTTCCCCTCTGTAATGGCCTGCTGCATTTTATCCCAAAACGTACACCATAGTAAACACAATAGAAACACAAAAGATATCATGTGAATTATTACATGGTAGAGGATCGAGAGCTGAATTCATATCCGGTTGCTTCATAGCCACTTTTCTGATACGTATGATTTTTCTTGAGCTCAAATTAAGTTTTCAAACGTTCAGGTAATTATAATGATTTGTTTTTAACTTTTAGTGATATACATTTAGATGAAATGAACAAAAAGACAGATTTCTATCAGGTTGAAGTATTCAGGTGATACGTTTCTAAGGTGGTTAATTCCTATATACCCATATCTAAGCTGATTGAGGATCGTTGATTTTGCTTGAAAATGACCTGATCATCTGACTGGTTATCAAACTTTTCCCACGTCAAGTCCTACTCTCGGAATCCATCTGAAATGATTTCTGTTATTTTTCAGACCGGCTCTAAGACTACAGATCGAGCTTGTCGATGAGATTTTGAGGATATAGATCTTAACTTGATTACATTAATCTTATGGTCCGTTGATTTTGAAATGATTTTAGAACACACACGTAGATCACTGCTTACTTCTCTTCATATCACCGAGGTCTAAGAGCTATGATGACAAAAAAAACGAGACCAAACTTGAATGAGACAAGTGGATGGTGATTTGAATGATTATAGAACAACTTACAATTATAATGTTCTCCTAAACCATAACTTTTTCGATGATAAGAAATTGTTAAAGATTTATTGGATCTGAACTTAGCAAATTCTTCATCACCAATTTTTAAAGTGGGAGTAGAAGCTTGAATGACGTGTATTGGAAATTTAAAACATTTTGAAAGTGCAAGAATCTACAAACATGTCCAAATCATCAAGGGTTACATTCATCTTCTTTTCAATTCAGCTTAAATCTTAGACTTACTTCAGGTTCTCCACCCCACTGAGCACTATCTCTAACTTGATCACAATGTTGATTATATTGAACTTTACTCATCAATCCTTCATCAATTCCATCATCTGCTGCAGGTAAATAATGAATAAAATCATCTGGATGTCTTCTCATGTATTCTGCTGCCATAGTTCGACAAGTCGAATAGGTATGAGCTTCAGAATTCTGAAAGGGTACACCATTCAGGTTTAATTGATCTGCGATTGCGGAAAACAAACAATGTCCATCTGGGTTCATCTAAGCGATACGAATGGTTTAGAGACGATTGTGAATCGATAAAAACATATTCAGAATGTGAACAGAAGAAATCAGTGATTCATAATCTTCATCCCAGATGATATGATGAAACGTCAAATCCTTCAAAGTTTTGAAAACTTACCTCTACCATTTTTAATCCAAGAGTTTGACAAACCGATTCGATCGCATCAATTTCTTTTTTCCGTTCATCTCCATCAGGTCCTAGACCATCAATTTCAAGTCTAGCCTGATCACGTATAGCTTCTTCATTTGCATTTCGTCTGGCTAATCTATCCTTATGACGATTCCTACGTTTGGCGGGTTCAGTAATAGTAGAAGCTATTGAATGAGCTACTTTTTCTACTTCATCTTTTAAATCTAAGATTTTATTTGTTAATCCATGATGAGATGAATTAGGATGATTTGATTTAGATTCAGATGCTGATAATTCAATGGTTGTTTGAACTTGTTCTAATTCTATTTTATCTAAAAGTTGATTAAGCAATTCATCATCTTCAATTGTTGGTTCTGGATCAATCGATAGTTCGCTGATCGGATTTGTTTTTTTGATGGTAGGTTTATGTTGTTTGTTTGATTTTGATTTTTTCTTCGTTGGTTTAGGTCGAGAGAGTATATCGTTGATATTGGTTGTGGTAGACATTGAGATTTGATCCCATATGTATTGCTGTCTTGCTGATGAAAGTCGAGAGATTTAGATAATTCAAATGGGCATGATCCATATGAGCAGGTGCGTGACATTCGAAGAAGGCAGCGCCCAAGATGCGCCTTCAAAAATCAAGGGCGCCGGGGCCGCGAGACGCGCGATGACAAAACACACGGCTGATTCAAGAAAGCCTCAATCATACATTTATTGCTCTCTTCTTGATATCTTCAGTAATAAAGTCTATAATCAGGTTATAAAAATGAGAGAAATTTAAAAGAGTATCAATGAAACCCAAGCCCACTCCATTGGGAGCCGAGCAGGTATCTTTAGACGGGTCAATTCACAATGTATTTTCAACGCATTTGATGGCGAAATTTACAGATTTAGGAATTTATGTAGGCGAAGATAACACAGGTAAATGTCTTGTATAGAATTGTGGGTGGTAGAGCGTCGGTTTTTTGTATAAAATGTTCATCTCTCGATGGGAAGTATGTATTAAGTTTCATCAGAGTCATTAATTTTTGGAGATTCAACTCAACAATGATTGATTGGGATTTCAGATGAGATTGCCACTGAGTTCAGAACACAAAGAAGAAAGCTTAAGCTGCCAAGACTTTCTGTCCGGTTGATTGTTGCATAGTTTAGCAACGGGGAATGCTATTTCTATAATGATCCTCTCAGGGAATGTCCAGGAGGGAGAAATAAAAAAAACAACTAAAGGACATTTAGCTTGATTGTTGCCTTGGGTAAAAGTGGCCGAGCGTAAGACTGCTCAGGAGGGGTTGGGTACAATAAGTTATGAAACGGTCAAGTTTGAATCGGTTATCCCTATAGTGTCACATTGTTACTTCAGACTAATACACGATAAATATGAAAGAGTGAAAATTTTATCACAACAGATTGAGCATCAAATTTGGCTCAGGTACCTAGATATATTTTAAAAGATGATATAGAACTGGATAATTTATTTTGATATGAAATGATTTTGCCAAAGTATTTCAATCGATTTGAAAGTCACGATTTGAGATGTTGAGCTAATTCCGGCTTAGTCGAAGGCAATGATCGAACCCGTCGTAGCAATTATCAGAAATCGCAATCATCACACGCTGAAAGGGAAATATATCATCTTGTCAATGTGGTAGGCTTTCTAGATCGCTTGAGATTATACTGACTCATGTGTCCTGTTTTTTGTGGGGGTACATCGCAGATATAGTGATGGCCACCGGGGTTGGTGCACGCTGAGGGATTATATTCAAAGTGTACAGAAGCCTAAGGTAAGTGAGCTACAGACGGCAAACACGATGATTGAAAAACGACTACGCACCGTAGGCGCCGCTATGATACGGCCCTCGATCCTTTTCCCATTCGTAACCTGCACATTGTTGTTGACTGAGGCCATGGACACGCCGTCTGTCTACCCATAAACAGCGATGCATTGGAATCCATGCGGTATTGAGAGCTTCATTCATAAAATTGATGTTAACTAATCAGGTTTCTTTTGGAAATGTTGAACATCAGACGAGTTTCTTTGATGGATAAATCCGCACCTCTGTTCCAACAGCTAGAACCGGTACAAAGGATTTGGGTGGTTTTGTCAGTCAAACTAAGCTGACAAACTTTGAAAGAGAAAAAAACAGGTTCAGCTGGATTGCGGAGTGAATCATATTGAACGTCGTCAGGAACCCATAAACGGAGAACATACAAGCTTGTTGTCCTATATGTGGTGTGTATCCACCGATGCAATCCCATGACGAAGACACGATGAGTGCGCTGAGATAAAAGGTAGAGACTAGCACACTAATCTTGAGAAAAGAGTGGTACAACATTTGTTTTAAGAGAAAAGCGTTGAAAAAGAGTGTAGGTGTGACGCAGGATATGATTCGGAGTGAGAAAGCTGATCAGAGGTGGTGGGTTTTATATCTTTTATCTTGTCTTTGTCGTCATGTAGTACAGAGGTTATCATCCGATGCAATACGACAAGGTGGCGTTGTGATCTGCTGAGATCTGTTGTGCTCAGCGAGTTCCCCAAATCCCGATACACTGCATAACTGAACGTATGCAACGCCATATAACGTATCTTTATGACGTGATTTGTGAAACCGCTTGTGGATTCAGACTTCAAGGGCTGAGGTCCTCTGAGGTCTTTTTGTTCTGCCGAAGATTAAAGCCTGTCACTCTCGAGCATAACACATTTGCGTTCGAGGCTGCATATATGCTCTGTGCCCCCTTCAGCCTTCTATCGTCTTCTTTAGAGATTGATCAAGTATAGTATTCACTTGGGTTTATTACATGAAGACCACTCCACCTTCATTTCATCTCTTCTTTCAGTGAAGAGTCGGACACAGATTAGCTGACCCCCGGCGCTTTTTTGTACCGTTGTAAAGGGTATTTAATGCAAAAGACTATCAAGATTTGTGGGCTAATATCAATCATGATTGATTCCCTACCTCCCCTTGGCGACTCTCTGGTCTTTGATTTCATAAGATGCCTGTGCAAAGCAGAACCCATGTTTTGGTCATTGAATCTGTCATCGAATTACTTGAATGCGGTCAATGAAGTAAACCTTATGAGGTGAAGTGAAGAAAGACTCCTTTCATGGATGAAGATAAGATCCAAGGTCGAGTCCTTCAAACCTGTATTTGTGCTTTACAGAGATCTGAGTATCCAATTGTGGAAAAGTAAGATTTATGGGAGTTTTGATTGAGTGGATTTGTTCGGACATTGGCACAGAAGGCCCAACTAAACAAAGGAGGAAGCTGAAAAGACTTTCTGGCAGGTTGATTGTGGCCTTGGGAAGTAACTACAAAGGCCTTTTTATCACCTTTTGAATTGCATAATGAAATTGCTCCATGGACTGCCTAGATAGGGAAAAAGTCTTTCTGACGAGAGGAAAGATAATTTGATTTTCACAGTGGGGGAAAATGGCCAAGCGTATAAATGAACAATTCTCGGAAGGGGTTCGAGACGATGAGGTATGCAAAACAGATGCGTCTGTTTGGTTTGTTAAATTGGGTATCCTGTTGAAAGTGTCCTAGTTCATTATCAGTGTCTGATTGTTACTTCAGGCTATGTAATACACAATAAATACGAAAGATTGAAAAATTGTCACAACAGATTGAGCATAGAATTTGGCTTAAGTTAGGGTATCAGATATTTTGAAAGATGATGTAGGGCTGGATCAAGTATTTTGATATGAACGGATATGTTCAGATGTATTCAATTCATATTTGGTGGTCACACTTTGATATGTTGGGCCGATGGCAACTTGGTCGAAGGCGATCATCGGACACGTTGTAGCAATCATGGCTGACAATCATCACAGGCTGAAAGGGAAAAAGATTCATTTGTCAATGTTGTAGGCTTTCTAGAGCGCTTGGAATCGGACTGACTTATAACTCCTGTTGTTTTTGGGTCTACATCGCAGAGATAGTTATGTTTACCATTGTTGGTGCAAGCTGAGAAATTATTGTCAAAGTAAACAGAAGCCTGCGGCGAGTCAGCCACATACGATCAACGAGATAGTTGAAAAACGACTACGTACCGTAGGCGCCTTGGCCGTCCGCCCCCTCATCAGTATCCCAATCGTAACTTACGCATTGTTGTTGGCTTGTGCCCCTGACATTCGGCCTGTCGTTCCATATACAGTTCTTCATTAAAACAAATCCTGTGTTCGTAGCTGCAATCATAACAGTGATGTTCAATAATCAGCTGTCTTTTGAGCATCATGATCATCAGACAACGAATTTCTTTGGTGAACAAATCCCCACCCTTGTTCGAACAGCTGGTACCGGTACAAATTTTTAGAGTTCTGTTTACTAAATCGGGCTGGCAGACTTCAGAAGAGAAAAGAAACAGGATCAGCAGACGTCTGTGGCAAATCATAGAACCTCGTCAGAAACGCATCAAGAAGAACATACGCGCTTGATTCCCTATGTGTGGTGTATATGAACCGCGACAATGCCATGATGTCACGAAGAGTGCGCTGAGATGAAATGTAAAGACCAGCACACTGATATTGAGAAAATATTGGTTCAACATTTGTTTTGGGATCAAAGTAAACAAGGAAAGTGTAGGTGATGAAGAAGTTGGTCGATCGAAAAGTGTGAGGCACGATGCGATTGGGGGTAAGGAAGCTGGTGAGAGGTGATTAGCTTTATGTGTTTTTTTTGTCTTTCTCTCTACGTAGTTTAATAAGGCTATCATGTTAGGCAATAAGGCGTTGTGATCTGTTGATTTCCCGATACACTTCCCGCAACCGGCCATCGCATAGAACGTAAACGTATGGAACACAATACAACCAGGTGAATAGAGCGTACATATATATCTTTCTGTCTTGTGGTGAAGCCACTGGTGGCTTCAGCCTTCAAGGGCCAAAGTCTTTTTCCTCACAACTTATGGAAAAGCCCATCGCAACACCCGGGATGGGTCTGAGGCTTGCGCGAGGGTAGAGTAGATATCCAACATGATAGGCTATAAAGATCTTTGAACTACAATTCATTTCGCTACATCATTAAGGTCTACCATAAACTTTTATCCTTCGCTTCCTAAAGAGTTTTCCCCAAGCAGAACATGTGTTATGGTGATCAATTTCTCGCCTAACTATCCTTCAAATCTACATTGGCCCTTCAAAGATATATTGGTATAGCAGTGATGACAAACTGATCGGTTTGACCAGAGCTTTTCCATAATTGAAAGATCAAATGGAATGATCATTGCTTGGACTTTGTCAAGATCTTATCAGAGAGGTCGAAACGAGATAAATGAGGAAATTCACAAGAATTTCTACCAGGTTTGCTTTTTTGCGTAGGCAACCAACTGGGATTTCCAACTGCTTGTGAATTGTATAATGAAATTCTGTTAGGAACTTTCTAGGGGAAAAGAATCAAACAAAAAACCTTTCTGAGCAGAGGAAAGATATCAACCCTGCGCCAGCAACGCAGCGCGGCGCAACATCGGGGTTTTTTGTTGCGTCGCGGCGCAGCAAGCCAAACCGAAGCGCAACATATGCTGCGTTGCTTTTCAAACCGCAACATCAAATCTCAACCCCCGACAACGCAACTCTAGACAGTTACGCAGCAGCAGCGCAACAGGCGCAACAGCGCTACCTGGTGCTGGCGCATCCAGCAGTAGCGCAGCAGCAACGCAGCGACCGCAACAGGGCAAAAACAAGACACCGCAACTGTAATTAATTCATAAATTTGTTTTATAGATTTAGAAAGAGTTTGTAATTGATTGAGAAATTGAAGTGAGAAAAAAAACAACATTCACAACTTTGTAAGGACGAGAAGAAAAAAGAAAAAGGACCATTCAGGAAATACATAAGAATTAATACTGTCAATCCAAGGAAACACCCAAGTTTTTCAGAATGGCAGTCAGTTCTGCATATTCAACACCCAGATCCACGCCTTCCCTCAACCATAACCGACTCGAGACTAAAGCCTTGATGGTGCGTGCAAGGAGGCTACCTCGATCACTAGCACAAACATCTGCGGCGCAAGAGAAGATCCTTTCCGCTGCGCAAGACGACCCAGTAGTTGCCAAGTAATCGCGCGCCATGATGGCAAGAATTCGATAGTTCTTTTCGTGAACCTAAAAAGGCACCAATCAATTTTCAACCACAAGATTGCAATAAAACTCAAACTGATTACTTACCGACCACCATGCCAGTCCAGCCTTTGGGTCCGCCAGGTTGTAATCTTTCTGGCGCATCCTGTCGGCCATTCGTAAGTAGTTGTCCAAGGAGTTGTCAATAGACGCTTCTGGTTCATCTTCATCATCAGAGTCTTCATGGAAGATCTTTGATTGTTGCTGAGAAGATGCATTAAAACCGGTGCCCGTAGGATTTTCATTTGAATTACCAGTACCGCGAGATGGGTTAGCTGTTTCGTACTCCAAATAAACACGGCACAGAATTCCGTCAGCTTTGATGGGGATGGCGCCAGATTTTCCATCAAACCACTTGGTGAAAAATTTAAGTCGAAAAAAAGGATGCAGTAATGTTGCCAGGATGAGTGACTTGCAGGATAATGCCTCGTTGAGGTATTCTTGAGTCTTCTCAAGCATTTTGGCCAACATCGGGTACACAGCGTCGCTTGAACTTAATTTGTCCACTTTATCCTGTAAAGTTTGACGAAGCTCAACGTATTCTGGTATTACCATACATCCAGTGGGCCCATCTCCTTCCATCTTCTTAGTAGTGGCAAGGAAGATCTAAGATGGATGAAATTTTGTCATTACGAGTTGTACAACTTAAAGTAAGATACACATACCTCAAGTTCCACATTTATACGTCGCACCTGAGCCCACTCAGCAGTGGTTATTTCCATCTGATGAAAATAACCATAAGGTTTACCGTTCTTGCGTGGGCATCGACCAACGGCAAGTACTCGGTCCAAATCCTCCTTGCACAACTGATTAATGACCTAATGAAGTATGCATGTAATCAGTTTGGGCTACTCATATGATGTTCAAAGTGAAAAAGAGAGAAATGGTCAACCTACATCTCTTGCGAGCCATGCCTTGTGTCGGCTTTCGTACTTGATGTTCCACCTAATGCCATATCCAGCGATGAGAGACCCCTTGAAATCCTTCTTGACACTGACTCGCTCGAACTCCTTACGCCAGGCAGCTGACCGAGTGATTCGACGGGTGATAAAGTCAACCTAAGCAAAGTTGAAATAAATAGATCAGCTTAGATATATACATGTATTTAAATATCTTCAAAGAAAAATCAATCCTCACCTTGCGTAGAATAAAGTCCACATGATTAGCTTCGCGGCGATGGGTTGGAGCCACCTCTTCCTCCAGAGAATCAGCTGGTGAGACCTCGTCTTTGGCATCAGCAACATCCCACTCTGCCTCATCGTCTATTGCAGCTGCCTCTTTACCCACTAAACCTTCTGGTGTAACTTCCAAATCATCAAGATTATGTTCAGGTAATTCATCTTCATCTTCTACTGACTTTTGTTGTTGTTCTTCATCTTCTTCGTCGACTTCTTCAATTGTACCAATTGTAGGAAATATACCTCTTGCTGCTGATTTTACCTTAGCCGGAGGGGGAGCCTTCACACCAAGTTCAGCTAGTCCGGCATTTACAATTAGCGCAAGTTTGTGACAAAAGCAGAATATATGCATGCTGCTTGGGTCCCATTGGTACTTGATCCCTTGTGTCTGCGGTTGTAAAGAAAATTGTTGATGCATCTCGGCCGCCATCGTCTTATTGTTCAAACCTGAGTCAGTCGTCTGGCAAAGGATGTAAAACGCAAAAAAAACAAAAGAAAGAATGAATTTGGAGCGAGCATTTGATGGAATAAAGAAATAGTGAAATATCCTTATCTTTTGAAAGATGCCATGCTTGACCAAGAGGTTTACAATGGGCTCGGCGAGCCATGGTCCGTGATGATGCCAAGCCACGAGTTTGAGGGTGACATGTTGTACATGATAATTCCACTTCGGATCGATGAAAGTGGCCGAAGCTCCTATGAACCCATGACGGTTCCCTTTGCTGGTCCATGCGTCGTGGACGAGGTTGAATCGAGAGGTGAGTTGCTGTTGTTCATACATTATGTTCAAGTTAGAATCTAACTTGAAAAGAGATTCAAGAGGAAAATGATATTGACTTACTTTCAGTTCCTTAAAAACATTACGTTTCAGAGAAGCATTGATGATCTTTGCTTCGCCTGCTACCCATTTATGGCCATAAAGCTTGGCATCGCGTCTAAGATAGAAGACCATGGCCCGCAGCATGGGATCTTCCACTCGTGTCCAAGGAAGGGCATGGCGAATGAGCCATATGCTAGCCATCTTGTTGAATGTGACATTGCTGAACTTCGATCCGATGGTAGTGCTGACATATCCATCAAGAGGTCCAGTTTTCTTCTTCTCAGCTAGCCGCCGCTCTGCCACCGACAAGGGTACCCCCAGATCCTTCTGCTCTCGAGCTTTGAGTCGGCCAGGGCAGCCAACATCGGAGCGACCAGTTTGAGTCGATCCATCTTGGTGAACCCAAAGAGCACCCGTCATGTTGCTGTAACTGACTCTTACAGGATCGTCCTCATCTTTCTTGCAGAACTTGCACGGGTAAGAAAGAGGCGGCTTTGATCGATCCTAGTTGACAGATAATCAATCGTCAGAATTCTTTATATACAAAGTAAAAGATAAATAAAAACATACATCACCCTTTTTATGAAAAGGCTTGCCATAGTAGCATCTGAGCTGGCCTAAATCGCTATCTGGTTCATCTACCTTACGCTTCTTGGCGACGACAACAACCTCATCGTCGGAATCAGCTTGTAAGGTCCTTTTGGTAACATTCGTCGAGAGGTGCTGCAGTATTACCAGGTTTGTCAGTAAACATTATAACTTTTGGAAAAGATTGGATGGAAAAAAACTCACATCATCTGTGGGTGTGGGCTCGGTTATGGTATTCTTGCTGGACTTAGAGGAGGTTTGAGACTTGGATTGAGAGGCTGTCTTCTTGGTGTGTTTCCCTTTGGAACGGATGCTGCCAATCGAGGCGTCGGATTCTGCTTCGTCAATATTTGGATCAACTTCATAACTCTTGTCTTTACGTTTCTTTTTTGAAGGTGTTTCATCAATCACAATTCTGCGACGGGAGTCAGGGGATGGATGGACCATCCCTGGATAGTCGGTTTGCTTTCTCTTGCGAGCAGGTCTGGAAGAGGAAGGTGTATTGTCGACATCGTGTGCATGCGAATTAAATGGCAAGATTGACTGAGAGGACATGGTGATGGTATGATCGTTGATGACGTGTTTAAAAAAAGTTGAGAAAAAGTTGAATGAGGAGTTATCGGTTGAAATGAAGTGGGATGTACGTTTGTACTAGATTTTGAGATTCAAAAACAAGGTCAGGTAATTGAAAAACTACGGAAAATCAAAAAGATATCAAGGAGGGATGGAAAAACTACAATGGATTAAATGATGAGGAAGTAAAAATGATTGGGTTGGATGAGAGGGAAGGAGGAATTTCTTACCTGGACTCGGATCCCGTATCTATCCATCCCTAGCATGTCTTCCCCTGGCTTGATGTTGACTACGGTGCAGACCATCCAGATCCGTATATCGAAAGAGGTGAATTACTCTGTTTGGGTGGTGGTGTGGTGCGGCAACCAGGGGCAATCCTTGCCATATTGGGGATAGCACAGAAATGTGAACCCGGCCCGCAACACCCGCAACTGATACGGTTTTTCAGCAGCAGATGCGGGGTGCGTTGTGGTCCCAAAAAACACAAAAATCTGGAAACCTGGATGCGTCCCGGGTCACAGCGCAGCACAGAGCCGCAACATTTGCTGCGTTACAGGGTCAAAAAACCGCAACGCCGCGCAGCGCAACACGCAACACGCGCGTTGCTGGCCCAGGGTTGAAGATATCTTGATTGTATCACTGGGAAACCACGGTAAAGCATTAAAATGCTCAGGGGGGTTGGGATAAAAATAAAGGTAAAGTTGCATGGCTTGTGTGTCACTGTCCACGAGCTGTTCTAGTCAATCATGATTGGGTGATTGGGTACCGCTTTAAATACATGATGAATGTGAAAGAGTATTTTTGGAACAACTTGAGCATCACCTATGGCCTAGGTATATCATTGAAAGAAGAGGGGATCGGGTATTTGTAAAAATTGCCATATGGATTCCATTTGTATTTGCAAGCAATATCTTGATACGATGGACTGAACACGGCACGGTCAAAGATTATGATATAACACGTTGCAGCAACTATTGGGTGTAGCAATCATCACATGCTGAAAGTGAAGAATGTTTTCTGGTCAATGAAGTAGGCTGTCTAAAATGTTTGTGATCAAACTTACAGATGTATCCTACTTTACTTGGGTCCACCTCACAGCTATAAGTATGTCCCCGGGGATTGACGCAAGCTGAGGGATTTGATTCGGAGGGTCAAAGTGTACAGAAGGCTTAGGTAAGTACATAGGTAGATACGGCAAAGAAGGTAAACCAAAAAAGGACTACGCACTGAAAGCACCTTTACCATCTTGCGCTCCAGTAGAATCCCAATTGTATTCTACGCAATCTTGTTGACTTAGGCCAGGAACGGGTTGGTCTTCCCATGTACAGCCATACATGTGAACATTTTTTGTATTTGCAGCTGCGTTCATCAAATTGATATTCTCTAATCAGTTTTCAATCGAGAAGTCCCATCATCAGACAAGTTGGTTTGGTGAAGAAAGGCCTACCCCTGTTATAACACGATCCGGGCTTGCAGGTGATTTGAGAATTACCGGTATCTAATGTTTGACCGCAAACTTAGGAAGAGAAGATAGACAAGCTCAGCAAGATTGTGGGGTGAATCATGATACCATATATCCAACGTCGTCAGGAATGCAGAAGGACAACTTACCCCCATGTGGTGTATATTCGCCAATACAATTCCATAGCTTTGATGACACGATGAGTGAGTTGACAAAAAAGGTAAAGACTAGCACACTGATCTTAAGAAAAGAGTGGTTCAACATTTTTTTTTGATGAGAAAAGCAAGAAAGATAGGTGAGATCTATCGATTGGGCAGTGTGACACAAGATGTGAGTGGGAGAAAGGAGTTCGTCAGGAAAGGCACACACTGCCTTTGGCTTTATATATACAATAGCATGAGGCTATCATCCGATACATTCCCTCTTTGCGGCGGGACACTTTAGTTTTGGTAGGTTTTGGTCAGTCACATTCCCGATTCACTACATTGTACAGAACGTGTATCTTTTTCTCTGGTGTGTGATGTCCACATGTGGAGTCGGCCTTCAAGGGCTGAACTCTTTTTCCTTCATCCCGCGCAAAGTGTAAGCTTAACTAAGCCCCTCTTGCGCGGCTGCGTCCAGTTGAGCTTACGCAAAGTGTGAGCTGAAAATGGAGTCCCTGTGGCGGCAGCTAGGGACAGCGAGAAACTGTTTGGCGATGTGAGTGGTGACAAAGATGCGTTTCATTCTCAGCCCGAGCCCCAATCGCTACCCGTCGAGTAGTGGCTCGCCCGGCCCCCGAACCGACGGGTAGAGAGACTCCCCAAGCCCGTTCGGGGGTCTCCGAACGAGTTTTTTTTGAAAAATTGTCTGCCCAAACCCCGACCGGGTTCCCCGCCGGGGACTCGTTGGCTGGACCAAAAAGGGTCCCTCACCCAGGTTTGAACACCGGACCGGGTCATTTATCGATATCGGAGATCCGGACCTTCGGGAACGCAGCAAGTGTCAGGCCAGGTGGGACTGCGCTGACACTCACCACCACACTAAAGCCATCATGCATGGCTTTAAGCACTATGTCAACCTTCGCCACGCCAACATGTAACCACCCTTGCCATCCCGAAAAATTACTGGTGACATCAACTTCTCAATTTCACCAGTCCCTACCCGAATATGTACTGCCCAAAATTGAGCACCCGAACCTTTGCCGGATATGCAGCTCAGCACCATCCAGTCACCTGCCGCTTACCCTTGGCAACACTCTTCATCCATCACCTTTCACCATGCTGCTCAAGTCATTCGTCGAAAAGCTCTCATTGGCGACCCCAGAACTTCTTACGACATTAGACCTATCAGATGTTATTCGTTTTACAACCCTCGCCGCCAAAGTCTACGCTCGCTCAGACGGAGCCTGGAACTTGTCACTCAAAAGTGCCGAAGACATCGTACCCTTTCTACGCACGGCTTTGCGTCTATCCCTACCTCATCACCACTGCTGCCGTCTGTGGGAAATTGTTTTCCCAATGTTACCCGACACAAGAATTCAACCGGCTCTTCTCATCCAAAAACACGGCCCTCAGGAAAATTTAACACCTCGGATCCCCGAAGTGTTCCTTTCCCCGCCCATCAAGCATTGTTTGGTCTGCACCACCTCTTGTTCCACCCCCACTGTCAACCTGCAACATCGCTCTCAAATAAATGGTTACCTCTATGACATTGATGGCGTCCACTTGGCCAAAATTTTCACGATGAAATGTCCAAGCAAGCTGTCCCTCCATTACATCTGTACTGTATGCGATTGGACACTAACAACTCAAATCATGTCTGCTACCCTACAAACAGATTGCAATACATATTATCGACCCAGCTATTACTCCTCCGGTTCCGACAGCATTCGGACTTACTATTCTGCGATGGACGGCCGCAATCAAGAGACCTACCAAGTCTCTTGCCACTTCTTCATGACTCATCGATTGGCCGAGTTTTTTCGTACCGGTCAATCGCTTGCTCAGTAGGTGCCCGTTGCCTTTGTTTGCATTTGACCCCTTATCCCGTTGTTTGTTGACATGATCAATGGTTCCTTCCCCTTCCTCAGCATCTCCCACTTCAACCTGGCCAATTGGTTCAATCAGAGCTTCGTCGACGAGATTCCTATCCCTGCGCTAGAAGGTGCACCAAAAGTCTAGCCCTTTATGTCGGAATCCACCTGCACCGACGGATTGGACATTCACAGTCTTCTCCAGCAAGCCAACTCGGCCCACACTAATGTTCGTGTGGACTCTTCTCGCCACGGCGAAAACCGCTATCACGACGCGATGAAAACGGTTTTAGAATGGATAGCGCTTGAAGGCACGAAGCACCGCAATCACGTGTGCTCGGCATGTGTGCGACTCTCCGCGAAGACGGCGGAGACAGATGGAGACAAACCCAAAATTGCATGTCTGTCTTACCTCAGATTGTTCGTTGAAGTTTGACGGACCACACTGACTGATAAACCAATTTTTTTCCCTTAGATATCCGTGCCGTGGTGACCAATGGTATAACTATCGGACACTGGAGATGCTCTGCCACGCTGGAACAGCTTCGCGACCTGGCCATCACTGACAGTTTGGAACCCCCAAAAGGCCCTTGCACCTCCCCACTTACTCGAGTCAATGACCGTTTCTGCTCGGACCACCAAAAAAGGCTTGGTCGCCTCTGCCTAGCCCAGCCTTGTGTGAAAGAGGCAGTCAACGGAACTGCAACATGTGATATTGAAGACCATATCATTGCATATAAAAAATTTAAAAGACGTGTTACTGGAAACTTTGCACTCACCTCAATGCTCAACAGACCCGGTTCCAATCGGCCTTCCGACCCCACTGTCCATCAACATTGGGATACTGCGGAAATGGTGGATCTTGAAGACGTCCAACAAGCAGATGAAGATGAAAGGGAACACGAGCAGGCCCGCGAGGGCGAAGACGCCCCGAAAAAGAACGGCAAAAGAACTTGTCTTTCTCGCAAGCGAACGCACAACGACCAGCTTGTAGTTGGCACTTGTGGAGTCATATTGGGAAGAGAGACGTTCTTCCACTCGGAGAGCTTGAGTGCTGTTCGAGTTCGTATATCCATTCAAACAGGTTATAATCATTTACTGACTGACATTCATTTGATTTCCAGGCATTCCTCCTACGTACTTTCCCAAAACAAATGCCTCAAGTGTGCTTCTATGACAGCGCTTGTAAGCTGGTAAATCACATCTACCACGGAGAAGAAGAAGACTGGGATCCATTCAAGAAGACGGTTTTTCCTGTCGATCCCTTCCATTTCCGTGGCCACAAGTCCACCGATGAGTTCTGCCAGCACTACACCGACCCTAAACTCTTCCCTGAACTCCAAGATGAAGGGGGTAGATGGATTTTCAACTCATCTGCCGCTGAGATGACAAACGTATGGTATGGCGGTTTCGCTTAAATGGCGCGCAACATGTCCGCTGTCCGCTTCAATTTTTTTATGGAGGAGATGGTTGAACGAAGGAATAACTGGATGATTCGCAGGCTATCGAAGCGGGACTCAATTACTTTGTTAGGAGATATGGTTTTCTAAAGTTGTATTATTTTGATTTCCATCTCTTCAATGATCATCCATCTCGTGTATGTACATTGTATCCTCCCTCTTAAAATGGTGTGCTGCAGGAAAAGTTTTCACATTTACAAGTGCAAGTCAAAATTCAAAGTTTTGGTGCAGAACATCGAATTGATTGGATTGGAAAGTTGTGAATGTCAAATAAAACAAATTGATTTGAATTACAGCAATTTAAATCATAAATGACAAGTTCTTCCAATTCACCAGTCCTCCTCCGACACAATGGGTTTAGGGGCAAGCTTTGGAAAAGCAATACCCTGCTTGTGACAAAACTTTCTGCATACGTGCTGCTTGGGGAAATAGTCAACCCATGAGACCCCAAGGTTTCCTATGGTCCATCTTCGCCTGTAACCAATAGATGATGCTAGCCTTATCAGTCCAAATCTTTAACAAATATTCTATTCTAGAGTAACATAAGTTTACTCACTCCACATCATGAATAACAGCTTCGGTAATGATAGTCCCTACACCCTGGAAACCACAAATAACACTACTCCGATTGCTGGCTTCGTAAGACCAATGCGAGAATGCCTCAAGTAACAAACGGACAGGACATCCTACGTGCTCTCGGGGTGGACCCTTGAAAGAAGTTTCTGAGCTGTACTTTTCACGTGGATCGCACAGTAACTCTTCCGCGGTGAAGCATTCAAGATGCGGGTGGGCAGCTGGCGGTGTGTTCGGGGGCTGGAGTATCCCAACCATGTTTTCCTGAAACTGTAGTAGAGCCCACTGAGCGACATCTTCCAACCGTAGTACAAGAGAAAAGAAACCTACTTGCAACCCCTGAATTACGACGCGTTTGTCAGCGGTGAAATCATGTGGTTGCAAAAGATTGGTCAGGTGTTTGCAAAACCGAGCAAGGCTAATCGCAATATGCAAGTTTGACTGTGCAATTCCCGTGTACACTGATAATTTGCGGGGGCTGTCCTAGAAGAATCGTACACCCAGAGGGATCTTGCAGTTGTCACATGCCAGACTGGCTTCATACGTGGAACGAAAATCCCATCGATCAACTAGTTTCTTTGTGACAGTGAGCTTAGCCGTACGACTTTTGAATCCGGGTTCACCGCCTTGATCACATGTAAGCACAAGCATGGTGACATTCGCATCGCACATTGGAGTAGCTGGGTTGAACTCAAGGATGGGCAGAGTAACATTGCCTAAGTGGAGGGTGTCGAATTGTGCTATGACGTCTTTTGATAACGCGAAATTTGCTGACAGATAGAGGGTTTCAGACTGAATGTCAGCAACCACAGAAACAATGTAATGTATTTGTTCTCAATCGACATACCCATTCCAATAAGTGAGTGCAACGTCATCTTGTGCAAATCTAAATCTACTATGGTCTTCTTTGGCTCAGCTTTCTCCCGGCGGTTCATCATACGGACAAATATACTTTCAGATCGATCTGGTTCCAGGGTAGTGCAGGTCGTATTGTTGTTCCCGCCGGTATTGGTAACAACCAACATCCTCGCGGGATGGCTCTGGTTAGGCTCTACTACCCTGCTTAAAACTTTCTCCCGGTTATTCATCATACGGACAAAGATTGAAACAACGTGAGTAGCCATTGCCCTTGCCTTGAACGGCCAAGGAAAGGTGTTAGTATTAGTACGCGCGTACTATACCGGTGAAGCAAAACGTGTCGAGGACTTACTTTAAGTTTGAAAGTTGAGCGATGACTTTGAAGCGCGAAGGAAATAAAGTCTGAGGGATAAGTGCCCACGAAGCGGAAAGCTGAAGACACACTCATCTCGCAAGCAAGGGGCAGAGATTAAATTAGTCGACTATAACGCGCAAGCTTTGTACAATCTAAGACCCCTTCAATTGAAGAGAGGCCAAATGAAGAATAGCCCCTCAAAGAAAAATCTTTCCAAATGTCTGGTCTCACTCACAACATCTCTGACAGGACTAAATGCGTATGTACTTTGAGAATGCCCTGAACATTCAGCATGAAGGTAAGGCTGAAGGCAACAAAGAATTAATATTAAAATAATTGATGTATTAATAATTAATGTAATTAATGTAAATTACAAATGATATGCCACATCATGGCTTCACCACACCTACTCCAGCTACATGTTATCTTCCGCCACTCTTGTGCCAGGCGTCTCGGTTGCAAAAAGTCCGGGCGAAGCGCGACTACCCACGCACATGAGTTTTGGAAAGAGATCAAGGGGGTCACTACAAGGGGAACAGAACATATGATACAGATGGAACAGAGGGTACAAATTGGGGTCAGTCCAAACCAATAGGAAGACACTTTCAAAGAAATTTATAAAGTTTATTCACCCCTTTTCCTTTTTTTCGTGGATTGTCCAGTCTCTTCAGTGTGTTCAGTGACCGAAGCTTGCTTTTCTTCGTTTTTTGATGATCCGGCAAACTCACGGTGGAAGTGGTTTCGCGCTGCAAGGATGGTGACGTCCTTGCCGGCAGCGTGCTGCTCCGCTTCCCATGGGCCTAGTTTGTTATCTTTAACCAGCTTGCAAATCCACCGACCATAGCGATGGATTGTGCTTTCCATTCGTAGAAAAAAGTCGCCAAAGGCCACTTTCCAAGCTTGCATCCTATCTAACCCCGTCGAGGTCAGGTTGATCCAGTCCTCCAAATCGCGCATAGGTGCCTCAAGGTTTGGCCAACATGCTTGTTGATGGACTTCATTATACTGTTCCTGCGAAATGTGGCACCTATGGTAAGCTACTGCAATTCTTGATCTAATTGCCCATCACGAGAGAGAGCTTACTTTTTTTTTGGAAGCGACAGAAGCTGGGCTAGATGGACATGGACCTGGTTGAGCTGAAATGGGAGCTGGTGGCCGGCCTGGTTGTGAGGTCGATTCGCCGACGAAGATGATTTCCCTTTTTCTGTCTCCATCTTCCACATGAGGAGTGTTATCTTCCACGCGAGGAGTTTTATCTGCCGTAGATCCACTGGGTCCAGCCAGACAGCGGCGAGAGGGACTGGTAGAGGTTGACAGAGTAGGAGTAGGGTCATCACCCGCGTATGTGGTGTAGAGGAACCAATCGAGGCGGTGGCATTGAGCCGTGTCAATCCCCTGAAGTTTGACAAAAATGCTGTGTGGATGATGAGCGGGCAGGCGTTCAGGTAGGTGGATGGGAAGGTCACGCTGGAAAAACTTGAGTCAGCAGCATTCTTGAGTATCAACGCATGGGACCACTCACCCATCCTTTAAACTTTGAGCACCATAGATGCAGCGTGCATGACCAATGTCCCACAGAGAGCGCTTCGGCAACTGCAGCATCTTCTACCAATGGCAAACACTGCTCTAGGGAGAAAGCCGGCCACTTTGGCGCGAGAAAGGTAATTAAACGTGGATCTTTGTCCGCCTAGGAGGTTTGGGTGATTATAAAGGGATCAATCTAATCAGCGGGTTCCCAACAGTAGCCGGAAATTTTGATAACTTACCTTGAGCCATGCAATGACATTGACTACGTTCTTCTTGTTAATCTCGATTTGCTTGTTGGTCGACATTTCATGATCTCGCTTGGAACGTAAATCAATAAATCTGGCTAGCTGTTGAGTGGTGCAATCGTGAGCAATTAGGCCTCCGGTCTGCACGCTCTGGTGAGGCAGTTTGTTGTGAGTAGCTTGTGATTGAGGCCGTGAGGTCGCTGGTCGTGGTTGCTTAGAGGTGCAATTCATGACATGGTGAGGCAGATCGGAAGCAACAGGCTCCGGGGACATGGCAGGTTTGTTGTGGTTGTGACGTTTGGCCGTGCATTTGTGAACACCGTGGGTTTGACAACACTACGGAAAAAAAGAAGTGTCAGCCGTGCCAAAAGATCAATGTGAGAGCTACTTACAGAGACACATGCTTTGTAAAAGCATTGCGAGTTCCCTTTACGACGTTCGCCCATTTGATGAGAGGCAGTCTTGCCCTCAACCCCGTTGCAAATGAGTCCATGATCCGTCTTCGTTGAACTGGAGGCGGGTGCAGGACCAAGTAGCTGATTGAGTAGCCTTTGACTGGGGGTAGCATTTGGGCCAGGTGGGCCCTGGACTGGGAATGGATGAGCGAAAGGAACCACGGGCCAACGCCTGGAGTTGGTCATTGCGATCTCGTAAGTGAGCTGGGGAACTGCCCACGTCCGATAAAAGTGTCCTCTGGGCTTAGGTTGACTTGGCAGCTGGGGCGGTAGAGGGAGCCCACACTGGTAATTAGATGATATCAGTTACCACCCGTTAAGTTCCAAGCTGATAAAAGAATTGACCTACCGCCACGGTCCACGCTTGATTTTTGAAACAGATGTACTTCAGAGGTGTCATGACTCCAAGGGCGAGACATGGAGGGCAGGCAAATCCTACCAAATCGAAAGCTTTTGTTGGAGGCTTGATGATTTTGGAGGGGTTAAGGCGTAGAAAAGTTGACTTGAGGTATCGATTGTCGTCTTGCCCGTCCATGACGACAAAAGATATCGATGGTTGGTTTGGATAGTATCGCGGTGGTGGGTTGGATTAAGCGGGGGGTGGGTCAGTCGCGTCTCTTCGAGTATGCGGATACTCGAGGATGTCCGCCAAACAAGGGCCGGGTTGTGGAAGATGTCTGTAGAGATGTGTCGCGTGGGAAAGGGGGTGGTAATGTTGGGGGTAATATTTCACCCTGAGGGAAAGGTATGTGGGGACCGGTGAAAGGTGTGGGTGGGTGTGAGTGTTAGCGGCTGACACTCACATGTTTGGTCCTCCCGATTGTCCGATGTTCCCATCGATATGGATGCCAAATAGGTCGAAAAAACATGTTCAATTGATGTTTAAATTGCACTCAGGGCCTCACATCACAGCCATGGCAGTGCTGGCAAGGTTCCCATGTGCTTGGTAGGGCCTCCCCTGACCATGGACTAGGTAGTTTTTACCTGTGATGGAGTGTTTTAACTACTTTTTTTACTCGTCGGGTACCCGGCGGATAGTATTTTTTTCATTTCTACGCCCGACACCCGACTCGCGGGGATCCCCGATCATCGGGGGTTCTAGAACCTCCGCCCGAATCCCGGACCTATCGGGGACCCCGTCGGGTCCCCGATCGGGGGGCTGGTCCGGGGCTCAGGCTGATTTCATTCTGACTTTGATAAGTTTACTGTGAGACTTGAGTTGAAGATGAGGATGCTTTGATCAAGACCCCTTAATACATCGGCACCCCCTACGGATTGATGTATTCAGGAAAGAACAAGAAAGAATTTAAACCGCTCTGGATTCGTCAGTGTTTCGTGAAGACCCTTGACATGCCTTCTAAGTCTTCATGACCAAGACCGTAAGGCCAAAAAGGAGACCCAGATTTGATCCATATGTTGTTCCAATCTGCTGATGTGTCTCGTCAGTCCAACATCAACTTGAAAGTTGATGAAGAGGAGATCCCAAAACTCATCTGAAAGTTCTATTTATGTTTTCTGTTTGTAAATACTTTGAGCAGATGCGCAGTTTGATTGGATTAGTCATCGGATTTTAAGATTTGAGTCTCTTGACCATATAAAATCGAACCTTCAACTTGTTTTCTCAAACTTCTTGACCCAAATCAATCGAACCCATCTAAGAATAAGAATCAGAATAAAGAAATTTAAATACGATTTTTTTGAACAAGATGACTGAAACTTCTTCTTCTAATTTTCAACTTCGAACTCTCGATAATGATTTGATCGGTAGACTTGCATTGGTGACTGGTGCCAGGTAAAGGGTTTTCACGAGATTTCCTTTGATATCAGATCCTTCATTCGATCACAAGTGTTTATTATCATACTTTGTCTAAAGGACCTATATATCCTTTACACCTACTTTGAAGTCATGTACAAACCTTTTTAGTGTCTCATTGATCTCGAGGGATACATAGTCAAAGGCGTGAAAAAGTGTTGGAAACCAGATATCTATATCCCACCTCGTTGGAGTGAAAATGGAGTCACTGACCTTTGATTCGTTAACTTTTCCGCCCTCATTCTTGGATCGAATCTCATGATTATCTTCAGCGGTGGAATCGGAGCTGCTTGTGCTAAAGCTTTAGCAAAAGAAGGTTGTGATGTAGCCTTACATTATTGTTCGAATCAAGTAAGTTCAAAAAAGATAAAGTAGCTTTAACAGAACTCAATCAAAAGATCTCCAATGATTGTTTTTAGCCAAACGGATATAAGCTGATATAAGTTGATCGATTTCAATGTGTTTCTTTTAAAGGATTCAACCCAAAAATTAGTCAATGAATTAAAAACTCAATACCCAAACCAAACCTTCACACTACATCAAGCAGATCTCAAGGACCAAACCTCAACCCAAAGCTTGATGAAATCCATCATGAAAGAAAATTCAAAACATTCATCAATTTCGATTTTAATTTTAAATGCTGGATTAGGTAGACGGATACGAGATATTCAAAACATTGAAATTCAAGATTGGATCGATACATTAGAAGTCAATAGTAAAAGTCAATTTATTTTAATTAAAGATTCTTTAGATGATTCAATTGGAAAGATGAGAAAAGCAAAATGGGGAAGAATCGTTTTGATTAGTAGTATTTCAAGTAAAGGTGGTGGGATTAATGGTAAACTCTTTCTTTTTCTTTTTTTTTTGCAATCCTTCATACGATGGATTTGAAAACCTTTGCATAACATTGATCTTTGATTTCTTTTTTTTGGGGGGTCGTTGGTATGTTTTTGGACGATTTTCAAAGGTTGTCATTATGCTGCTAGTAAAGGTGCTTTAACGTAAGTCAAAATCAAAACCAAACTTTGAAGAAAATAGAAACCTCTTTAGATGTTTGAATATCAATCCAAGATGTTTTCCTTGACTGATTTAATCAAATATGGTCACATCTCTTGGTTAAACAGATCAATGGGTTTAAATCTATCCAGAGTTTTAGCACCTGATAATATTACTGTGAACATCGTATGCAATCCTCCTTTTTCCTTTGTTTCAAATGAATTCCCCTAGATGAGTTTACTAACATTGCATTTTTGATGACTTGGATATGAACCTGTGATATAGGTATCACCCGCAATGATCGGATCAACAGGAATGGTCCCATCTCCCAAATCAGAGTAAGCTTCTCCGCTTTTTTCCAACAACTCTGATCAAAAACAATCTAGGTTGTATAAGATTTTGATGGTGTTTGTTTGGTAGTACCTTGAA
Organism: Melampsora larici-populina 98AG31; assembly: GCF_000204055.1. Classification (NCBI taxonomy): domain Eukaryota; kingdom Fungi; phylum Basidiomycota; class Pucciniomycetes; order Pucciniales; family Melampsoraceae; genus Melampsora; species Melampsora laricis-populina. The sequence continues at coordinate 276,080 of NW_006768785.1, forward strand.
TGGAAGCTCTAATGATCAAGATGATTTAGGATTAAAATTGGCTTCTACAATTCCATTAGGTAGATTAGGAGATCCAAGTGAAGTTTCAAATGTGATGATCATGTTTGTTAAAACTGGTTATCTTACGGGTCAAGATGTCATCTTATCTGGTGGTCTACATTGAACTGTCTTCATTTAAATAACACAACTTGGGTGTGAGGTTTTGACTTTTGTGTAGTTCTCGAGATCGTTAGGTAGGTATGTATCCCTTTAAATTATGTATCCCTTATTTATAGGGATTGTTTGTTTGACTGTGTTAATGTTTCAACAAATCAAATCTTGGATACTTTATCTTGTTGTTTTTCCCCTTGAGTTTGATGTTTTGTTTTTTCTTTCGACCTATTATCCAAATCATTATGATATGTGGCTTTTTTACTCTTGTCTTATTTATTTGTAAGCAAACTGAAAAACCAGTCAAGCTTTTTCAAATTATCTCTTATTCATCTTGAGATTACTACTATAGTTGACTTGGATGATATCGAAAGTGTTTATATGGCATAATTCATTGAGATAAGATCAAATACGGATGAAATAGAGCTTAGATGTGTCTTTTCTCAATAAACCATCATGCAACAAACTTGATTGTCTTTCAAGTTGAATTGGTTTCATTATGGATTGGCTTTGAGCTCTCAAGGCCTTTTGTAAGTTATCTTGGATATAGACGATCAGTCCGATCATGACTTGAAGATATGAATCTTGAGGTAGATTTATGAGATACTTTGATACAAAAAGGTAGTATTTGCCGCTGAAAATTTATGCCAAGTTTGATTATATGCAGGCTTTTGAAAGGGGTTTGCAAGATACAATTGAAGTGAAGAAGTGTATGGAAAGGTGATATGCTATGAAATGATGATCTGTTTGGGTTGAGATTAAAAGGTCAAAACGCGTGTGACGCGTAAATCGAAGAAAGAGTCAACAAATGAAAATTTAGTATTAAGGTGTTTTAATCTAATAAGCCATTTGACCTACTACATATTTTGCTTTCTTTCTTTCTTTCTTCAATCAATCCATCTCACTTTCATTAATCAAATATCAGTTCAATATCAATCAATCATGTCTTTACCATCACCGTTAACTAATCATTCTCCACATCATTTCATCAATTCAGAAAAGGAAAATCGCGAAATATCATCAAGAAAGTTACTCAATCATCAAATCAATCAAACTTCAATCAAATCAATCTCACCTTTAACTAAAGCTAGAAAAACTTTACCTTCTCCACCTACTTCGATTCCTTCTTTAACTCCACCTTTAGTACCTTCAAAACGGAAATCAGTGGTCTTTAACGAAGAACGTCTTGGAAGCGCTCAAAGTATACCAAATCATAGATCCAAGTCAAAACCTTCGACTGTCTCATCTCAATCTATCAATTCATCAGATCAATCAAACAAAGCAATCTCCTCCGATTATCATAAACGCGCCAGACTCGCACTGGCAAACCCTCAATGTGCTCCTATCACACCTTCAACCAAGCAACTTTCCAATGGTCGTGATCTACCTCGCTCTCGTCCTACTTCTCCTCTAGCTAATCGATCTAGTACAAAATCTTTGGATAGGTTTTATTTTCATGGTCGTCCTTCAAATGAACCCATTCATCGTACTCAGAGTCCAACCCTCTCTGCCTCTGCGCCTTGCAAGAAGACCTCTAACCAAGCTGATATGCTCATAGATGAAGATGAAGACGCCGTAGATTCCGATGGCTCGGATGAGGCAATAGTTCAGGAACTTTTGCCTCGCAATCTCAATGGTCATATGCGTATCCGAGCTTATTCTCTCGATGCGAAAAGACTCAACCTTGGCCGAGACCTGACCTCTTTCTCGGTGTCGGACACTTCCCTCGCTGGCCCTACCACAGCCAATGAAGAGGATGGATCAGTTCCACGTCCTATTTTGAAGAAAACCTATACTCAAATTCATATTGCCGAATCCCTTGAACAAGCCACTCGTTCTAATGGTAGACCAAAGTTGACCTTTGAAGCTCACATGTTTCCTGGAAGATCTCATCTAGCCTCTAATAACGCGTCTAGAGCTCTTTTGTCAATCACTGGAGCTGCTCAAGGTCGGATGATGAATATCAGTACGAGACCCCTTGAGTCCACTTTACCATCCGCATCTTCATCTACTCAACCTGTACGAGGCCGTTCCCTAGCGCAAAGAACATCCGAGAATGTTGGGGATCAAACTGACGATGAGGCATCCTCCGTGGACGGCAATGATGGTCAAACCGTGTCCGAGCTTGTGCCGGACGCGCCTACACAAGAAGATTGCTACATTGCCGCTGCGCGTACTAGTTTATTGACCCTTCAAGCCTCACTTCTTCCACCACCTAACCAAATGAGATTAGATCCAGTCTCACCTCTAGCTGCACTTACTAGCCCACAAAAACAACAAGTTGGTCAATTAGGCAATCTACTCGGTAGTCCCAGAGAACCCAAGGACATCTTACCACGTGCTCCCATTCATAACCCTCGACTCGAACCTTTAGAGATTAAAACCAAGATGAAAAAGCGCGCTCGGTGTTTGGGTTCGTCTACCTCCAGAAGAACCGGTGCCCGGATTTCCACTGTAACCTCTCGAGCTTCTCATGCACCACCTCAAACGCCTGATCGACAAATCATTCGACCCAGTGATGTTCAATCTCTACCAAGAGCCGTCATCACGCTCAGAGAAGTCGAAGAAGCCTATCTTTCTTTACATCACAATCTTTCCTTACTGAGACAGTATTGGTTAAAAGAAGGTCTATTAGCAGAAGTAGATGAGGAAGCTCGATTGTCCAAACTTTTTGTAGATGATTTGGCAAGCTCTTTGATGGCATGTCTTGTACGTGAAGTTGAGAATTTATGTCGACTTCAGTCCAATTTACCTGAGTTGAATCCCATCGGGTCAAGCTCTGGTGTAGCAAGTAATCCAAATACCAGCATCGATGCGGGTAGTGACCTATCTAGAATGACCTCAATATCAACATCAGCAGCCCAGCCATCAACCGCCTCAAAGCCTACACTCCAATCTTCGTCACCCTCAGAAAAGGTGGGCATCTCAACCAACGAGATCCGAAGACGTGTAGCTGAGATTGAGACGGGTCAAGCTGGACTAAGATGTATTGCACTTTTTTGGAGTTGGCCACGTTGTATGGTTAATTTTGCTGAAGCTCATACTCAAAGACTCATTTCACTCTTAGTGGATATACCAGGTTCATTAATTCTGAGGCGTAAAAAGAATTTACCCGTGATTGGAACATTTAATCATATCTTCAAGTCTCAAAGCCTTGGTTTAAACCTTCTTGCTCCTCATTCACAACATATCATCGATGCTGTCTCACATACACTTTATCTTTCAGCGGGTAAGAGTGGTGATAAAGGGAAACGAGTTTTGTTACTTGGACTTGGGGCTTTAGAACAATTGATCAAACAGATACCTGAACAAATTTTACCTCGCATCAGTAGGGTTGTTGATCCACTTCTTGCTGCACTTGTTTCACCTGAAGCCAGCTCTTTGAGACATCAAGGGTTGAGAGGATTAGGTGCATTGATCAATTGTACAAAATCAGATTGGAACCAAGGATTGAGACAGTCTGCAGTTTCTTTGGGGTTTTCGGAAAATAGTCAATCTGGGAAGAGCCTCTCAGATGCTCAAAAGAGTAAGAAAGAAGATTTCCGGGAAAAGATTTCAACGTATACATTTGTAAGCAATTCTTTATTTTTTTGCGGGATTCGTTTAGTGTTGACTCAATACTGACGAAACAAACGCTTTCATAGGCGCATTTCACTGGACAGTCTAGTCCTAGGGCTTGGCAAGTTCTTAATAAACAGCTTTCAGAATCGTTTAAAGTGGGTGATCTGGGTTGGGTGATCAGCTCAATGGCAACGGTGATTGCTTTACTTGGTAAACGTATCCGTCGAACCGATCCTCCGGTCACTCGATGTTTCAAGCCTCATATTCAGGTTAGACTAGTCCTCTCATCTTCTATTCAAGAGTTTTAGCTCATCGATTTGCCATTTGACCTTTACTACTATAGATATTATTACAGAAAGATGGACCGGTGAAACAACTAGCTTATCAACTTTGGGATTATTATATCTTAGTAATGCTCATTTGGAGTATTGAGAATTTACAAGCCAAGAAATCAGAAGAGATTTGGGGTTTAGATAAAACTCAATTATCTTTCTTTTTACAAATCTTTCATAACTCATCCTTTTGGCGTACGAATTCAAACTTATCTTCTCATACTACATCTAATTCAACCATGCCTGTTATGTCACTTAATGGTCAAAGATTAGTAGAGTATGATTTACTTAGACTTGCTGATCATTCTCGTAAACCGAATCTTAACTGTGGACTAGGAACTGGTAAAATGAACTCTGGTAATGGAGCAAACATTCCACCCAAGATCGCTCCTCGTCCTCCTACTCAGATTGGAAAAAGTGTGATGATCAAACGATCTACTTTACATCATTCGATCTCAGCATTTCTTTATGGTACGATAGGATGTGTACAAAAGTATTTACTTGTACCTACTCTGATGTTAACGACTCCAGTGATCAGACCAGAAGAATGGTTAGAGAGTGTAGCACAATCATCAAGGTTTCGACATTTAGATATTATTTGGGAAGAGATCATTGAACCTAGTTTACCGAATTTACTTCTTAGTCAAATTGATGATCATCGACTTTATGCATCTGAAATCATTATAGCATTATGTGGTGGAATTGATGAAATCAATGAAAATGAAAAATTTGAATGGAATTTAGAAAGATTTTTACATCCAGTTTATCATGATCCACCTATTAAAGTTGATCAACCATCTAAGATTGATTTAGAAAAGTTTTCGGAATTAGGATTTAAATCATTAATTCAACCTAAAGAAATCCCATCATTAGATTTACTTTGGATTTGTTGTAGATCTTCAAATTTGATTTCATTAGTTTTTAAATCATTAAATTCAATGAATTCGATTTCAAACTCGAATGAATTTCAATGGATTCATGATCCTTCAGATCCTACATTTCAAATTATTCCAATCCCAATCCTAAATATATGGAAAGCTTATCTTAAATCATTAAAAAGAGTACAAGCAAGTTGGAAGATGATTGAACCTAAATTTAATTTAGCCTTTTTGGAAGTTTTATCAGTTTTAAAAGAAACATTATTGAATCGTCAAAATGATTTCGTATTATCTAATCGGTTAAGAATCTTAAGGTTTCGTGAATTATATTTAGTTTTAAAAGATGAAATGGGAGATGAATTAATGAAAAAAGAAATCATTGAGCGTGATGGTCAAAAAATCAGCGGATTATCAGATTTGATGAAGTTTTTAATTGATGGTCAAAGTCAAAACATCTTGAAAGAAAGAACTGAAACGAAGCTTGAAAATGATTTAATTGAATATAGTGATTTGATTGAAATGATTTTAAAAGATTTAATTTTAACTCGTAAATCATTTGGATCACCTAAATTATTGAATTTGTTAGGTCGAGAAATATCAAGTTTAGGTTTGGATTGTCAAGAAGAAATCTTAAAGAAATCGATTGGTAAAATCAGTCGAAAGATTACAAGTGATTTATTGAAATTAATTGAAGCTGGAGTAGATTGGGATGAAGTACCTATTGAAACTTGGATGGTCAAATTGATTGAATTGAATTTATTAAGTTTTGTCAACGTAACAGATCATTCAAGTGAAGTAGCGGTTCAAATTGATTTAGAAATCAGTTCTAGTGAAGTTTTAATTGATTTGATTAAGTTTTTGGGTAGGTGTAGTGATGAAAGTTTTGGTAGAATGATGATAGGTTGTAGTGATGGATTAGTAAAATATTTAGAGTGTCATTTAGAGAATATTGGTAATGGTACGGATCAGGTTAGTCTTAATCATTGTTTCATTCCCACACACACATGGGCATCATCGTCTTTGAAGTTGACACTAATACCCATCTTGATCTTTCTATAGCTTTATCAAGCATGTCTTAATCGGTATAGTTCATATGAAGGAATTATACCAGAAGAAATGCAAGAAAATTTCATTAAATTGGTTTTAATACCATTTGAATCATCATCATTTGATCTTGATCATCAATTTGGTTTTGTTAATCAAGTTCTTTTACCATTCTCAAAAACTAAGAATGGGATTTTTTTATCAGAAGAAAATCAGATGATTAAATCGTTATTCAATACTCATGTTATGGTAGATATCGAAAAAGGCGGTGAAGATACTGATCCTTTGGTCTTGGATCCAAGCCGAGTCGAAGTAGAAGAACCAACTGATTCGTCGATGTTCAGTCCACCACGAGAAAATCTTAAAGAATGTGAGGAAGTAGTCAATAAGGAAGGTATCTTGATCGGATCAGGATCGAATGTCCAAGATGAACTAGAAATGGAGCGAACGGACCAGTTTACATCCAAGAAAGATACAGAAGCTTTCAAGAGGAGTCGGTCTAGCTCATTAAGCTCGATCGGATCAGGATCGAATGTACTCGATGGACCAGAAATGGAACGAACAGATCAGGTTACACCCAAGAAAGATCAAGAAGTTTTCAAGAGGAGTCGGTCTAGCTCATTAAGTTCAATCGGATCGGAATTCTCTAGATCTAAAGATAGTAAAGTCATGAGTGATATGGAAGTTGATCAAGTCAAGAATCAAAGATCAAATCAGAAATCAGAAACGGTTGTAGGGAAGAAGAAAGGAAAAGGTAAAGAAAGGGAAGAGATTAAGAATCGTAGAAGAAGTACTCGTAAGTGTCTTTTTCCTTTTTCCAACAAAACTCTTCTTCTTCAAAACCAGACCAGAAGGGAAAGGGCATAGGAATTGTTAATGAATCTTGAACTTTTCTTTTCAAAAAAAATCATTTGTAGGTCACAGTTCTAGATCTACTCAATCTTTGATCATCAGTTCAGAAAATGATCAATTTAGTCAAGATGAATTACCTAAAGATGATTCAAGAAAACCTAAGAAGACTTTATTGAAACGAGAAAAGACATTGATTAAGGTTAACAATAATTTGAATACTCGTCCTTGTTAGTTCTCTTTTGAATGTTTATTTTGAAGGGAAACAAACAAAACTGAATGACGTTTCATTTATTTTTTTGTAGCTTTATCTGCTGTTGGTGGTAGTGGTAGTAGTAGTAGTAGTAGAATACCATCAGAGAATCAAAAAGAAGGAAAATCAAATACTCAAAGTCCAAAGAAAGTTGGTAAACGGTCACGTACTATTAGTGTAACTAGTCATGAAGGTTAGTTCTTTCAGTCTTTTTAAACCAAATGTCAGGTAAGGATAATCAACTCATCTTTTTTACTTTGATACAATGAACTTGTGTAAATAATGATCAAGATTCTCAAGAGAGAGGTCTAAGGAAGAGAAGAAGGTCTAGTAAGTAATCTTTTTCAAATTCCTGTTTTCTCTTCTTTCGTTTACTAAATTTATGTTTTATTGCTTTGGTAGATCGAATCAAGCAAAATGATACAAGTTACTCTGGATTCAGTGGTATGGTTGTCGAAGACAATGAAGAACAGCTTACTCAGAATGGTTCGGAGACTACTGATACTGAACTTACAATCGAAGCTCCTCAGGCAATGGTGGTAGAGGAAGTTGAACCTTTGATCGAAACTCCTGAGGTGAAGACGTCAGAGGAAGTAGATGCTAACTGCGAGGACACGATCGAAGTCGCGAGCAAGAGTAATGCAGAGCCCAATAGAGAGCTTGACCACAACATGACAGACGCGGACGGTTTCACAAAAAGTAGTGTTGATAAAGATGTAGAGGAAAGTCCGGAGAGCTTTACAGAACTCGTCGACAGCGGTAGTGGCGCCGAGGGGGATAAATCAGTAGGGAACGAGGAAGAGGTTCAAAGTTTGGATAAGACTGTTAAAGATCAAAGTACGTGTGAGGTCAATTTTCTGGGGTGAAAAAGGAGACGAATGCTCAATTGAGAACCGATTCATGTACAGGTCTTAAACTTCCTTCTGGAGCCGGACATGAAGAGAACACGTACGATCCTGTCAATATATCTTCTACAAAACGATTAGTCAATTTTGTTATAGCAAGTAAGGAGAAAGGAAAAGAAGTTGAACGACTGGAAGGAGAAAAGAGTGGAACAAGCCTTAGATCTCCTAGTTTCTTAAGTATGAGTAGTAGTACTATGAATCATACGAAAGAGGTGGTGGTGTTATCTGGAACTCGAATGAGTAAGTTATTATCATTTATTCAACATGGGGAACACAGATCAACTAATTTTCTTGGTTTCTTTTCATTGGTTTAATAAGGTTTGTTACTCGGTAGAAGCTCTAGTACTTCTTTGGCGATTGGTGGTGAAGTTGAGGAGAAAAGATCCGATGAAATAGAAAAGAACGTGAATGAGGAGCAAGTAACTTGTCAAGATCCTGCTACCGAGGGAGGTAATATACCTGAAGGATCACATGACCTGCTACTCGAAAGTCATTCTACCACCCCCATCGGTGATGCGGAAGTGGAGCATTCTGATAAACTTTCAAGTCGCGAAGGTCATCATTCTACCGTCATTGCCAACGATGAGAAGAGTGATACGCCTAATTGGACACCTGTAGATGAAAGTTCACTAGATATCAAACCAACAGCCTTCTCATATACTCTATCGGAATCTCTGGAAGCAAACCCATGGGCTGAATTGGCTCCTCCTAACACCACTCGTACTCAAGTCGATAGCACTGATCAGTGTGAGAAGAGTATTGAAAGTGTAGATATCCCTACATCAGCAAATAGCCGATCGATACGAAAAAGTCGCCAGATGCTCTCACCTGTTGTTGTTATCCCGTACAACCCGTTGAGGTATTTTGACCCCAAAGGAAGAGGTACAAGTCAGAGTAGTAGTAAGCAGAGTAGTAGTCAAATCGATCATGACTCTGGTAGTCGACCTATCGGTAAGTTGTTTTCGAGATTTGTTAATTTATTGTTAACATCTGTATCAGTAGCTTATGAGATGAAATCTGTATGATCTTAGCTCGCACACGATCTCAAGCTCGTCTTCGGATGAGCTTAGAACACTCGTCGAGTAGTCAGCTATCATCACATTCTCCACAGCCCTCCTCGAATATCAGTCAAGTTGATCTTCATACAACCGGGGAATCGAAGTCAAGGGAAGAGAAAAGTCTAGAAGATGAAGATCAGTCTGATGATGACGACGAAGATCAGTCTGATGATGACGACGAAGATCAGTCTGACGATGAACTTGAAGAGATAAGTAACACCAGAAAGCTTGAAGATGATAGGTCGAATGAAAGAGTGATGTGTGAGTCTTGACGTTCGAATTAAATGTGGTCAAATTGGTGGCTTACCCATCTTTTCTCGATATGAGAAAACAATAGCACCCGCCACGAAACGTCCTCGGCGTTCCGAGATTGGTTTAGATTCTTATCAACCAGATTCAATCCTTTTAGAACGAGTCACACGATCTGAACGACCTTTGACACGTTCTTCATCTCGTTCAGATCAAGGCTTAGAGAATGTAGATGGAAGTCAGAAAGGGGAATTAAGCCATTCAAAGATTGATCCTGATTTATTGAGGGTTCAATTAGATCGATCTCATTCTGTATCTTCTAGATCATCGAGTGGAAGTAGAAAAAGTTTGAGGAGTCGCACGCTTGGTCAACGGAAGGAGCCTGAGGTGCCAAAAGGGCCAATGGTAAACCAAGATGGTAAGTTTACTCATTTGTTATCAGTAAGTAAATCTCATTCGAAGAAAATAACTAATTATCTTTCACTTCGATTTTGTTTAGATCATTCAGTGGTGAATGAAACAAATGAGTTGGTTGAGAGCACACAAGATATCAGGGTAAGTTTGTTTAACTTACATTTCACTTCACCAACAAACAAACTGACCAGACGTTTCTTAAACTCATTCCTTTGAAGGCTCAAGCAGAGAATTTTTCAACTGAGAAATTATTGAAGTTGACTAGAGTTACAGCAAGTTTAGTTGAAGAAAGACTATCAAAGAAAAAATCAAAGTGAAATGATGAGGATTGAATGATGAAATGATTGAATGATATTGAGTTATTTTTTGTTTTGGAAGGTTTTGGGTTTAAGAAAGTTGGTTTTTTAGATTAATAAATTTTGTAAGAATTGATGGTCATTTTTTGATTTACTTGAATTTTCTTGGTTTGGTTTGGATGATTTATTTATTTATTTTTCTTTGGAATTACTTATGATTATTGATTTTAATATAAAATTTTAAATGGAAACAAAACAATTGATTTTGAATTATAGGATTTTTATTATATTGGACATATACAATCTTTAGTTTATTTATGATTTGTTTAGATTTAGGAAAACAAATATAATTTCATTTTTTTCTTTGTTCTTGGACTTTGGTTTTGGGTTTCTTGAATTGGATTTTTGATATTTGTATCACTTGATTACTTTTTTTTTCATGAAGAGTATCACTCGTAAGTAGGTATTTGTATCTCATTACATTGTATCACAATTGATATTCACATAAGATAGTGTATGAAGCGTCTTGACAATGACAAGAGGCACAGCATGCAACTTCGAGTCTGCCTTTTCCTTCACAAGTAGCAAGATGAATTTGGAGAAAGGAGCTCAGCATGACACAGAGGTGGAAAATTTTAAAGTACTTGGATTGCCTGACACAAAAAACATTGAAGTTGATACCCCAGACTTGCCCATGTGTTCTTGCACATATTCTTTTGGTTTATTGATATTAGATTATGGTATTTTTACCTCTTGGCTTTTCAAAAGAGTATCTCATTAAATTACATTTGCATAACATACCCAGTTTTCACCACATTATAATAAAGTACATCAAATCTCTATGGAAGATCAAATTCATCAAAATCCTGCCTTTTAATCTGCAGGCAATGTCTTCATCTCAATGAAAAAAATGTTGATCAGTAATCTTAGCATTTCAAAGATATGTATGATACCCGTGGACTTGCAGATTTCTTCTGATGGAAAGAATTTAGAACCCAGGATCCCTCTTAGGGGAGGGCAGTTTGGAACCTTCCCTGTAATCACCGTTCTTAAATCCCTTTGCGCCAATCAAATTCCATGTAGCACCTCAATATAACGTATTGTCACATCATTCCACTTTCGTCTGTGTTGGATTATGGTTGCACTCTATATGCACTTTCCCGTTCTCCACTGTGCTAAATGAAATTGACCACATATTACTACGTTACAGTCTATCCTCCTCGGAGTTGCCGGTCATTTAAACAATGGATCATTCAAATGCTTACAAGGTGGATCAGGTCGATGGATCACCGTGATACGTCTTACTAAATGCTCGGTGCTCGCATTCTTACAAGAATCTCAGAGTAACTTTAAGTTGTTCAAATCTTCTCGGTGTTTGAACCTATCGCTTACCTGGACCAATGCATCTAGCATTGAATCGCCCTCTATTATACTGAAATGTACATGGAACTCAGAGGCCAGAGTTGACAAAAATTAACAATCAAGTACATTGACAAAGGGCAAAAGACCTGTGGCTGTGCGAGTGGAATAGCTGTCCAATTACGTTCCAATCTGGATATAGTGGCAAAGTGGTATGACGCCTATCTGTGAATGTGAACGTTCCTAGAGCTTGTTCGGAAGCTTCTTTTGGAAACGTTCCCATTTTTCCGCGAATCCGACCATGCCCTCGGCAATTCTGCGCTGCCCTTGCGCAAAAAAGTCGAACTTGACCTGCCCTATATAATTTCTCAACTTGAGCTCAATATCTGCTTACATCTTTTCGTCGTTCAACTCCCTTAATATTCGCCTCGCCATGTCTCAAATTATCCAAGATCGAATCCTTCACTTTGTTCTTCACTTACCTGCGGACATCAATCCATACCAGGCGACAGCTGATTATATCGCGACCTTCCTTCTAGTGCGTCTTGATCTCCCAAACTCATTCTTTGTTAAACAGTTTTCTGATCTGACTTCTCTCTGTCGACTTCCGCAGCCATGCCCACAACCCTCCTGGTCGCGTTATGTTCAATACGTTATTGCAGTAGAGTTTTTAATGTGAGAGCCTCTTGCTTCTAATGCGTACAACAACATAAAAGTCAAGTTTTGTTGATGAATTATTTGACACTGGCCCAACTGCCTGTTCAGAATGTTTCTTCAATCAACTTATATCCTTTATGCCCGCTCCAAGACAAAGAAAATATACCATATTGGCTTGAATGCCAGTGAGTGGATTTCAAGTCATTTTACTCCGATTAATTTTGCACAGAAGCTGATCCGCTCCTTCAGTGGGACTGATACAACTTGATCGTGCAAACCACTGTGCATTTATGGGATACAAAGTTGAATCCGGGAACGGTCCCAGATTTTTTCCCAAATTTCCAAATACCGTTTTTAGCGGTAGTTTGGATATTGGGAAAAAATCCGGATTTTTTTAACTTTGAATCCCCGGTTGCTCCATCCGCCATTACACCTCTTTTTTCCCAAATTTCAACTCGATTTGGAAATTTGGGAAAAAATCCGGGACCGTTCCCGGATTCAACTTTGTATCCCATAATTGTGTTACTTTCTATACAGTATCCGTAAGCTGGCCTTTTCTAACTTCGGCTAAATTTAAGATGTTGATCTGACATATCCCCTTGAAATATTCAAGTCGCGGTGATCGAAATTATCTGCGAAGAGTTTGAACGATCTGGTCAATTAGACCAGAGATGGCCCAAATTCATACTGGGCGTTAAATTTACCGTCACGGTTGCATGCGCTAGGTGAGCCTTTATGACTTATTACGCCATCTTATTCGTCGCGACTGACATGATCAGAGACTCTGTAGCAGTAAGTAATTTGACTCGATGTCGATCCTTGATCACATATTGAGAAAATGTTTTCCGACTAATAACAAACGGCCATTCAGTCATACTTTGGCTGTGCGTCTGCCATTTTGCTTTGGTCAAACAGAGAGCTGTTTCACGAAGCCCGAATCCCACAGGAAGATTGCTCTCAACCACAGCAATTTGGGCATTGAACATATCATTGTTGGTATTTGTATTTGCACCTACTGGTAAGTTTATTCTTTCAATGCAACGGTACATAAAACTCTCTAAGACTCTCTTCATATCTTAGCCGCGGTTGTCACCTCCTTCTTCCAAGTTACCTTGAAGTATCACCGCGCCAAAGACCTGGTGATTCCCGTTGTTCAACTTCTACGGGAGTCGGCGCCCTCCTGTTCACCAGCTACTTGCAGCGTGACTCGTGTGCTATCTCAAGTCATTGCAATCACACCGGCAAAACCCCATATGGTTAGTTTTTTTTTTGAAATGTAGTGGTATGAGCTCAACTGAAGATATAAGTTCATTCCTTCAATTAGGATCTTGTGGTGCATTACACCGTGGTGGGTTCAGATTCTTATATATTCTTTGATATATTAACATTTTTGGTAAGTCCTTCATTCATGTGTAAGAGATCTCAATCTAAAAACGCATGCTTCAATTTATATCAGCTCTATATTCCATTTGTATATTTATTATTCCAAAGCTTCAAGACTCGAAGAGAATTGGATGTTTCAGTCCAACGACAACTGCAAGGAGTCTTTTTGAACACCGTGATAGAATTTGCAGTCATATTCTTAAATCTCCTTTTACAGCCGTTGTAAGATCCATTGGCAGTTTTTCGAGAAGGTGTGTCGTCACCGGATTTTTCTCTCAAAGTCCAAAACTCAAAAATTTGGCACTTTCAGACTAAACTATACTGTCCTTGACAAAAGATCGGACAGACAAGTTCAGCATTTCTTTAGATTTCCATCTCATACGTCTTCGTAATCTCCCTCACTCGTCTCTCAATTCCGGCTATCCATCACCCCAACGAATGGCCGGAAAAACCCTTCTCCAAAGGCCAATCATGTCACTCGATAGGAAAGGACCCTACTGTTCGATATTCAAATACTCCACCTCCAACCTGCTCCATCAATTCGCCACGATCCTTCATTTTGATCTCATCGAATCGATTTTCATTTTCACACTTCGCGTATTATCTACCAAATTGACACTATCGTCGTATCAATTTTATCCGTTTATTCATCACAAACTCTCTTTCAAACTTCTTCCGTTCCATGTTCGTAGTATCCATCCTATTTCACATGATCCTATGTTAATCTTGATTTTTCCAGTGTTCCGAAATGTCCAACTCTCCTTTGACGGCACCGGCTGCGAACCCCTCGGCTGCCCACATGAACCCTTGTGAGTCCATCTTTAACACAACCTCTCTTGACCTTCCAACTGATTCTTTTTCGATCTTCAGTGTTTGAATTGCCTGATCAACGGGTTGGAGACGATAGGCGAGCAACCTGTAACAGACAAGATCCTCTATTGAAAGTCGGCACTCCCGGTCGAGATGTTTTCGATCAAAACAATTTGATGACTTTCGAGGTCAGATTCAAGATTTATACCGATCAGGAGGTCAATATAAATTCTCCGGATCCAAGCGCTCCCAAGGTCGCGGCTGGTAAGAAGGCTGCAAAGAGTTCCAAACTTAACCTAATCGATTCCAAAGCAATCAACAACGGCAAACTCGAACCAAAAATTTGCCCCTTTGGCAAGAGTTTGATTGAATTCAAGGAGATGGTGGCTGATGCCTGTGAAAAGTACGAGGGTGGGATGAAACAGATCATTCTCACTAGTCCATTATCCCCCGATTTAAAGTGGGTGGCTACTATCGGACGCTCCAAGTTCCATCTCGCGGATTATGATCAATGGCAAGGTTTGGTCACTTCTCTTGAAAAATCTACAAATAAGAAATGTATTGTTGCCATTGAAAACGATAAGGTGCAAGTCAAGGCTAAGGAGGTTAATATGGCAAGTTATGTTTCTTCTCAATGTTCTCCTCTTTCTTACTCTTTCTTTGTTGAGTCTAAATCTTTTGCTTTGACAGGCATCTGCTACTAAGAAGCTTATCACCATGACTACGGGAGGCGGGTCAGGCGTTCAAGAATCCGAGGTGAGTGATTATATTTAATATTTTGCCTTTTTTTATTGAAATCCCCCGGTTCTATCTTCCTTCACAGGAAGCGGTGAAAGAAAGAGAGTTGCATACTCTTGCGAACGAGATCTTTAGCAAACATGCTATTGAAAAGTCGAACGGAGGACCTGGAAAGACACTAACTACGCCCTGGGATCCCACCTGCCAATATAAATTGACTTACCACGGTGCCTGGATTTGGGCGCAAGGAGCTGTAAGTGCTAATTTCCACCCTTTCGACAACAAAGTTTGCTAACTTTGTTCTATTAATATAGGTGGCCAACATTGCGACCACTGACATACCGCCGAATACTTCCGAGTTCCGCTACGAGATCAAGAAGAATCGGTGGATCCACCCAGACATGGGGGTGGATCATCATGTTCAACTTCGTTTACAAGATAAATCTCGACGACCAGGAGGATTCGACTCTGCAAATGGTCCTTTTCAAAACTCTCGATCGGTGGATCCGGTTCCAGGAAGCCCCCTATCTACCCAAAATCCTTGCTTTCCCATTCTAGCTCCATGCCCGATATGAAGTCCGACATCGTGAAGATAGGTGAAAAACGGGTTGCCTCCAACCCGGGTGAGATGCTTGATATCAAGCCAGATCTGAAGAAGATCAAGGTTGACCCGGGTGAGCTAACTTTTTTGGAATAGCTGCTTGGATATAATAACTAACTGGAGATGTTTTTATTGACCTGCTGCAGATTTCAGCAATACCATCAACGAGCCAATTTATGTCTCTAGTGAGTTTGAAAGCAACTGGGTAAGTGACAGTGACACTCGCAGCATCTCGATCGAGTTCGAGCGCCCCTCGACCTCTCACTCGGTCGAATTGGAAAAGTTCCTGGCCGACTGCGACATTGGGTTTGAAGATGACAAGACACGAACCCTGATCAAAGAAGCTGGGATTCAGTCGTGGACCGACTTCATCCCAAGCCTCCAGGTGACTGAAAGCAGTCTGACCTCCAAGGGTATCGACCGTCAAATAGCTAACCGGCTTATGACTGAAGCTCAATCTCGTTTGTCAAATTGTGAGTGGTTTGTTTGTGCCTTCCAAAGTGTCAGGCTTGGAACTGACTCTTCGGCCTCGATCCGTGTTTATGTTTACGCTTTCAGTGTAGAATGTAACCCCAAAACACCGTCGGATTTGAAGGAACATCGAGGGAACTTTGATTTTGTTATCTATTCCCTTGTTCTCGTAGTCTCAATCCCGATGTTGCCCTATCTCCTTCCAAAAATGTCTAAGTGTGTCCAAAAAGTTGTCCGACCATGAATCCGGTCTATCTATTTGTCAAAAAGGTCTGAGCACAAGTCGAATGATGTCCAATCAACTTATTATTTTAGTGGCTCTTGTGTCTCGTGCCTCATGATAAATTAAATCAAAATTGATTATATTTTTTCCATTCAAACAAATGACCCTAAGTTGAGTGAGAGCCGTAAGGACCCCTCAATCCACTTGCTCTTATAATAAAAATATTGAATTAATTCCAAATTGATTATCTTTGATTGAATCAAACAAATGAACCTATGTCAAGTGAGAGCCGTGAGGTTCCCTCAATCAACTTAGTCTTATAATGAAAACATTGAACCTTTCCAAATGTGTGTTCTTGCTGCCCAAAATCGTTCACATATTTATTCACACTCGAAGAAGAGGCTCATCAAATGGAAGGCTTCCAAGCCCTTTAACCAAAAAGGTACTCTCAATTTTTTTTGTGAGCGTTCAGACTTAGTGTAAAAATGGATGAAAGAAATCGATTGCAAGACTAACATACTTGCTAAAAAGACTAATGGCACACACTTAAGTAATTTTAAATATCAAGGATAAATGAAATTACGAAATATAACATAGATTATCAAAGATTATCGAGATTTCAAAGAAAGATAAATCAAAGATCAAACATAGCAACAACTGTGGAACATTTTGGTGCACAGATGTGCTGTGAATAAATTCATACAGGTCACAAAGATAGATACCTCTTCCCCAGCCACATTGATTGCACGATGCAGGGCTCTGCTTCTTTTCAAACGTGACTTAAGAGGTGAAAAGGCCAACTCGATCGGGTTGAAATCCGGTGAATACGCTGGAAGGTAGAGTAGCCGGATTCCACGTGTTTCGCAAAGTTCGGCGATGTTCCCTCCGTGATGGATAGGAGCGTTATCCATCACAAGGACCGAATTTCGAGCCGGCCAAGGGTTCATAGCTGGCAACTACATATTTCATGAATCCATAAGTCCTCTGTTAATACTGAAATGTGAGAAAGATGAACACTTACTAACTGATTTTCTAAGTAAGCCTCGAAATCGATTCTTGAGTATCCGCCAGGCTGGATAGCTAAGGCCACAAGGCCTCCTAAGGAGATGGCTGGTAACACAGACCATCTCTGAGACCGAGTGGTCCTCTCGAGTCGCGCAGTGCGTGCACCACGAGGTGCTCGTGCGTAATCGCGGTATAGATGGCGTTTGTTCACTGCAGTTTCATCTTTGTGAAAGATATCATATCAGTACCGGATCATAACTAAAGAAAAAAGAGGAACAAGTGACTCACCGGTGAAAACAAGGCATTGCGGATCGATGCCAAAGATGTGACCAATATAAGCGCCTCGCGCTTCTGCCGATTGATTTGGATGGACTGTGCGAGCCTTCTTGCGAGTCCATCCAAGTCGCAATCAAAGTTCGTTGGAAAGAGTCTTGAGGGAGACTACAAAACCAAAACGATTCAAGATTTTCTCTTGAAGCTCGTCTAAAAACAAGGTTGGATCGTGTTGAAGTGACTCCAGAATGAAATCCTGCTGAGCTGGCCCTAAAACTGGGCGAGCACCTGGAGTCAGGTGATTTTTGGGGTTTGTGATCACGGCTCGAGTGGTCTGATACAACTCGAACCAGCGGCGGACCGAAGAGAGGGAAACGTCGACGCCAAGGGTTGAAACAATGTCGTGGAGCCGCATGCCACACATGACCATCCGAACCACGACCAGCTTGATTTCGGTGGGATAGGTGTTGATGGGCATCTGGGGAAAGCACAATGTCAGTATTGAGAAGTAGTGAGGGAAAAAGAAACAAACTGACGATAGGAATCTTGGATCAAATGAGGATGTGGATGACAGCTGTTGAGATGGTGAAGAACCAAAATCGAGATGATTTGATTGGGTGTAAAGGCCAAATCGGTGGTTTCTGAATCTTTGAAGTGATATGAAGGAGGTGGAAAAAAAACCGGGTGGTGTTCGTAGCCGGAAGCCACTACCACTCAACCACGACAGAACATTCGAATGGGACAATGGGAAGCTTGAGATGGTGAAGCGAGCAACGAAGAAATGGAGAATTGTGGTGGATGGAGGGGATGTTTGGAAGGAAATCGAAAACGGTAAACAGGGAACACCCCCCAAAAAAAAATTGTAAAAAAAAAACCATTAACCGGCTTTTGTATGGGACGGTGGGGTGTAATGGGAATATAAGGAGAGAGAAATTTAAACTTACATGTAAAGCGGGTGCAGTAAAGTTTTTGATCTCATAAGGTGATTTTCGAGTTTTGGACCTCTTCATTTAATCCGGCGACGACACATCGTCGCAAAAAAATGCCGATAGATCTTACAACGGCTGTAGTAATTTCCGCAGTATGTGATAAACTTCAATCTAAATTCTAATGTTGAATCCAAATGTACATATTTGATTGCTTGAATTCATTTTATGTTTTACATTTCCCTCAAGGCGTGTTTAGTTCAAAACGGTCAATTCATCTTCAATCAAAGCTTTTGGCTTATACTTTGTATTGTAAGTTGTGTTTGCATAGACAAGATTCATGCATCTTTTTTTTCTTTCTTTAATACTTTTTACAATTCTACAGGGTCTGAACAGTACCATTGCAAACTTGGGGAACATGTAAGCAGAGTAGTCATATCTTCAGATGTCACAGAACTAATGTGATCACCTTCCAAAGTACCCTGTTCTTGATCTTAGACAATCTACGGAGGATGGATGCAATTCATTCTGCCACTGATAATGCCACCCTGGATTTCATAAAAGCCGCACACACCGATGAATCTGACGAAAATACTTCAGCATAATACCCATATCCATAGTAGTTGGTACAAAGTATTGAAGGATGGGAATGGGTTGGGGAAAAGGAGTTTTGGATAATGGAGTACTGGGTCACGCGTCTCTTCACTCCACTTCTTCTTAGATGATGTGCAATATTTCTTCATCTCATAATAAGATCAAATATGTTGTCATTGAAGAAATGGATGATTAGGAAGTGTGATTCCCTAAAAATTCCCACTTCATTCATAACAAACATTATATTAAAAAACATAATCTTCTCTAGAATTCATCATCATCATCCTGAATCTCTCTTTCCTCTGCAAAATATTTCAGTAGATATATTTTTTATTTACCTCCCACCCACCCAACTTATTATTATTGTAGCTCATTTAAAAAATATATAAAAAATATTGTATTTTCATTTTAATCAATTCAGCTATACAAAAAATTTAATAATTCTTCTATTTGTGATTTCAATAATCTGATATGTTTCAGCATTATGTTATATTTAGGGGTGTGTGACACACAAACCGCCCATAGAACATGTACTTATCTTATATCTCTGTTTCAGTTGTGTGTCTATGCGGTTCAGGCTATCTCTCACATGTTCAATTCAAGCCTGCCCTCCGCGGCCGTTTAGCGTGAACCAGATACTTCAAAGTATCCAAACGCAAAAGAGACCCATTCCCAGCCTCTACTTAGCAGCCTGACCTTCTGAATCCATTTATTCTTCTGTCCTCTAATTTTGATGTCCCCTTTTTTGCAACGTTCCTTCACTCAACTCTTGTAAGATGTATTGCAGCTCCATGTATGGAAGCCGTGACACAAGGTGTCTGCCGCCTGATCTCCGGGTTTTTGGTGTTTTTGGTGTTTTTGGTGTTTTTGTTTTTTTGACTCTCCATCTAGGAACTCTTTCTGAGAAAGGTTCCTTGTGACGTGTTGGTAAAGTTTGTATGGTTTACAAGAATCATGTTGTGTTACCTTTCAAATTCGGTTTTCAGCTACTGAGTTCCTCTTTCTACTTTACCATCTGATTTTCAATTATCTTTGTTCATCATACACATTATCAACAAGTTTCTCTATTGTTTGTTATACGTTAAGCTTGTTTTTTGCTTGAAAAAATGTTTAGCAATGCTATCAACAACAATTCATCTCATTTCCAGAAAATTGATGAATCATTACTCAAATATGATAGGAGAGGTGGTAGCAAAAAGTTCCCCATGTGTGTTCTTCGCAACACTGTTGCTCACTATTTCTTGGTGTCCAACCCAAATTTTATCTACCATTTCTCGACCATTGCTCGTATCACCATCGGTCTTGACAAAGCTGCAGGTCGCCTTGTTTACCAAATCGGCGGTGTCTATCCTCCACCAGGAGAGGCCCTTTCTTGCACTCCGGTTGTTCTGGATGTGTCATACCAGCTTC
This sequence comes from Melampsora larici-populina 98AG31, assembly GCF_000204055.1. NCBI lineage: Eukaryota > Fungi > Basidiomycota > Pucciniomycetes > Pucciniales > Melampsoraceae > Melampsora > Melampsora laricis-populina. The sequence continues at coordinate 296,519 of NW_006768785.1, forward strand.
CTCATGACGGCATCTCCCTCTATCAGATGCCTCCGGATCTTTTTGAGACCAACGGTGGCGCCAGGATTGGGACTCCACCCCTTCCTCCTTCACAACCTACTGCCTCCGGCAGCAGACCAACTGGGTCCTACTCTCAACGTTCCCATTCTGCGGCTAGAAAATCTAGATGGCCAATCCCTCTGGCAGACAGGATTGGGCCTAGACGGTCTAGATCTCCCAGGGATTTCCAAAGGAGCCCCCCTTGTTGTTTATTCAGGTCAAGTCCCAACAGAGTTGGGCGTTCTCGGGGCTGTTCAAGTGAACGGCCTCTGAATCCTCCTCAGACAGGTGGTGAATCTCGTCACTTTTGTAACTACGAGAAACCTATCCAAAGAGCACCATTGACGGCACATACGGCTCCCAGATCCAAAGGGAAAGGTTTTCACATCATTGTCACCCCCCCTCCTTTGTCTTGCTACGAGTCAGATTTCAAAGACCAGGACGAAATGGTCTTACCAGTTCCCGGCTCTGAGAAACCTTGGTTTTTTGCCACTCCCATCTCTGAGTTGGTGGACACATCTGCCTCTCCTCTGGCCAAATCTATCCAGAGGTTGGTCACGGTTTGTAAGGCAGACATTGATCATCATGTTGACCAATTCAACTGTTCTCCCAACAAACCGGCTAGTTGGCCCCCTTCTCTCACTAAAGATATCCTCAAATACAAGTGCATCAACTTGTAGAAATTATGGGGCAAGATGGAATCTAAACCGTCCTCTGAAATTTTCTTTTTTGACCAAAAATCGAAGAAAATGGACGTTAAGGGAGTTACTAATCCTCTTACCATTCGCGACCTCTCCCAATTCACTCAGGTTATGGAGGTCCTTAGGTCCCAATTCACTTGGGTTATGGAGGTCCTTAGGTCCCAATTCACTCGGGTTATGGAGGTCCTTAGGCACGCCTAACTTGCCACTTTTTATTTGGCTGCGGATTCAATTAAATCCTATTTTGAACAAATCGCCAAGTTGTGTTGTCACCAATCTAGAATTCATTGGACTCATGTCAGGAACTACAATGCTGAGCTACACCAAGTCTTTTCGTAAAGGCCTTCTTTGGCTTGGGGTGACTACGCTGCACCAGAACTTAGGATCTTTGAGGGGCAAAATCTTAATTCCAGATCTGTGGATCAGCCAGCTTCTCCTGAAGCTTCCTCTTATTTGTCTTGATACTTTGTTCAACCTCACCAACCTCGACAATCCCAACAACCTCAAAAATCAAGGGTTTCCCCTGCGGGGAAAGCTCCTTCACAGGGGCCAAAATTGATGCTCACAACTATGTGAGTGTTGTAGACTTTCCTGAAGTCTCCAAAAAAGATTCATTTTGTTTCAGAATCATTTGATTCATGAGTTTGGTAGTGTTCAGGCGATCAGGCTGTTTTGCTCAGATTTTGCTTGGCGTTGCTGGAGAATGCTCATTTTCATCATGGATGAGCATTCTTTGGGCTCAGTCTCTGAGATGAGTATTCAGGATCCTCTCATGAGGCATACTCAGAGCAGATCAGAACCTCTCCAAGCACCGCAGAACCCTGTATCCTCAACAGGTGCCACCAGAGAACACCTGTAAACCCCTCCCCAAACTCACTACCCCTAAGAATTTCTTGAAATTCCATACTCGGACTCAACAAAATCCGGCTTAAGGGACTCAACAGAAATAACCGTCAACCCGTGAAGGTCCAGCCAGGGCTGAAGTTTGCACACCGGATCATACCTTCAAACGTGTGAACTTCACTCTATTCAATAAGACCTTTGGTAACCACCTGCAAACTTCACTCAATTCGATAACCACCTCCATAACACCTATCACTCCCTCCTACGCACCACCTAACATGACACGCAAGATCAAAAGGGATATGACTAACCTACATCTCTATCTTATAAGATGTTTCTTTGTCCAACAAACATGTACAGTTTACATTTCTACTTTCAAGTCGTAACAAGGAAAGCAGTATTAGTAGAGTACGTTTAAAATCTCAAGCAGATTCTAATCAAAATGGAGAAAAAGTTTGTTCGTTTGAAATGGAGATCATTCATCAAAAAAGTAAATGTCAATCATCATCATCATTCTCAGGTTATTATCATTCTCGATTCACTGATCAATAAAAACTGGTTTTGATATTTAGATTTTGGAATCATATCAATCTACTGGAATCGATTCAGATCCAGAAAGTAATTGTCCATTCATTTTCATTTTGAGGTTATTTGATAGCCAAACTGACACTTACTTGATATGCTTTCTTTGTTTCGTAAAACAGTTCATACTACTTTAGCATCTCAAGTTTCAATTCATAATTGATTATCAAATTATTTGGATTTGAACCTTTATCAATATCTAAATCATCAAGATCATCAACTTCATTTATCCACAGCTGATCTGGGTTGGTACTTTATGGTATTCTTCAAGGTCTAAGCTTTGTGATGATGTCCCTGACTTTGATTCATTCTGTATAGATTCAAATCAGTTGAATCAATTTAGACATCTACAAGCACGTCTCCAAGTAAGTAAATCCCACCTTGAACTCATTCTGAACTCGATTCTGGTTATTGACTCTTTGTCTTCCAATAGTCATCTCAAGAGACACCAAAACCTTTAACCAACACTTTGAATTTATTTCAATCCAATCTCTCAACGGTTTCAACATCAATAGCTGATTTACAAGCACGCTCTAAACTTTTGGAGACCCGACTTGATGCTTGTCGAACCTCTCTGAACAATTTGACTCCTTATATCTCTCAAATAATCATTCCACCTGATATAATCAATCTCATCTTAGAAACCAATCCAAGTTCAAAATGGTTCAAACCGATTTCTGCCTTAGACTTTCATCTATCTACCATCAGATCCAGCTGTATCTAAAACAAGAAAATTTTGATTTGAAATGAGATCATTCATTGCATGTAAAACGAGAAGATTTTGACGGGCAATGAAAGTCATATAGCATCAATCAGCTTTATGGTATTTTGTCCATAATGGATATCTTGGAGAATACCAATCAACACTGAATATAGAATGGGTAGATTTAAATATTCATGAGATTCATGAGATTCCAGTCAAAAAATCAGGTTCACAAGCTTTATCAATCTCTTGATATTTTCAGTCATCATAAGTGGTAAAAAATCGAGTCTACAGGTGATAGTTTGCTACTCTAGACAGATGTACAAGAAATTGAGTGAGATGATAAGTTAAAGGAGAAAATCAGATATCCGAGCTGATGTCATTCCCAAGTATGTCTTGTTCCTTTTCAGATTCTGAAACAGTCTTTTGCTTCTTGTTCTGACCGGACTTATACTTAGGGACGAAGTTCTCAATAGGTATAAGAGAGACTGGGTGAGATATAAGGTCAAGATTGAGTTGTCGAGCCTTATCTTCAGTGAGACTACAGTTCGGTTTAGTAATCCACTTCTTGTACGCAGAGTCGGACGCTTCGTATCTCAAATTGAAGCCTTCATCTGCAAGCCGAGTCTCACAATTTGACCATTTCCAGGTTTTTTGCTGCTTGTTGGTAGCTTTTCCTGAAAGCAAAGGTCAAGACTGCTAGTCAGCGAGTAGACAGATCAGAATTCGACAGATCTGATACATACGAACTTCTCTAACTGAGCACTACATTGTAGGCCGAGTACAATCCCAGCGGTTTTGAAGGCACCTTGATCTTCAACAAGGGGGCATCTTGCTCAGGGAACAATGTTTGCCACTTCAATGATTGATTGCTTCTACTAAGTGCCATACAATTACTTCAGGTAACCGATGAATTCAAAATCAGGAAGATTGATGCAGACGGGTAACACGGGACGCAATAAGGTCTGGGGCAACTTTGTGACCGATCAATATTCGTAGGCAAAAGGGAACATCAAATCAGCCGGGATCAGCTAAGGCACATTCTCAAAAAGAAAGCTACTTCAAGTAGTAGTAAACCAAAGGGGCAAGGGCGGATTAAGTCTGTGAAATTGACCTAAAAAGACGTAGTATGACATTGAGGGCATGATAAAGGCTTCATGACAGACAAGTTGTAAGCCATAACAAGGGTAGAGGGTGGTATAGGTGGCAAGAGTGGAGCATGGGCACATAAGAGGTAAGTTTTCATGCAGCGTGCTTTTGCTTGTGACTCCTCAATTGTTGCAAGTAGACTATGAACAAAGTGAAGAGAATGCATGAAAGGCAATGATGAGAGGGGATGGTATGGTAATGGAGCAGGGGTGGAATTGAATGAACGATCAGCCGATTGCTAGGTTGTGCGGGTGACAGTTAGACCAGCTTACACTCAAGCTCCTTGCCCTCAAGAATAACCATTGCATCAACCACTTTGACCAGGTCCAGAGGAGATAGAGGTGTAAAGATGACCAGCTTGGAATTGAGTCTCCAACGTGTGGTCGATCTTAGCAGTGGCTTTTTGTTGTTCGAGCTTTTTCAAGACAGCTTTGGATTTCTCCTTAGGAGCCTCAGCAACAGTGGGCTCTTTGACTTTCTGAAAGGCGTAGAGAAAGTGGATTTTTCAGACAGCTATTTGGAACCTTGGGTCGGAAATGAGCGCCAGGAAAGAGAACATGACTAAGGCTTGCCTTGCCCTTCTTGGTGACAGGCTGACCGTAATGAGCCTCATACCACTGGCGGAAAGGAGTAGCATCAATCTGAATGATAGCACCCTTAACAAAGGTGTTTGTTCGAACCAATTCATTGTTTGTCGAGTTGTAGACGACACCAATCACTTGGGTCTTCTTTGTCACACATTCAGATCCCCAAGCAAAGTTTCCACTCTTGATTCGAAGGGCACGATGTTTGATGTTGCCACCACGGACACGGACTGTGTGGATACTCTTAGCACCGAGTTTTGTCATAACAGTTTGACGTCCGAGTTTGAATTTTCTTTTCTTTTGGTAGTGAGCTATCTTGCTATGTTTCACATGATGCAATTGAAAGTCTTGATTTGGAAAAGGATTGGAGTGACGAGTAAGGGAGCAAGATTGAAATTAGATGGGTCCAACAGAGATATCAAGTTTGCCATAAACACACCGACCGCTTGTGTCGCGAATCCCGGGAAATACACACTGTCAGGGACGACCCAGTTGCCCTTGTTCCCAAAACAGTTTGGGTTGGTGTTGTAAAACCCAACACGGGGATAGCTTGACAAAGGCCCAGCCAGCCACAGTTGTCCCCCAGATCAGCAGGTGTCAAGGGATGCCGCTGAGGATGAGCTGAGGAGCTTAGATGAAGTGAGCAGATGGGCCAGCCCCCCCTCAGGCTTCTTTGCTAAAGAATGTTGCCTGAGGGAGGCCTGACTCATCTCCCCAGTTTCTGTTGATCACATAATGAGCTGACAAGCAGAAAGAAAAGGGAAAGAAAAGGGAAACAAATGGGAAACAAATGGGAATAAAACAGGAAAATTTCAACGCTCACATAGTTGTGAGCATCAATTTTTGCCCCTGTGCTTGTGCTCCAAGCAAAAAACCAACTCCTAAGAGAACCAAGCGGGGTTTTCCTCCTTACAATATTAAAGAAACTAAGGGCGTGGATACTGCGGATCAGCCTTGTAATAACTGGAACGCTAATGTGTGTCCCTACTCAGCCAACAACTGAAAGTACGCATTCTCGGCCTCACAGAAGGTTTTTGGCCCATCTCAGATAAACCTTCAGATGAGGCGGCTTTTTATCCTGATCACGCTTCCAGCAAAGAGGAAGAAGCTGCTTTGATACTTACTCGAGATAAAGAAATGGCTGTTGGTTGGTATTCTCCGGGTTTTCAAAGTCTGTTACCAGGAATGAAGGTTTTGCCACTCTGTCTCGCTACAAATGCAGTTACTGGCAAAGTTCGGACCTGCACCAATATGAGCTATGGCCACTCTTCGCCAAACAGTCTTATCCAACGCAATCACATTCAAATAAAACTGGATAGTATAGCATCATTCACGCCTTTCCTTGCCAAAAGGCACTTTATGAAACTTTCCTCCATCATTTGGAAATCAGTTGTGGACTCGGCTTTCAGGATTCTTCCGGTTTTGCGTCAGTGGCAATACCAACAGATTTTTAGGATAAACAATCTTTTCCACGCCAATTGTTGCGTCAACTTTGGATCATCTGCTTCACCTAAGCTTTGGTGTTCATTCTTTTTGTTGATTCTATGGATCACATTTCATATCTTTGGCATCACCAAACTGAACGCTTACATGAATGATTCCTGGGGTGTTGGTTCCGCTTACAATCTAGTCCAATTCAAGGGTCACGTCGTTCCTCTTAACCAAGCCAATTTCCTCAAACTCTTTGGCTTTGTCAACATCCCTTGGGCTTGGGGGAAGCAGGTTTGGGGCACGGAATTGGATGTCATTGGTCATTCAATCAACTGTGACACTCTGTCCCTCTCTCTCAATTGACAAGAAACTCGCCCTCATTGAAGCACTCCGTGCTTTCGTCATACCCTCCTCCCAGCCTCTTGTGGCTTGGCAACACATCACTGGTTGGTCTAACTGGGCGGTCAACACCTTCCCTTTGGGCAGATGGGCCATTCAGTCATCCTGGGATAAAATTGCGGGTAAAACTCTTTGTAACGCTCAAGTTCCTTGCAATAAAACCATCACCAAAGACCTCACCTGGCTTGCCAATTTGCTCAAAGACTGGTCCGGCAGGAAGATCCTCAAAAAAATTTTCTGGAACCTCAAGCTCGCCTATCTGACTTTCATTGTCGACGCCTGCCCGACTGGTATTGGTATTTGGTGCCCAAAACTGAACTCAGCCTGGAGTAAAAAATTCCCTCATCCTTCTCGTGACATTTTTTGGGCGGAATTACTGGATGTCATAACCTCCATCAACATTGCTGTGACCCTTCCTTCCAAGCGCATTGCCATCTTCTCAGATAACGCATCCATTGTTGCCCTATTCAGCTCTCACAAACCAATTGATTCCGCTCGTCTTTTATTCAGCCACACGGTTTCAGTCATGCTGAAGAATGATCTCAATGTCAAAGTCAGGCACATTGCCGGTGACAACAACAAAATTGCCAACGATCTGTCTCGGGACAGATTAACCAAAGCCAGAGGCTATATTCCCAGCCTTAACCACCATTACCTCCCCCCCACGGAGCCTTCCTTTGACAGAGGTATCAAACCACATTACAATTCTTCTCGTTCTAATGCCAGCTCTTTGCAAATCAACTATGGTCAAGCGGATGCCACTCTCTTTTTCAGAAAGAGAGGCCCTCAACCAATTCCACATCTCAAAGCATCTCGAGCCCTCCACCATCAACAAATACAAATCGGCTAGACATTGCTTTGAAAGATTTTGTCTGGATCATGAGATTGAACCTGTCCCGACTGAGGTTAACCTAGCTCATTTCGTCTTGGTAACCTGTCAAATTTTATATCTCAGCAATGCCAACAAATACCTAACGGGTATTGTTTTTCGCATGCAAGACCGGTTCCCATTTGTTGTAGAAGCCAGAGCTCCAAGACATTTCCAACTCTCTGTCCGAGGATGTCAAAAACTCCTCTCTGTCCCTGTCCGTTGTGCTAAACCATTCACTCTGCACAATGTTCACCTCTGCCCCAAGATCTTCTTGTCAACTTTTGATGATCTGCTCTTCAACACCATCATCGCCCTGGGCTTTTCTGGCCTTCACCACCTTGGAGAGTTAACAAACAGTGATTCTATTGCTCTTTGCAACTATTGACAATCCATCAAAAGATTCTCTCTTTTCATCTCTAGTTGCAAAACTGCGGCATCTTACACCTTACCTTATCATAAAACCGACAAAAAGTATCTCGGTTCTTCCATTGTAATCCTCAACAGGAAAGACGATCCAACTTGTCCAGTCCGCACCATCATATCCTACACTCTCAATCAAGACCACCGTTTCTGCAGCTCTCCTTTCTGGCTCTCACTTGAGGACGGATCAATCCCAACTCGTTCTTGGTTTATGGCAAGGCTTTACTCCATCTTTGAAGGTTCTTGTACCGGTCACGAAACCATCCAATGCATTGGCAGATGGTCTTCCATAGTGTATCAAACTTACATTTGCAATCATCCACTTATGAATTTGTTTGCCGCTTGCCTCAACCCAATCACTTCTGGTGCCACACTTGGAGAGCAGCTTGTGTTTCCTGGCTCATCCTGCGTGAGTCCAGTACATTTCTTCCAAGATTTGTTTCAAAGGAAGAGTCACTAACTTTTCTCTTTTTTCCTTTTCTAGTCCCATGTTCCCGCACAGACTTGAAAGACAATATCCTGGTATTGCACCTGATATACCAGCGTTTGGTGAATAGTTCTCACTATTCTACCCTGTAATTCTTGCTAACCCTTGTTGGTTCAACTTTACAGTTCAAAATCACACAATTTCTTCACGTTCCTCCTGGCTACGCCAGTGCAGTGTCACGTTCCAGACAGTACGTAAGTTGTACTTCTATCGTCAACTAGTGTTCTGAGTCTGATAAGGTTGTTTACCTTGGTTCTTTTGTTGTAAAGATTCTATGTGTCAGCCGTAAGAGGATTCTTGGATGCAAGAATCCCCTAGTGTATTAACAGACCATTCCAACACTCCTATTGCATATTTAAAATACTTAACATAAAATATACATAAAATATAAATACACCTCTCACAATCAAGTTTCAAGAGTGAAACACAAAAACCTATTTAATAAACAAATCATATATTTTGAAGAGAAATCATTAAAGCCACAATGACATAACCATTCCCAAGGAAGTCATAAGCGGCGTAGACCCTTGTTTGAATTTGCCTGAATACAAGCAAAAGAATAGAACAACTACTAAAACCCTGACCAGGCATATCTACGATTAATGCTTACACCAGCTAGGTTAAACTTCAGGGACTGGTCCAGAACAAAATTGACTTAATGACAAAACATCAAGCAATCCAACACCTTTTAATGAATCAACCGACCCTGATGACATCATTAGTAAAAGTCAAGTGGTTAAATACCAGCTCCTGTTGGAGTATTCAATCTTTGACGGTCAAGAACTTTCAGTTATCCAACGTGTATTTCGAATTCAATTGTTTGTATTGATTAAATGAAGTTATCTTATCGCCTTCAACAGATTAACTAGAAGTGAAGATGAACTGTGGGAAGTCTATTATATCGACGTTGGTGGATTATCTAGGAGTGTTTAAAAAGGGTGTTTGTGTGATGTAGTCGAGTGATGATTTTACTTTGAGTTAATTGATTTTATGTAAAGAGCTTGTCGAGTTTGTTTCTTTTGTGTTTTTCTTTTTGATCTTATAAACTCACCTCTGTTGTCTTGAGAATCTTTTTCCCCATCAAAGAAAAAGATTCTTAAGGTGAGGTATTCTTTTTTTCTTCATCCAATATTAAAGCATACTAAAGACTTTTATCGTGGTGTCATTTTTTCTCTTTCTCATTTCTCTTTTTCTTTAAATAAGTTTTCTTGTTATCTTCGTCAGGTGTGTTGAGTTTAGAATTCCACTTGTTTTATTTTGATTTCAGCTGTGTCTTGTCAACACTAAGCTGAAGATTATTTCTTCACCTTTATAAAGGTGTGTTGGTGTTCTGTAATTTAATGATTGAAGAAAAAGATTCTTAAGTTTTCTTGTTATCTTTGTCAGGTGTGTTGAGTTTAGAACTCCACTTGTTTTATTTTGATTTCAGCTGTGTCTTGTCAACACTAAGCTGAAGATTATTTCTTCACCTTTATAAAGGTGCTTTGTTTCAGTCAAAATCTCACAGCTCCTATTCGCAGACAAGCAAGAAAATCATCTGTTATCCCATTTTTTACCAATCATACCAAAAACCATTTTGAAAAGACTTACGTTTACTCAAATATCCTTTTCCCTTTTCATCTTGTTCGAATTACTTGATTGAAACCCTTTAGAAACTTTTATCCAATAGCTTCTTTGTCTTTCAAACTTTGTGTTCGACCAAATTACTCCTTTTCTCTTTCTTATCTCTTTTTTACTAGAGTTAGTCACAGATCAATCGGGTAGTTCCAATTGACTGGCTAATCCAAAAAGTCATCTCCTTTTTGATAAAGTCTGTTTTATCAAAACTAACGCTAAAGCGTCACCCAGGACCATTTTACGTCAGTAACGTAATCACCTTGGCAGGTTACTAAGTGATTGCACTTACTAACATACTGGCAGCGGTGTTATATCCCGCACCATAGACAGCTATACTTAACAAATATAGTTTTATAACAGTTTACTCGCAAAGAACTGAAAAATAATTCCTCTCAAAGTTTACTAGAAATTCAAAGAAATACATTTTGTGAGTATATTTCAGTCTTGAACTCTTTTGATTGTCACCTGTTTAGAGTCCCAAGCTGACACTATGACCTTTTTGACCCTCCCTTGCAAATACATTTGCTCTTCATCAAGCGTTCTTTTACTTACCATCTACGGTCATATTCTTAGTGGGTGGTAGGGTCTCTGGTTTCTTTCTTACACTGCAATACGCTCAGGCCCCCCGGGGTCGTCCAGTGTTTTAGCAGTAAACTCCTAAGGCATTCTTATTCAAATGACTCCTGTGACTCATTGTAATGTTTTTCACTCCTCACTCTTTGTTGTTTTCTCTTACTCCTTCTTCCAGGCACTCGCTACTGGACCCAAACTTTACTTCAGAAAGTTTTGGTCCTGTTGTGGGGAGGCAGAGACCGTGGACTGCCTGTCGGAAAGGTTTTGGCGGGCGGGGGTGGGCGGGCTGGCCCAAGAAAAACTTCTCTATTTCCTTTTACTACATCTTGCTTTGCTGCTTTCTATTTCCTGCTCCTGTATTCTCTATGTTCAATTTGCCCTTCACTTTCCATTACTTTTACCATTGGGGTGGGTGGGAGGCTTCTCTTCTTCTCGGATTGATTTTCAGGAATTCTAAATTTAAAGTTCTTCTCGGAAAGGATTTTCTGATGTCTTATTTGAACTCTGTGAGTGTGAGGTTCTGAGTTGGTCGGGCCCCGTAGGGTTCGGGGGCGGGGGGGCTAGTCCTCAAACCCCCGATCTTATCCGCAGGAACCCCCGGCTTCCCGCGCGTTTTAGGCATTCGGGATAGGGGTTGGGGGGCCTTCTGGAAGCCGGGCCTTGATTGGTTCGGGTAGGGTTTGGGCGCAGGGGGGCCTACTGGATATTGGTTTGGGGTGCGGGCTGGCCATTACCCGCGTTTTTCAGGTCGGGGCTCAGGCTGAGGTGGTTTACCCAGGCCCCTGGATAGCCCCTATGGAGCATACCGACAAAAAAACCTTGAAAATTCAGTTATTCATACCTGAATTTAAAGGTTTGGGGGCCCAAGAATACCTCTTTTGTCAGTAACATTTTTGAAAAAATCACGAAAAAATGCCAAAAAATTCCTTGCAAGTCCCTAACATGCAAAACTAGCCTAGGAAAAGCTATGAAATCTTGGATTAATTCCTCCGAGGTCGCTATGATCAATTCCAACGGGGTCAAAAAATACCTTTTTCGTCCCTAACATCAAGAAATTTCCAAACCAAAAGGATACCTTTTTGGTCGGTACCTTTGGTAGGAGCTATCCGGGGGCCTGTTTACCCTTTCCAGGATAAACTATCCCACGGTTCTGGGTAGTAATGAACTATCTAGAACCTACCACCCACATCAGAATTCTCTTCTCTCACTTAGCTTAAGCTAAGCAAGAGAAGAGAAATAGTTGAAGAAAAATATAAGTAAGCGCTATTGAGAATGGACCATGATGGAAACCACACAAACCATCTTGTATACATGCATACATCTAACTTAACTAAGTCCCCCCCCTAGTGTTTGGGGGAAAAAACGCAACAAACCCCACTAGGAGGGGACTCATTTAAGTTAGTGTATACATGGTGTTTTCACCATAGTCACTCATGATAAATCAGATCTAAAAGGAGTCATACTCATACAAATCATTGCATTCAACTTTCAATTCTTTACTTCTTCAACTCCTCTCCAAGACATCTATTTTTTAAACTTCATAAGTATATTCATAAGTCTGTGTGCATGTGTGTTATATAACATTCAAATAACAATTTATGAAAACCACCAAGATTTTTTTGTTCTTTAAAAAACTGATTTAAAAAAAACCTACTTTCACTCTCTTTTATAAACATCAAAATTCCCTTTCCTTTTTGCCTTTTGACTTCCTTTTGTTTTCTTCTCTTCTCATCGCACAAAAAAAACATAATTCATCCAACAAGATAAGAAAAATGAAAGAAAGAGAGTGTGTGTGATAGAAAAAAATCATATAAAAAATATAGAGAAAAGGAAAAAGGAGAAATACATTGTATCAAATCATTTCTTGTTCTTCTTCTTCTTTAAACCTTTCTGTTTTTCATTGTAGACTATACTCAGTCATTAAAACACACAATAGACAAAAAAAGATCAAAAGGAATAAGGAGGATAGGGGATTTATTGATTCTGTCTGAATAGAATAAAAAAAGGAAGTTCATAGCATGAAAAAGAGAAAAAAAGATCTTGAACAAATCACATATCAAGGGAGTAAAGACTCCTCTCCTCCTCTCCCAAAATAACAAACAGGAAAAAAAAGTTGAATGAAATTCCGGAAAAATATTGACGATAAAATAATCTGATCGCCTTAATCAATCCCCACAAAGATAGCATCGTCATCCCCACTACAAAGAAAGTAACTTCTTGACAGTCTTCTAAATGTATATCATGTTTTAAGGATGATCGAACCTGAGATCAGTGATGATTCTTGAGGGAAACTGAAGCTTTGCTGGATTCGCTCAATCAAGTGAGAACTTCGGTAAAGGAACCGGTTCAAAGTTTTCAACATTGATCCCTCGACTCCTTAATTCTGCTTCGGCATGTGAAGGCACAAGCTTCGAAATCAGATCAGGTTGGACACTTAGTTCGGTAGCAGTGAAATCGAACAAAGGCGGTAGAGGCTTTCCGCTGGTGAGTGTTGTATCAGGTAATCGTAGCTCATCGAAAAACGGTTCGCACATCGCTTGAATAGCTGTCAATCTAGAAGCAGGAGTGTACTCGAGTAGGCGCGATACAAGAGCGATAGCATCATGAGGAGTGCGAGGTCGGAAGACCTGATGGATGTCATATTCCAAGTGAGCGTGATTAGTTTGCTGTTTGACTAATCTATGAGGATGTCACGATACATAAGATAGGAAGGCTGCCACAGGAGATGATGACCGACCTTTGGGAAAGGGTGAGCTTTGATTTGAGGAAACTTATGTTCCATATAGTTTGGATTCATAGTCTTAATTTGTTCGCGGGTAGGAGTACCGAGTACCTTGATGATCTCTACAAGTTGATCGATTCCAGACTCCCCAGGAAACAATGGCTGACCAAGCATCAGCTCAGCCATCACACAACCTGTAGACCAGATATCTGATCTCGCCAAGGCGCCACACAAATGTACAATGATGTTCAGTGATTGCTTACGTCAATTAAATAAGAGTCGTAGGCGCTCTGGAAATGGAAAAGTAATCCAGAGCATTCTCAAGCCTGATTTGATTCATGGCAAGAAGATTTGGAAGATGATCGAGAAAGAAGAGGAGAGACGTACCGATATTGGTAGTATAATTTGTAGCTCCAAAGATCAACTCTGGGGCCCGATAGTATCTCGAACAAATGTAACTGACATTTGGCTCGCCCGCCACAAGGATCTTGGCACTTCCAAAATCACATAGCTTGAGAATCCCAGTCATAGGATTGAGTAACAAGTTTTGAGGTTTGATATCACGATGACAGATTCCAAGAGAGTGAATGTAGGCGAGTGAACGTAAGAGTTGGTACATATAAAGCTTGATGTTAAGCATTGGCATCACCTGTGAGGGTATCAAGGAGAATGAACACAGGTCAGATAAGATACCAAACAGGAGACGCATACTAAGACAATAAAATGACAGACCTGCTTCAACTTGGAGTAATGACGAGACGCGCGATAGACAGTCTCGGGAACGTATTCGATCACTAGATTGAGAAAGACTTCATCCCTCTTAGGCTTTCAGATGGAGTGAGTAGAGATAGACTTTCAAGATTGTCAGATTTCGATCAAACTCAATGATAGTGATCGAGAAGGATCGGGAAAGAACAAGAGAGTAGGAAAATTAGGGGACCTTATCACCAGTAGAATAGAAGTAAGCTCGTAGATCGACCACATTTGGATGAGTGAGTAACTTCATGATCGCCAATTCTCGATTCTAATGAAGATGAGCGGAGAAGATGTTAGGAGGCTGAATTGATGTTAAAGTTCTATTAGAGAGGAGGTGAAGTGGAGAAATTGACGAACCTTGAAACGTTTATCTTGTAATACTTTCTTGATTGCTACGTCCTCTTCACCAGAAGGATGAACACTACCTTGAATCAATCTAGCACTGAAGACGACCCCAAAACTACCATTACCGACTACATGAGTACCAGTGTAACCAATCTCGCGTTGTTCACCTGTTCGACCATCACAAGCAAGGACTTTGACAATTGCATTTGGGTCTTCGACTGAGATCGAGATGAATGGTAATCAGAAGAAATCATCGATTGTCGAAGTCGATGATGATGATGAGTAGAAGAAGGTGAAAGTGAACTAACGAGACATTTTAGTCGTAGAAGACATTCGAGGAATGGACTCGATTTGATTGAGATGAGGAGTTGAAGAAGTGAAGTCGGAATGGATGAGCTTTGCTGCTTGAATGATGAGCTCTAGGAAGCAATAGGTGATGATGGAGATGAAAATTGTATTGGTTGTTTCGATCAAGGCGCTATTGACCATTGACCATTGACCCTTGCTACTGAACACACTCTGACTCAAGTGGTCTTTCTGTTTAAATTTAATTTTCAAATTCAAATTCAATTCAATTCTCATCTAAACTACATTAAAATAAAACACACTTTACATACCACCAAAATACATTCTACCACACCTGTAATATTTCTACATATGTATGTAATCAGCTGATCAGATCTCATTCATCAATCATTCATCTGACCTCCTTCAAATTCCATCACAAGACTCATCTTCATCTCATTCTCCTCGACAGATCATTCAATCAATCAAACCAATCATACATTTGCAATCTTACTTCATCTAAATCGAATCTTCTTCCTAATCTTTGGTTCTTTATTGTAATCTTCCAAAATCAAATATCAACTTGAAAGTACATATTAAAAAAACAAGTAAACAAAACATACAGGGGTAAACAATCAGTCAGGTGAAACGTTTGAACGAACCCATAACAAGATTGATGATGATGGTATACGTACCCAATCACTTGAAGATTTTAGATTGTTAGGCGAGTTGAATCACACCAGGAGTCAATGGTAAAGTATCACTTTTTTTCTGTCAAGTGATTTTAAATGTATTTGCCATCCTTTGGGGTATTTGATATACTAATGTGGAGGGAGAAGGATGGTTGCAAATCAAAAGTCAAATGTGTATGGTAGCATAAATGAGAAGATATGACACCTCTTGGCTTGTGGTGGTACCGGGTTTGTGGTGAAAAATCGTGGCAGTGCCTCCAAAGTCATTTGAGACATCAAACTTATATAAGTCCCATACGCTTCGGCCCCGTCGGCACACGTACCACGTACCTCCGAGCGCCAGCGAGGGACTTACGCCCTATCGCCAGATCCTCGCGTGAGACTAGACAGGGCATTTGCCCAAATTCTGTCTTCTCCCCTACTCTCTATTCTAACTTATCAACTCGTGAAAAGTTGATAATGAAAAGTGAGCGCACAGGCTCCAGCTTTCATTTGCAACCCTCCATCCCTCATCTACCTCATGGGATCAAAAGTTGTGATCAAATAACTAACATCGGGGCCGTACATGTCCCAAAATGACTGCGGCGTCCAAAACCCCAGTAAGGTAGGCATAACGGATTTAAACTGCTCATCAAACTGCAGTTTGGGCATCACGCATGATTTTCAACTAAGTCACCGATTTCCTTCATCACACGTTTCAGTGGCACCACATCGTTGCACCACTTTCACGCACACCACCGAACCTTGTCCCATATCTACTTGCGATGCTCCGAAGGAGTCAGTCTGCCGCCAATGCGCAGAGCTTAGAAGCGCTCATCGGGATCAGCGAAGACGAGCAATATCAGCTAATTGGCGACTTGTTCAAGGCCAAATACGGATATCCGGCTAGACCACAGCAACTCGAAGCTGTGGTAAACCTTCTCAATGGCCGAACCACTTTCCTACTAGCCGGTACAGGCTTTGGCAAGAGTCGCGTGCCGGAAATGGTGTATCTGGCGTTTGACGAACTTTATGCTCCGATCTTGCTCAGCATAAACCCGTTAGATGCATTAGGCGACGACCAGGCAAGTGGACAAAGGACCTCGTAGACTAGTCGCACCCGACTGACAGCAACTATCTGTATTCTTCAGGTCAGCGAGAAAGCCAAGGTGCAATTGAAGGCTGTGAATTTGACCAGTGCAAATTGTACTCGCGAGACGTGTGACGCGATTATCCAAGGGCAATTCAACTTCGTATACGTGGTAAGGATGTTACGTCTCATCCTTGCTGCTCAACACTTGCCAAATTGACTACAATTCGATGTCATGTTTGTAGAGCCCGGAGATAGCTTTAACAAGCGAGGCCTTTGACCGCTTGTGGACGGATCCGCGTTTTCAGTCCAGGCTGGTACTGAACGTGGTCGATGAGGCCCACATGGTCTATACGTGGGGCCTCGTCGAGACCGGACAAGCTAAACGACTCGCCAGTTGGACCCGTATTCACGACGGTGGCGCGTTTCGCCCTTCCTACGGCCAGCTCGCCCGGCGGTTCCTCAGTTCTGACAAGGTCCCTTTGTTGTTGATGTTGGCTACATGTACCCCTCAAGCTGTCCATGCAATTTTGGTGAACCTGAAGTTGGATTTGACTTACGTTCAATTTGTGAGAGCTGAGCTCGCCCGCCCTGAAATTCGACTCATCCGGCGTACCTTCAAACGTCCTCTCCAAAGTTCCTTACGCACGATGTTCGCACACCACACTGCCGTGCAAACGTGTGAAATTCCTCCAACGTTGATCTACTCGGGCACCCAAAACGCGACCCTAGAGCACTTGGAGTTGATCAACTTGGCCCGAGGCCAACCTCTGGAAGCTCGAAATGGCTGTTCAACATTTGCCCGGCGTTACCATGCCACCACCGGCGACAACACGAAATTGGCCGCGGTCGAGGCATACGCAGCAGCCCAACTGGCGGTCATTTGCTGTACACTGGCGCTCGGATTAGGGCAGAACTGGCATCGGGTTCGCCGTGTGGTCATCGTAGGTCGACATGACCCATGCAACGTCATTCAAATGACTGGGCGGTGCGGCCGTGACGGGAGACAGGGACTCGGTTTCCTCCTGGTGGAACACTGTCGCACGAATGGCAAGAACCAAATCGACCAATTTGACACGGCGGCCGTCATGTCTGACGACGACCGCATGGATGCTCTATCTATCACACCGGTGTGCCTCAGGATAGCGCTTGCTATTGATCTTGAGTAAGTCTCGGATCCCTAATCGAGTAGTATGTGCACTAGCTGATCTCAGGCCGGCTCATACAGGCATGGGTACATACCGCTGGACAAAGACTCGATCTTCGTTCTCAGGGAGCATGCCCGACAGCGCGAAGCTGGTATGTCCCAGTGCAAATGCTCCAACTGCCTTCCTGAGGAAGCAGAAGCACTGTGGCTCGCTCAGGCCGCCCTCACGACAGCCAACATCGACGCGGCCTTGGAGATGACCGAAGACCAGCTGCTTGACCTCCTGGAGGAGCAGCCGAATCAGGCTCTTGCCCCGACTGAAGATTTGCGGCCCGCCATCTTGCCTTGTGGCAGCGATGATCCGATATTGGAAAATGGATCCCTGGAAAACCTTGTCACGCGACTCGATCGAGCATTCACTGCGTTCTGGATAACCCAGTTCACTGGGCCTTGCCATCTGGGGCCAGACGATTACTTTGGCCAAGATATGGCATGGGACCTGGCGAAAAATGTAGACATATTGGTCAACAAGGACGATTTCAGTCTGGTCCTGGGGGGGGAATGTATACCCGGACAACTTGATTGCCTTTTTGACGCATTTCAAATGTGGCGCTCTGATACCGCGGCCGCTGGTTGTGTCGCGGCTGCAGCCAAACGCAGGGCTTCCAGCAGCCGGCATTACCCAAGAAAATCATTTCCGTCGAAGGGTCTCGACTTGCGAAAGAACGTGCCGATGCGGCAAAAACAGCAACAAGGGAGGCCAGGGCCATGGAGAAGAGGCTTTTGGCGGAAGCAAAATCAGCGGAAAAAGTTGCTGCACAGGCGAAACGCGCATATGAGAAGGCAGAAGGTGAACGTCGCCGAAATGAAGCAAGGGATGCTTTATCGAAGGAACGAGCCGCCCTGCGGGCGGACACCCAGGCAGCACGGGCACGAGTGACCACCTTGAAGCGTTCATCTGCTGCCTCCGCAAGCGACGCGCTGGGGGCAAACACCTCTGCCCGTCGTCCCCTTTGCAAGATGGCTAAACGGGGCGCTGGATCAGAAATGGATTTACTGGTATGGAAGATCTTAAGATTGATGGTTAAGTACTATTGATTACATCTCGTGTTGACAATCTGGGCTCGTTTATAGGTGCCTCCGCCTACTCCTCTTCAGGATGTTCGGCGCTCGGCCGGTCCCACGACGACAACACGTCAGTTGCCCCCCAGCGAAACCTTGACGATTGACCCGAGGCTGTATCAGCACGGATCATTCTGATCATTTGGCGCAATCCTACCTTCCAAAGGTTTGGAACGGCTGCTGACGGACGGCGGGCTGGGGACTGCCCTAAGTGTTCTTTAGCGTATGCCAAAAAGGCCTGGAGGGAGGGACCAGTGATGGTGTCACTGTTTGGTTGAAATATCAATGTGTGTCCCGAGTTTGTTTTGAAGAGGTGCATAAGCTTGCGCAACTGTAAACGGAGTTAAATAGTTTGAGCGGGAAAATCGATTGCAATGTATCATGACCTTTGATGAAGATCACATTGACCAAACATTACGCACCATCGGTATCAGGTTGGATAACAGCTCAGTGAGCCGTTGGATATCAGTTCCGTGACCCTGTTGGACATTTCGGATGTCCCATCCGCGTGAGAAATCTGATCAGAGGTCTGACCTAGAATGGAAGTCACACAGGGATACATTCGACGTACAGTGTTGTTATAGACGCGCTTTAAATAGAAGATGCTAATCTCCAGGAATTCGTCAATTGGTAGCCAATGGTCCGCACGGTCATTGGAAGGTAGCAATAAGCAATGTTTGATTGCATGTGCGAGTTCATGAGGTAAGTCCTCTTCTAGAAGTAAGACAATTCTTGGTATATGCCGGGAATAGTGAGAGAGACCCTGAATTCCCTGCGCCATTACTGACCAGTGTTTCCACATCCGTATGAGGCGACCGATGTCACCTGCCCTGGTGGCTTCGTGTGCTTCCACTATGGTCGCAAAGTCGCGTAGCCGCAACATCAGGTTATAACGCGTTGGGTCCGTTTGAAGTCGCGCGGTTTCCAATGAAGATGCGTCAAAATACGCATCCCAGACCTTATTGATAAGCCGCTGACAACCCGAGGGCGAAGCCAGGTCGATGTCTTCATGCGCATCTAAAGTCTGCCTTTCCGCGGAATGCTAGTGTAAGTCCTTACCCCACTATGCAACATCGAGCTTAATTACATAAACTAACCTGATAATATGGACTAAATTTCCTTTATGAAGCAATCTAGAAGAGCGCATTACCGTGTTGAAGTCTTGCGCGGCGGGGTGTTTCCGATATTCACCACCCAATGCAAATAATGACCTCCACGCTCCCAAGTCATCACCATTGTCAGACTTGCCCCAATGGTGAGTCAGGAGCGCTTTCGAGAAATTCCACATCGTGTGGGCGCCTCCAAATATCGATAAGACCCATTGAATCCCCTCAAAAGAGTCGATCGGCGGAAATCGTTTCATTCTCAGGCTCTCCAACAATTGGTTGGAGCCTACATCGCCGCCGGCCACCAACAACTTCTCCGCATACTTGTCTTTGTCGAGGCCGATCTGTTTGATTACCGCGTCGATCACTCGCGAAACGCCCTCAGCGGAGGAATCAGGAGCATCGATCATACGTAAGAAGTGTATGTTTGAACGGTGCATCTCAATGGGATCCACCGGAGGCGGCCTGGTTGTCACGTTCGCCAGTCTATTGGGGTCCGGCGAGCCTGGAAGGTATGTGGCATATTCTTTCAGAGCTTTCCCGATCTGTGCCTTCACCACTAATACCCAATGTTCAGCTTCCTCGGGCGTAGGACAAAAAGACGAGGTAGAGCCGGCCTTGCGGTGCGCGATATGCATTGCATCGAGGAATGATGCAAGGCTGACAGCCTCCTCTGTGCATTTGGCCTGCAGACACGCACGTACGACAATGTAAAACCCCCAAGTGCCGTGGAAAAGCCAAGAAGATGCCTCCACGCGGGTGTTATGTATTTTCAAGTGGATGTCTATGTTATCGTAGACCAATAAAGGTAGCAGTTTATGATTGATTTTAAATAAGTCCATAAGTCGGTCCTCTTGTAACCGACAAAGATGGTCCATCGCTGACAGTGTGCTTTTCCTTGATATGGTCATTCCATGAAAATGAAGCCATTCATTAACGCGACAGGTAACGCCGCCCGCGTAAGTCATCATGCTGTTTGCCATAGCAAGGGCGTTTGAGCGACGATTGCAGCACACTGCGATCATCGCACATAGCATCACGGGAAGCTAGAGCAGGTCATACAAGGGGAACATAACACCAATCAGCGATTCCTGCTTTCCCATTAAGGCGGGAAGAATGACATCCAGACCTTGGTAAGTTTTAGCGCGGCTTGGTCCGCGGGCGTTCCTTTCACGAATACCATATTCTCCATTGACATGACTGTCTCTTCATCTAGCACTCCAGGTTCTTCTGGCCCTCCTTCAGGCTCTTCCGCGTCCAAATCACCTGAAGTGACAGTGTCCTGAGATAAACCATCCGGTGCCCCGCTGCCTTCGTCCTCGAGTTGGTCTGCCTGATTGCATTGATTCAAACCAAGGGCAAGCTTCCCATGGATCAGGGAGTGTAGGAATTTCATTCCTGTTACCACTTGCTTCTCACGATGACTCTCCGCACTTTTGCTGAAAAAGTCCGGCGTAATCTTATTTGAACTTACATATGCCCCGGTAGGAAAATTCCCACGAGGCACTTCCTGCGAATTGACTATGGCAGAGGCCTAATGCATAAGATCAGTCCACCGGTTCCAGCATCCTCGCCAACACTGTAGCTCATTTGACTTACTTCTTCCAATATCAACTCCTCCCAGTCGGCTCGTCCCTCTTCACATGACCGCGAAAGCTTGCCCAGGTTGCGAACTATGGATCGGGTTTGCTTGAAAGCAAGGCCAACTTTCATGAGCCGCCGACGATAGACCAACGAGGGGTCCAGGGATGACATAAACGTGACCATGAATTGTTTAGGCGTTAAATCTAGCTCGGACAGGTATTTTCAGACTAGGAGGGTGCGAGCCAGCGTGCTGGCCGTTTCGCTTGTGGATACGGGGAGATCCCCTGCCATCATGGGGAGTTATTGTGTATTGGGAGTCACGTAGACAGTGTATAGCTACACCTCGAAGGCTTATATTACGCGTGCCTGTGCCCTACGCAGAGGTCACAGTCATTATTGTCACCTCTGTTCTGCAAGGCACCATCATTCCGGACAGAGAGAAAATGTTTCTAAGTTACTCCTTTGGTAATAACTTGCCAAAAGGTTTCACCACGAGAGCTTGACTGAACAGATAGCGAAGGGACCTGGCTGTGGGATTGTGCCAAGCTGAGACACGCGGCCAGGCACTATCCACATGTTTGACGCCGAGAGCATGTCCAACTGGGTTGGTTCCAACACCCAGCCGCGTATCATTCCCAATTTGGCAAATGATATAAGGTAGGCATCTCGGGTTACAGCCCAAAGCTAAACGTTTCAGACGTCTCCGATATGTGGGATGTTATTTGAGTGGGATATTTGTTCAATCACGCTCGGGAGTAGAAAAATCAACCAAGGCCCCCCAGTCCACCAAACCCTCTCGACCCACCTCGAAAACACTGATTATTGCTTCGCCTAATGAATCCGTATGAAGAACCCCTACTCGACTTGGAAGGTGCCATCGGGAGGATTACTCAGACCATCGAAGGCGAGGGTTTGAGCGTTGAATCCTTCATTGACGCTGTTGGGGGTCCCTACCCCACATCGGTCACCAAACAGCGAGATTTGGAACCGTCGACGGCGAGTGGGATTCGCCAGACAGTGGAAATCGTCCGCTTCATCGAAGCGAGCTCTTTGAGTGTCTGGGGATTTATCTTCAACTTCCTCGACCATCGCTTCTTGCGCCAAAGGCCTCAAAGACACGACTTGCGAGGGTTTTCACCGGAGTCAAGGTCTTTGATCACCAACATCCTTCTCGGCATCCGTGATGTGATCTACGAGGCTGGCAATGGGGAAGCAGTCTGGCGCCCCTTTATACAAGGAAATGACGCATACTGAATGGACCCTTCATTCATTCAGGCTGATGCTCTCAACATCAATGTCGATGAGCTGGCCACCGACACAGATTACTCAGGATGAAGAATGCGATGCATGGTTGATCGCGCGCTGGTTAGGCTAACGTAAGTTTTGCAACATTCGCAAGTATTGATCTCCATGAGCCTGACTGATATCTGTCTGATCCACGCTCAGCATAAGTACTTCGTAGTCCAGGTCCATCTATATCATGAGAAATGCATTATGAACTGCTGTTGGATCTGTAAAGATTTTACTCGCGAGCTCCAACGATTCTGACGCGCAGCGTTAGACACACATGTAGACAAACTTGGCCCCGATGTTTGGGCCCAGAGGGTATTTGATCACAACTTTTGATCCAATGAGGTAGATGAGGGATGGAGGGTTGCAAATGAAAGCTGGAGCCTGTGCGCTCACTTTTCATTATCAACTTTTCACGAGTTGATAAGTGAGAATAGAGAGTAGGGGAGAAGACAGAATTTGGGCAAATGCCCTGTCTAGTCTCACGCGAGGATCTGGCGATAGGGCGTAAGTCCCTCGCTGGCGCTCGGAGGTACGTGGTACGTGTACCGACGGGGCCGAAGCGTATGGGACTTATATAAGTTTGTTGAGACATATGCAATTGAGCTGATAGAGAATTGAAAGATACCAGCTGGTGAGGGCTACAGTGGAGTATTTTGTTGAGCTCAATTGAACATTAGCAGAGCTTTTGAAACCAATCCTACTCTTACGCTACCATCGAAATATGTACTCCTTGATCAACTGGGTTTATTCCAAAAGATCCTTGTTCTTCTAGGCGTAATTGAGAGCTACTCTTGACCGGTCTTCAAAAGGAATCTTGAACTTTCAGAAACCCTCAAAGTAGTACATTTGACCCCAGAAATACGGATTTGACAACCAAGAATGCGGCTAAATCCTGGAGGTGTGAATCATGCACTCATAGATAGCAGACCATTTTATATGATTAGATTGAATCGATTTGAGAAGGTGATACATATCAAATCGTGACAGTTGAAAACTACCAAATTTACATTTTGGATGACGATGATCATCAATTTTTCAAAAACAAAGTGTGACATGATTTATGACGTCATGGTGATGAAATCTAAATCACTGAAACCGATTGTCTTCAAGTCGATTGGTTGATTCTTTACCTTCTTCTCTTTACCTTCAAATTCATCATCCAGTACTTCTTTACTTTCGCAAAAAAAATGGCAGAATCACTCTCAGATCCAAAAGATCCCAATCATTCAATCGACTCAGTTTAGTCAAAATCCATTATGTATCCTTTTCATCTCATTTTTGGATCATTCAAAACTAACCAATCCATTAATCTGATCAACAGGTCATAGAAGATTATTCATCATCTGGTATACCAGATAAAAAATCAGCTCATATCTTTGCTGGTATTGGTGCTTTATATCTTATACTTTTATCTATTCCTCTTATAGCTTTTCCTAGATTCTTAGTTTTACTCTTAGGTCCTACACTTCTAGTCACTGAAGGAGTGGAAGATGAATCTAGTAAAGGTTCAGGTCAACCTCAAGTATTGAGAACACTCAATGGTCTAGAACTTTACCTTGGAGTGAGTCCATCAATCTTCAAAGAAGATGATCAAGTCAAATGATGAGATGAAAGCAACTGAGATTTGATTTGATTGATTGAACCAACAGAGATTAGTTGGTTTAAGTTTCATCACTTTAGCTATCATTTTAATCCTTCAAACTGGTGCTATTCCATTAACGACTTCATTAGCCCATGATCATTCAAAAGAAGAATCTGCACCTTATCGTCAACCCACGGTGTTCTTTGTGACTGTTTTCTTTGGTTTATTGGGATTTTCTTCTTGGAATGTTGGATTGACAGTCATTGGACTTTCTGGTTCAGCTCTAGCTGCCTGGGGAACGTTTGTTTTCTTATTCGCAGTTGGTAACGTAAGTGTCTCTTATATCTCCCTGGCTTGGGTGCCTTGACTTTTTTTAATATCATTCTTGTGGTTCTTATTCGATTTAGTCAAAGTCAAGAACCGTATCTTTCAGAAAGAAATCAAAGTGAAATTGACAGATTGGATCTCGTGCTTGTCACCCTACCAGATCAAGGAGTTGGATGCACATAAACAACAGCCAGACCTGGAGGGTATATCTCAAGCTTCAAGTTTAAACAGCAGGAGTAAACAGTTTTGTGATCACTATGAATCAAATAATCATTTAAACATGCCGGTAGTTAATTTTGACGTGCTTCCGTTTCACCGATCATTGGATCAGAGATTCTGAATATGATACCCTTTTCCCTGAATCTCATATCATGTGAATGTAGATTGGCAAAGAAAAGATAATATATCTCGTGCCCCCTTAAGAAGTTTGAACCTAACATCCTCAATGTCTCAAATATACCATGAAACCACAGCGTGCAAAATGAACAAATTATCCAAGATGTTAGGAGTATCCTTGCAGTACATTTACACACACAGACACGAACGTCAAAATCAAGGTGAGAGACAAACAAAGAAAAACAAAGATCAATAAGTTAGTTGTGCTTTCAAAAGAAGTATCACTGATCAAAGATTTCTACAATGCAAGAAAAGTGTCAAAAGCCAGATTGATGAAGTATGTATATACTTCAAGTTAACATGAATGGGAGTTTACTCAAGAGAATCTACATTAGCGTTTTGCATCTACATATCTATATCTATGTATCACAAACAATTCCTGTTCTTTTCCTTTCAGTAATCTTTTCAACACCTTTTAAAAATCTTTCTCAAATTAATCTTTTTTTGTCCAAGAAGAAAAATTTAAATATATAAGAACGATAAAGAAAGTGAAACTGGTTTTCCAATAAAGAAAATCAATCAAATTAAAATAGAAAGGAAAATTATCAGTCAAATGACTTTTTCTGTACTTTTACTTTTTCTATACACATGATGATCAGAGAATGATGAGAATGATTCGGATTAGTTTTGTCTTGTCTATGAACTTGTTTGAAAGCAACTTTGTTCCACCCGATCTGAATAAACCGTTCTCTGTAAAAGAAAACACCAAAGAAAAAACCAAACCAAAACCATCTCAACTTTGATTTTTTCTGCCCATACCTTTCATTGGAGACTGTAAAGGTACAAAAGACTTACTAAACTTTGTAACATTTCCCTTGTTTGTTCAGCTACAACAAATGTTGGTTGTTGTAAACCATCAAACTGGATCATGAATTTGAAGAAAAAGGTTGGTATCAATTACAAAATTTACGTTGTTGAAATGATTGATGAAAATTAGTTGACTTACATTAGGTTGATGCTGATATTGAAATTGATGATGATTATCTGATGTTTGTGGTTGGAAATGATCAGAGAGATTTGGATGTGTTTGAAACCCATGTGTATCATAAACAGCTGGATTCGTAGTCCCATTAGATTGATGAAGTTGAGTTATATGATCAAAACTAGGCGATGTTGGTGAAAAGTGAAGCACCGGACTCGATGGATCATGCAGATTCCAAGGTGGAGCTGAACCAAGAGGTTCATACATCAATGCTGTCGTAGGGCTAGAAGTCATCATAGCTTGTCCTCCCATCTCATGGTCGATCATCTCCTGTGACTGATGGCCGTATTGATTTGCTGTATAGTTAGCCGTGTCTACTAGCCACCCCGATGTAACTGCGTTATTTCCGTGGATGGATTCATTTGATGGACGCACAGCAACTGGAAGGGTTGGATGGGTAACATTTTCTACTTTGATCGCCGAGTGAGTGACGCCTATAGACTCTGTCGGCGGGTTCATTTGATCTTCAGGCATCACAATCTTTGGCATCGGCATCTCCGATGTCGATGTTGCAGTAGCTTCAGAAAGATTAATTTGAGGTTGAATAGGAGTCTTGGTTTCAAGAAAGCTTTCACTCCCATCATCTGTTCCCCTCGAACCCTCAGTACTCCTACGCTCTGTTCGTTTAGCTTGAACTTCATCTAATTGAGATGAAAGCTTTTGAAGAGTGGTCACATAAGAATCCTCTGTTCCACCACCCCATTCGTCTCCTTCTTTTCTTAATTCATCTGTAAGATCCTTGATGACCTTTAAGCAGAGATCAAAATTGATATGATCGGGTATCAAGAGACATGATTCCACAATACAGGCCGTCGCAACACACATCGTCGCTTTTCTGTACTCGAGCTGCCATCGTTACGCGGAAAAGCCAAATGCGAAGCAAACCGAAAACAAGTGTCAGTAAAACCGTCACGATCACCATCTAGGTCTTGCTTGAGGAAACCTGTTGATTCAAATGAGATCCGGTTGCGACGCCTGCAAGCCACTGGGTACTCACATGTACACAAGGAACATCAGGTTGAGCCAATCTTGAGTCGATAAACTGGTTCAAGATCGCGATACCGTGATTCACACCCTGCCGTGCTAATCTCAGTCGACCTGATGGTTAAACAAACAATCATCAACATTGTTCATAGCGTAACAAAAGGAGATCGATGTTACTTCAACTAATGAGACGCTCGATACTTACGTGGGTCGGAAAAGATTTCTCGTCCATTCCTGGACCCAGCCGTGGCGAAACAGGCTAGGTAGGTCATGCCCTGTTTCACACGAAGTGATGAGAGTCCAGAGCATAGGTCAGGACTTTTCTCACGCCTGAGAGTATACCAAAAAGTTTTACAGACTTAGATCATACCTCAAAGTCGAACTTACACGGTGATACATGAGCTCAAATTCAATGACAGCATCAGATGATACTGAATCACCCTTTCGTTCTGATCAACATATGTAAAACAAATGCATCAACAAAGAAATTGGCAAAGGAAGTCTTGCATCAAAAAAGGAACCAATGTAAAGAGTTTTACTCACTGAGTTCACTTTCCCAATCCATCTTCCACGAAGATACCAAAGCTGAATATCTTTCAATATGCACAATTCGGTCTGTCACATCAATGGCACCCAACCGATAATGACTATCAAGCTTGATCTGGGCTTCTTCCATCAATGCATAATATCCTACAAAGCTAAACACCAAACGTAGATTTCAGTTTTCGACATCCTTACTCTAAGAGCATTGCTACGATGGTTCATCAAGCCTTGGAAAGATCAGAGTCGAATCTATCAAGGATTTTTTGAGGTCATACAGATCCACAAGAGAATTGTTTATGGACAACTGTAGAAAACTAAATCGGGTAAAGGGAAGATCATAAGGTACAGACTATTTCAAATTACCATCCCAATTCGAATCACTGAACGGAGATTGACAGATGATGTCACAATATAACATCAGGACTGCAACAAAGAAAGGCAAGAATCCAGATAAAGAAGTTAGCATCAAATCACTTCAAGTTCATCACGGTGCCAATGTTGATAGAAAAGCAACAATTACCTGATTTATCCATTCGCATTACACACGGTTTTGCTGAGAGTCACGAAGATAATCAAGCAGGTCAAATAGATAACAAGTTCGTCAGTGATTTGATGAGCAAATGATTTGTCACTAACCAGCGGATAATGGGATGGACATTCACCTGTTAGAGTACTGTACTTTCAACAGACCAATGGTTTGTTCATCAGATCGAACCAAACTGAAGTATTACGAGATGGAGAAGTGTAATCGCTTTATAGAAGGAGATGACAAACCTGAACAAGACCGTATGTATATACACTCCGATGAATGTTCTCGCAATTGACAGTAATTGACGTTGATCAGATTCACCCTGCCATCGTTCCTCCGGAAGCCGATCAAACACATCTCGAAGCTAACAAGACCAGTAGAAAGATGAACATTAGCTATACGTTACCAATGCAAATATCATGTAGAGAGATAACAACCCATCACATTACGACTGACTCTAAGATGTTCTGCATAATCCACCACAAGTGCTGGGTCTAACCCAAGCCCGCAATGTACTATACAACCAATTATTGCAATCACATCCTGGTATGATTGTGGTTGATCATGTGGAAAGTAACGGTAACAAAGCACCTAATGGACAGAATGGATGCTTAGCCTCAGTCATCTCAAGGGAGTGAGCTGAACGGGAAGGACCACGAAAACATCGCTCAGAAGATCAATGGCAACTCACATCAATCACAAGCTCAATCACATTCGATTTCGCTATTCGATAAGATACCACGTCCCTCTTGCCTTTCGCACCGGTGCTACATCCTACCGCCAGCATCAGAGGGGAATGCTCACGCACATTATCGAAGGAGTCCGGCTGATTCGCAATCTTTAGGTCAAACTGTGTCACTCGAATGTCTTCACAAATCAACTCACTAGATTCAGCCATGGTATCTGTGGCGCCCAATCGCTTCGATGACTATGATGTGATTCAAATGTTATGGGGTAAGATAATTGTAGCTGATCTGTGGAACTAGTAAACCTCCCATTGCGGATCTCTTCCTGAGGTTATGCTTTCAAAAAAGGAAAGGTAAAAAAAGTACGGAGCTAACATTTCGAACAATTCTTCTGCCTTCTGTTCACTGAGTTTCCCCCGATCTACTAAATCGCTCCTTCTAGGTCCTGGTTTTGCAGCCCTGATGGCCTTACAATACGAGGTGTACTGAAACAATACGATGTAAGAGATTGATTGTGGTGAACGAGAGTTATAAGCATACTTTTGGATAATAATTATAATTGTTCAAGCTCGATTCTGCCGTGTGATGATTTGAGGACGGGTCATGGTTGAGTAGATTTGAATCGAGTGCTGGTACTTGCTGTGTTGAGTGTCCGATAAGTGTTGAAGAGTTCGATTTTGGGTCAAATTTCAGATTACATTTCAAGTGCGCAAGTTTTGTCAATGAGAAAAGGTCCAAAAAGGATGAAGCGAGCAGCAAGTCAGATGGCAAGCGGACTGACCTGTTGAAGTTTGGCGATCATTGCCATGGCTTGTTTCAGTTCTTCTTCGTGTTTCATCACCTTCATCTCTAGCTCTTCCGTTCTTTTACCTACATTTCGAAAAATGATCAATACAACAAGCTGACCTTTAGGTTTCGTGACAAACGGGAGAGTGCTATGGAAGTGGACTGACTCCATAATATCTGTCGAGCCCTTCCTTGACTCTCTCCAAATACGCAATCGACATTATTTCTTACACATCTATTGGACAGTAAAATCAGGTGGCAAGGTACCGTCAGCTTCGGATTCAGGTTATCACGAGGATATATGATGTGCCAGAGATGAAGTGTAGATAAGATAGAAAGTCAATCTTGCAAAGGTGTTGCCTGACTTGTTGGAGCGTTCAATGAAGGGGGAGATACCCAAATGACATATACATTATATGCGGAGGAGGTGAAATAATGAAGAGCTAACCTTCGACAAGGAGCGTGGTTTGGGCCCTCGCACTTCATCTGTGATCAACCAAAAGAGATATCGATCCGTCAGTCGGGAAGTGCAAAGGTGCTGTGACACCAGGGTTGGGTTATAAGTAATGAGAAATTATGGAGATGAAGATGAGAATGTTAGCAAGTGCATTTAATCTTTCATGTGCATTTGGGGACCTGCGGCATGAAAATAATTCTGCTTCGCAGTTCAAACAAAACATGGTATATTGATTGGTAAAATCAAATCTTCTCGTTGACAAGTTCAACTGCTTTGCTTGTCACCTCCCAGATCATAATGAAGAGAATTGAGACATATATCCGGGAATCTCGCCAACTTCTGGAATGAGAATCGATTTTGTCACCTCAAAGCATGTGCACGCTCTTGGGTCTCCTTCCAATTTGCTTGCGTTTGGTGAGTTTGCAAATCTTGAACTTTAGGCCACGGATGTGGTAGAGATGTCAAAACTGCACAATCTTCAATAAAACAGCAGGCTGAACCAAACACAGCGGCAAGGATGAATCAAACAAAAGACATCACTTTGATTCACACCTTCTGAGATCGACAAAGGTTGCAAGCCGCGGCGCTGCGAGCGACTGGTCCCTTGATGCGTTTATGACTGCGGTCCACCACTGGAAAAGGATGGGCAGCAGTAGACGTAGAAGGGAGTGGGCTCAAGGTAGGTGATAACTGAAGTGATGGTGATGATTGGACGTAAAGCACTGCTGAACGAGACTGTGACTCGGTAGGGGAACGGGTGGATTGAGCGGCATCGGGGTGACGGTGGTGAGAATTCTGAAAGGGCGGGTGATAAGTCGGATTGGAGATTTGCTGTTCATGGGTCGAAGAGTCAGGCACGAGGGGAGAAGCACGATGAGGCGGAGACATGGCTTTATTGAAAGATAAGTTGAGGGGGGTGTCGATCCCGGATCTTCAGCCGGGGGTGAAATCTACTTTTTGAGGGGAATGAACAAGTTCTGAAAAGTTCTGAAGTCTAATCCAAAGCAGATGCGGTTTTATCTGGTTTTATAGGTGCATGTACTGGGCAAACTGT
Organism: Melampsora larici-populina 98AG31; assembly: GCF_000204055.1. Lineage (NCBI taxonomy): Eukaryota > Fungi > Basidiomycota > Pucciniomycetes > Pucciniales > Melampsoraceae > Melampsora > Melampsora laricis-populina. The sequence goes on from NW_006768785.1 coordinate 327,365, forward strand.
CAATACACTCTGCAAAGTATCGGCATGTGTAAAAAAAATCCACAGCTCCGATCAGATCGACCGAAACTGAAAACGAAAGAATGAAAACAAACGAAAGCACAAGCAAGGGTGCATCGGGATGACTGACCGGTGAGTGAAAGTGTTACTTGAAGTTGTAGACGAATTCAGTTACAGACCGATCCGCATGATTTGACTTTTGAGCAGCTTTACATAAGCGGACGATCTCGTCGAAGAGTGCAGAAGGAGCCAGAAGCTTGATCGATGATTTGAGTGTTTCAGTGGTCGACACAAGTTCCGACAAAAAGAAAATCAGATAAGGAACGATGTTGTTTTCAAGCCTAACATTACATGAAAGAAACAAACTTGTTATCAGTCTCTAATATTAAACAATCAAGAGTGCTTAACGCTCTTCACATGAGGGAGAATATGTACAGTCGATTCAGAACAGCTTGTCACAACTTCCCCGTTAATTTGCTCGAGTTTTGCGGGCAAAATTGGTCAAGCTTTGGCAAATTCACTGTTTGTTACGCCTGCGGGAATGTACTGGAGGAAAAGACGTCGTTGGGAATTATGCTGAAGTGAATGAAAATGATATTGAAGCTCAGAAGGCTATGCTTAACACAGGCTCCACCAACCGCAGAGACGTCCGAGGGACTTACGTTAGCTCCTGTTCTCAGAAGGTACATAAGTAATGACAGGAATGACAGCAATCGGTCTGGCTCGGCTCACCCTGGGTATATTAACGTTGGTCGTTCGGCCGGAGCCGTTCAGGATGACATCGGAGCCAAGGCCCAAAGGTTGCTATCTCTTACGTATGCAGATTCTGAAGATACGTTGCGCCAGAAGCAGGTTGGGAGAGAAATAAAGCTCTGTAGGCGTGAGATCAAGTTGATTGCTCATCTTGGACGCAAACAGCGACAAGTTGAAAATGATGAAGAGATCTAGGAATAGCTCACATTGCTTACTGTTTTGACAAAGATGAAGACGACGAACCTTCTGGATGTCGGTGACCAACAGGTCCAAACAATCCCTGGAAGTACTGAGCGCTGATCGACGGAGTTGCTGTTCAAATTGTATCCACGAGATCAATACCCTGATGATGAGATCCAAACACAAAAGGGCTGGTCCAAAAACGATAGAAATTCAACTGAAGGGATCGCTTTCTTTCTATATGAGCTCGGGATGAAGAAACTCCTGATACAGCACAAAATCTCAGACGAGGAAGAAAAAATATAATGAGCCGATGAACTTCAGTAAGCTCAAAGTTACTATGGACCCGGGCCGGACTGCAAAGTCGATATATGAGAAAAGGTCACGACTGAAATGAGCGTCGAGAAATCAGGATTTCGAAAGCGGACCAGAGGCGGACTGGAGCTCACAAGTTCGGTTTATACTTGTGTGTGGTCGTGTGTGGGGAGAATGTTCTGTGGTTTGATTCGATTTACAGCGTTAACAACATTGGCCGATCGCAGCAAATGGTCGAGTTCGTCCTCACGTTAATCGTGCTCTCTCGAGATCCTGCTCGTCCAACGGATAATCACTTCAGTCTCTTGAATCTTCCGCTTTCTTTCTCCCGGCTCCCTCAGATCTTTAGTGTATGTCCCGCAAACCTTGATGAATCCTAGTTTCCTGCGAATCCTCACCGATGCAAGTTGGGAAAACTTAAAAGGACTCGGTTTCGCATAACCCGATCTAAGCGATTCAAACGCCTCTTTATTCGTTATTAATAGTTATTCTTAGGTCCCAAAGGGGTCCGGAACGTGAACCGGGTCTGGCTGTAATTGTGAATAAAGGTGCAGTGGCTGGAGCAGCAAGGGCACAGGGAAGTTGAGTTTAAGGAAAGGAAGAGATCGGCGAGAGAAGCAACCACCAGCAACATGGCTCTAGTCTCAATTGATTTCAAGCCATATGAGTTTCTTTTATGGTTTCTGATTGAGTCAATATGAGTCAGCCTCCACTTTTGAACGTGCTTGAGCCAAATTGCAAGGTGTAACATTACTTATGATTCACACTTCACATCATGAAGCTCTCGCTGTTTTTAATGTGATGAACAAGATACAAAAAAAAGAGATAATTGTCTTTATTTCTGGTTATCATTAATTGTAATCCAACATATCGGAGAACATAACGGAAAGTCTGATGAGAGGAAACAGAAGGAGTTATAAAAGTTGATGTTGTAGATCAAGTGTAGTATGAGATAATAAAACTAGAAAAGATTGTATTTTCCTTTGATCAGAGTACCACAGCAATCGCACTCAAAAAAATGCTCGATAAGTATGTGTGTACAACATACGATTGAGTCGGCCTCCACTTTTGACATGCTTGGGCCAAATTGCAAAGTTTAACATCATCTATGATTCACACTTCACATCATGAATCTCTCGCTGTTTTTATGTACATTGTGATGAGCAAGATAAAGTATGCGAAGACGCATAACTTTCACGCAATTGACGAGGTTGTGCCACTCGCGATACATACAGCCTGGCACAGGCCGAGATTTACTGGCACAGAAGTGCTGAGCTCGAACAGGCTTCACATATAGGATGTGCGCTCTAGAAGCATCTCTGTCGATGACTGCAAGATGATCTTGTGCTTCAAGTGACAATTTGTCAAAGGTCAAACTCAAAGCCAAACTGTCCACGATGGTTCATCAATCAATCTGAGATAAACACCGGAAGTGCATGGAGCAGTACGGAGCTTCACTTTCGCATTCTTGATCCCTTTTACTTAAATGTTTGACAATGTACTTATATCATGATTCACCTCCAGATGTGATTCAGGCGTGAGTGCATGGAAAGCAAGTTCAATTGCAATCCATGCAACCATGTTGTGTGACATCTGAAGGCTTGTTCTTCCAAGAGCAGGAGCTTAAAACAAATTGCACAAAACTCTTGACTTCTCATTTTAAGAAACTTGTCTAAAGGCAATTTACAAGATTTTGCATAAATGAGAAAACAGGTTCATATACAGTCAAACCGGAAAAGCTTGCCACCAATTCCCCGCCAATTTGCTCGAGTTTTGCGGGCAAAATCGGTCAAGCTTTTCCGGTTTGACTGTATCTTCTTTTACTTTCTGGTCACTCACATTCATTTCTCTTGTGTCACCCGCTCGCATGAAAACATTTGAAGGATCTATTTCTCCGTCTTTGACAACTGCTACAAGGTTCAATCCTTGGACTGAACACGGGCGGGTGTAAGATAGCAAGCCGAGAATCAAAAAAGCAGGTGAAATGGGTCAGGTGGGGGCAAATCCTCAATCACACATTCGCAATTTGAGCAGCATGCAATGCACTCAGAGCTACTCAGAGGCAAAATTACATATACCAGCAGATACCTCAACGCGCCTTTTCTAAGTGAGGGATGGTCAACGTGAGCATTTATGGTCAGATTAATGTAACAATCAAACCCTGTAGGACCAGAACAAGGTTTTTTTATCATCAAGAGATCCATACTCCGTGAAAAATTAGATAAATTGATGTCAAGCTTAATATTGAGACTTCACCGACAGGTAGCACACCTTGAACGCCATTTGACAATCACAATGAATAGCGATTCAAGCACTCGACCTAAAGTGCACCAATGAGTATTTACCGCATACCTATTGCCCTCTCAAGGAAAACGGTGAACAGAAAAACTTATGTAATTATTGGTACAAAGTTGTGTATGCATTTGCGCTCAAACAAAAGCCATTGCAATGGATAAAAAACGGGAGACTGAGTCAGAGTTGTAACATATTTTAAGAGTTCTATATTGAATAATTCATCGTCATCATCAATCGCTATCGATTTTGCATTTCGATACACAACTTAAAAACCTTTCACAGATTTCTTCGCTTTTCCAGCACTACTTGATTTTGAATTACCTTTAGCTTTGATTCCACCTTTCTTCTTGTCTCGAATTTGTTCTTTTCTCTTCTCAATGTTATCTCTACGTTTCTTCTGTTTTTGTTCTTGAAGTTTTTCTACCGCTTTCGTACGCTCATTCCATGCTTCTCGTTTCTTTCGTTTCTCCTTGGTTTGTCTCTTCAATGCCTTATCAAGCTTCTTCGGGTCATCCATCACCTTTGTACCTGACGCTTGTAAACCAGCCTTTTCCCACTTCTTGCTTTCTTCGGCCCGTTCACGTGCTTCAGGAGTAAGTTTGTCAAGATAGGCTTGGCGTCTGTCAAGGGCCAACTTGGCTTCCATAGGTTTTTTCGAAGTCCATGAAGGGTTTCTCGGCCCTTTTCTCCCATTCGAGTTTGCTTCAGATCCGAATTGTAAAGCCGAAAACGTCAAGTCAGGTGCACCAGAAGCATCTTTGACCTCAGCGGAGGCACTGGTTGTTTCCTGCTGTGCAGTCGAAGTCGATTTTTGGGTAGGTTCTTCCTGAGGAGCCGCATTGTTTACTGGAACCGTCGTCTTGAGCTTTTTAGGAGTCGCTCCGCTTTTGGTTCGTCCGTCTTGAGCAGATTCATCCGCTTGAGTTGCATCTCGGTTTGAATCAATCCCCTTTTGAAGATTTCCTGACCCATTCGATTTATTCTCCTTCTTAGGTAATAGACCTTTGCGTTTTTTGGCCAGTAGAGTCTGCTCAGCTTTTAACTCCTTTTCACGGCGCCGACCCTCTTTACGCTCCCGACGCCTGCGATCTCTCATTTCCCCTCGTTTCTGACGGCCTAGCTCGAGAAGGGCATCTTTCGTGGGTGCAGGGGGACTGTGACCACCACTACTACCACTCGCTGAAACGGTGTCTGCTTTCGAAGTTGTAGCGATAGCACTTGCCGAATTTTGAAGCTCGGCAATCCGGCGCTGGAGCTTGTCTTGTAACTCGGCTCGGGAGAGTTGAGGAGCAGCTGGAGTTTTTTTGATAGGTGGTGATTTGGAATCGTCGTCTTCGGCTGACGATGATTCTGCCAGACCTTGAAATTGAGGCATGGTGAGAGAAGCGTCTGGATCAAACTGAATGAGTTGCGAGAGCGTCAGCAATCAGATCAAAGGAAGTTCAGGTATCTGAGCCTTAGAAATATACTCACGCGAGCTCGTTTTTGTAAGCGTTTCTCTTCGGGAGTGATTTTCTGATTTTTGTGCTTCTTACTCTTCTTACTGAATCCTTCATCCAGCAATGATTGGTCTGGCGGTAAAACGTGAAATTTTGATGGGATCATACATAATAATCTTTGAAATTCTCGGTCATGCCCTAATAGAGAGTCCTGCAGGATTGAGGTAGGATTGAGTAATGGATGAATGTGTGAATAAAAATGCGCGACTGACTTTGATAGACTTTATCTGGTTGTCTTCGTCCATCGTAATTTGTTTGGCAGAGTTTCGAATGAGAACGATCGATCAAGTGAAAAATAGCTATCGATGCGGCAAGGATGATTATGAGAGCAAGATCAGTGGGACGGTAGGTGATAATCTCGAGCTGTTGAATTTGATGACAGAATCTGAGATGGTTTCTTTAATCGTTCAACTCAACTCAAAGGAAAAACTTCACAATTCATCAAAACCTGTCTGTAGAGAGTATTGGTGGATGTATCAGATATCTCAGACTGTACCCTGATCACGTGATCAAAGACGAGAGCGGGTCACCGGCCTCGGCTCGGGCCGGTGGACCAAGCAATGCTCGAGTCGGAGGGAGCATTGAACGGTTACAGGGCTTCATTTAGGCCCCGCTTGGCAGCAGATTTCACCATGTTTTTTTTGACTTGTACTTACAGCCATTCCGATATTGCTTGTCGCTCTGTTTTGAAAAAGAAAAAGTTGAAACCTAAGTTTTTACTTGATAAAACTTCAAACTCAGCTGTAATTCAAGGCAATTTCAGGTTTTAACCGGTTAAAACTTAGGTTTTAAGCTCACAAACTTTTTCTTTTCAAAAGGGTGCAACAACCAATATCGGAATGGCTGTACCACAGGTGGTGAAAAAAAGTGCTTGCACAAAAATCACAATGACAAAAGCTAATGGGAAAAAACAAAAGAGGAAAGAAAATAAATCTTGACATTGAATGGCAACAAAATCCTTTGCTCCAACTACATAAAAGGCCAAATCTTCCCAGGTAAATTAGAGTGTGTTTGGTGCCTGTCAACCTCGCAGGTTGACCCAGCCAAAATGTCAGGTCTACACTTTGAGATGTACACTTGAGGATTTGCTGTTCGGTACAGCAACTCAGGTTAAACTTTGAGGTGTAGACCTCGAGGTCAACCAGCCAAATTTGTCAACCTCGAGATTTTGATGTTTTGGTCAAATCTTGAGGTTGACCTGGCGAGTCCCATAGACCTGCGAGGGTCCAATTGCGGTAGAGATGAAACACTGTCTTTGTAGACAAAAAAAAAGAGAAAAAAGCCTTCTGAGGTCACTGAGAGGAACAATGATATCAAAAGTTTCACCTTGCTATGCCACCAAAAAAGAAAACAAGCTCACTATTACACAAGTGAACCAATCAAGATTGAGAGTGATGGTTTCCTGGATGCTTTGGGGCAAGAATAATCACAATGTTCCTTTGGCATCCAGCAATGGCTAGTGCATATACGGTCATTGAAGACAAAAGCCTTGCCAGGACTGTTTTACTCTTGAGGCTACACTCCAAACCCATAACTTGTGGTTGGAGTTCGCTTTTGGTTGTGCGTACCAAACGCACCATGCTCAGGTACACACCTCAAGGTAGACAACGTCAACCTGCGGATCCGCGGGTGTACACCTCGTAGGTCTATACCTGCAAGGTTGAAGGACACCAAACACACTCTTGGTCCTTACATACCTGACTTGTCTAGATAGTGTTTCACACAACAAAATCCCTATGCACTTTGAAAAATACTCAAAAAACCACGCTTTGAAAAACGTGTTCAGTACCTCAAGCACTGTCCTAAATCCATGGTTATATTGCCTACACAATCACAACTTAATGTGGTTTTTGCCCCTTTTCAAGAATCTTCTTCTTTACTTGGAGCATCCACAGCCGTGCCGTAAATTGGTAATGTATGTAGGGCTGTACAGATCATTTAGGGAACCATTTGAGGCATGGAATTTGAAGTATCTACAGCCATTGTTCCCTACATTCTGGCTTGTAGCATAATTTGGGAGCTGTGTTATGGCTTAGATGATTATCAAGGTTTGTGATTTACACAGAGTCCAGTTGTACAAGTTGCATTGTATGGGAGAAGTGAAGGATTTAGGGTGCAAGTGTAAAAAGAGCATATTTGGCCAACTTTGGCTCACACATGCGAAATTGCCTAAGCTAAGTATGTGTTTGGGGGTAACATCAACAGCTGTGGATATAAATACCCAAAATATATGTATGTCATGGTGTACAGATCACGGCTGTGTATGCTCTTACATTCTTTTGTGGTTTTGAGTCTTGACAGTACTTACATGACCGGGAACTAGCAAGTTTATATAAGTCAGTATGTGGTACCTGTGGTACCTGTACCAACAGGGCCAGAGCAAAGGGACTTATATAAGTTTGGGGAACTTGACAGTATTTGGCCAAGTGATGCATTTCAACAATCATCTTCACTCACCTCTTGACGCACACCCCTCACATTTACATCAATTTCAATCCACTTGATCAATGGCTGTCACATCTGATGACAAAGGAGAAGGCACACACAAAGATCCACTGATTCAGTGGTCTGAATCCCAACTGCAGTGGTTGTTAGAAGAATCTATTAGACAAATCAAGCTGATTCATGAAACCAATACTAGTTTTCAAGACAGTTTTGGACTGATGTAGTTGCAAAAATGGCTCAATAATTACAAAGTTGCTAACTCAAGAAAAAAGCTTGAAAATCAATTTCAAAAGGTAAGTTGTATATACAATTTTGTGAACTGTTCTCCAAACAACTCATTTAACATGCTTCTTGTTCCGCTAGCTCAAGTGTCAGCCCTGAGCCCTGATTACACGACCACGGGCTAACAGTTACATATGTAATATTATATTATTGTATAAATCCATAAGTACATCTCACGGCTCAGTGTCAAGAGCCACATAAACACATGTACGTAATGTATTAAATACGTAGCAAACCTAACCCAAGCGCCAACCACAAGTGAGACAAGAATCACACGCCAACCACAAGTTGACGCTTGACCTGTGAATATATAAACCCCCCTTCTTCCCTTGATTCATCCCCCATCTTTTCACACACCACAACATCAGAATCACATTATACTTGAAATCCTATTGAGAGGATCTTTGAGTACGTGATTAGTTGTGTAGTCTAAAAGACCATCTTTGAGCATTACGGGTTCCATTGCTGAACACCCTTGGTATTGATTTCTACGAGCACTGGGCCATAAACGTCTCTAGAAATAAACCATAAAGCAGTAAAGCTTCCTCCCTCACCAGGAGTCTAAAGTAGCCTCAGGATCTTTGGTTTACCAAAGTGTAAAGCCTGCCCCTCGCAGTCTCACGAGGTTTTAGCGTATTTACGCGTAATAGCCCTTTCCTTCCCCTTTATTCCCTTAAACCCTCTTCTCAGAGGTCAACTAACTGTAGTCTTCACTTGGGTGTACCAATTGAAGACCAGTTTTCCCTTTACCTACGCATTTCTCAGTGAAGAGTACGCCTAACAGACGCGTACCCCTCACAACTTGGGGGCCTCATCGGTGTTTTTGTTCCTCAATCATCCTAGAAGATAAGCAGTTTTCTCCATTCTCATCATTCAAATTTTTTTTTTCTCAATCATACAAAAATCAAATAAACAAAAAATTAGAATTCCTTTTCATACCGTTTTGATTAATATCGGTAGTGCGCATCACCTTTGAATTAGAGGATTTTTGATTTTATGCATTCAAGATCACAATTGACTCCTCTGTTTTTTTTGTTGAGATCACATTCTCTTTCAACAAAAAGAGGGGCCTCTTCAGTTTACATTCTTTTCTTGACACCCCAATTTTTTTTTAGTTTAAAATAAAATTTTAAAATATCACTATTAGAAAATTTAATTGAAATAGTAATATCTGATCTTTTCAAGTTGGCTAAGGAAGCAAGTAAGTTGAAGTTAATACTCCCACGTAGTAGCCAACTGCATACATATAATTTTATATCACAATAAAAGAAGAGGTGTGTAATCTGAATCTATCACACTAAACATAGTGAAAGAATACGTGCAATTAATTACACGCAACAGTAAAGTACTTGTTGTGTGAATTATACATACAGAGGTTTTATTTTTGGAGATTCAGCTCTGATACTTAGGCATAAGAGCTTTATAGAATTGTCATACCAATTGACAGGTTCATTTGACCTGTCACATCTTTGTTAGTCTTATTTCGAACAGGTCCGGGTAGTTTACCTGCGTCGAGGTAAACCCTTTCTCCACTCAAGCATAACACAACCACCCCATCGGTTGATCAACCGATACGAAATCACCCTAGTACACCACTCACCAAACCACCGACCATTTTATCTTTTCATTCAAAACTTGGGAAAAGAAATTCAGAGACCAATTTGAGTAAGTCAACATTAAATTACTGTAGTTTTTCTTTTCTCATTATCCTTTTTTGAGAATCAAAAGACTAATAGCAAGTCCTGTTTGATACCAGTCTTTTGCTTGAAACTTACTTCGAAGGACTGCTTTAGCTATCAAGAACAATTTTTTTTATCAAGCTTATTGACAGAGGTTCTGTACAAGTCTTTGAGTAAGTTGCCCGTCAACTTACTGTACCTTTTTCCTTTCACATTGTTGGAAAAGCAATCCAAACTTATCATTAGACTGATCTCCAGCGTAATTTTCTGAAGTTTAGGGACCATTCGAAAGCACCCTATTTTTTGATTAGAGAGTATAAAAAGCCATCGAGTTGGTCGGATTGATCTCTTCAAGCAACTGGATTCATTCACTCGAATCCAGTTATCTGAAGTTAGAAATCATACTTGTTCAGTATCATTTTTTTTTGTATTCTTGTCTCATTCCAAAATTGATTAGATCATTGATCTAATAAGATCATATTTCTTTTTGTTTTTTTTTATTTTTTTTTCAGAGATATCCGTGATTAGGGATACAATCAAATTTAAAACCAATCAACAAGTCAGTCACTTGTTCGATCAATTTTTAAATCATATCAGTTTTTTTTAAAAAAAAGATTCTAATCAATTTTTTTTTTCTTGTTCTAAGTGGCTTCTATAGAAAACCACCATCAAGACTCGTTACAGGAGTTAGTTGATCGCATCCACGACATCGATTCCGAAGCAGCAAAGTACTCGCCAATTAGTACTGTTCACTCGCCTACTAGTACCCCAGCTATCGAAGCGAACTCGTATTCGATTGACGGTAGGTCTATAGTATCCGAACCTACGCCATTACCTCGTAGATACAAACCAGAGGACAGCTTCGCACCACCGGCCAGTTACATCGACGCATACTTACAAATACCAGCTCACATCGAAATACGAGACCCTAGTAGTGAGTCAAAGCGTTAATTTTTATTTTAGTTTTATTATAAGTTTTTTTTTTTTTAATCCATTATTATCATGTCGTCACAACCGATAACTCGTAGTGAATCACAACGACGAGCCCAAACAACCGGACCATCACACGAATCTGCCTATGCTGGTGGATCAAGAGCCACCGATCGCTCAAGCGAACCAACCGGGACCAGAGGTAGAGGCCAAACGACGACCAGAGGTAAGCCATACAGGCCTCTAACCTCCACTCCCCTTCGCTCACTTGCTGATATGACTGTTGTAGGTCGAGTACCAGCACCCTCACGTGCTAGTACAGCCCCAAGCGATCCACCCGGACATTGTGTTCCAGTGGAACGCCTTGCGAGCTCAGTACAAGCGCTGGGAGGGAGCCAGGGCTCTCGGGATCGATCACCCGGACGGCAGATCGATCTGCTCCAGCTCGGTCTTTGAGAGCAGAAAGGTTTGGAATGTACTGACCAACAAGTACCACTATCACGAGGCCTTGATCACTCAAGAAATAGGCAAGTGGCTCCGAGCGGGTACTCTCAGTTGGCGTCCACACTGGCTCGACCCAAACAACTTTTGCGAGTTCACTCAACAAGAGAAAGAAGCTCGAGCGAGTCAATTCAACAAGCGCCCTCGATCGCACCACTTCCAACGCAACGTGCGTCGCCGATCTCACATATCGGACTCGGACGCGGTAGTGCGAGCTCAAATCGCTATGGGCAAGTTTCTAGCGAAGAGAGACGGACCGAGCAACCACCATCCTCATCATTAAACTCTGATGATGCTCGTCTAGTAAGTCTATTTGTCTCATCTCTTGAGAATAATTTGTTGCAACCATGGACTAATGTGATGAATAATTACTTAGACCAGGTAGCAAATAGGATGCAACAAGATGATGAAAGTATCAAGTATTATCAAGATTGTTTTTCTTCTATCAATACTAGTTGTAGAGAGTTGTATAAGCGAGTAGGACCTGAAATCAAAGATCTCAGAAAAGTTTTAGTTGATCTTTTAGCACATTTAGAAATGCAACACACGTCTTCTGTCCAAGAAAGTGAGATCAAACACAGTGAGATTTTAGATCTATTGAGACTTCAAAATGTGAGCCTAGACAACCAGTCTATAAGAGAACTTAGTGAAGTATTGAGTAATAAGATTGAGAGTAAAATTGATATGAGGCTTGATCAAATATTTGAGACAAAGAAAGGAATCAAGATTCCTGATAATAATGATATTGATCATATTATTGAAAGGAAACTCAAAGAAAAGCTAGATGCTCAGTTTGATAAGTTTTTTGACCGGATTAGTGAGAAGATGGAATCCGGCATCAGTAACACTGATCTGGTAGAACAAAATCTCCAATCAGAGAAAATCTTACACTCCAGATTAGACATTCTGGAACAATATCTGAAGGAGATGAATGAAGACGGGAAGGTTCAGCGGGAAAAAATTCTCACTGAAGTTTTAATCATTAAAAACAGTGTCAAGTCAATTTCTAAAGGAGAGAGGTTGATTGTCAACAGTCCCGTAAAAGTAGATTCAGGAAGAACTAGCCTCCTGAAAAGAGACGTAGAAGGCAATAGTGAACCAGCCGGGATCTCTCAAGAATATAATGTGCAACAAATGCTTAGTGGGATCAAAGAACAGATTTACGCACTTGAGCAGAGTAATCACAAACAAAATTTGCCGGCTAAACAAGACAGTGAATCAGCGGAGTATCAAGCCAGCTTGAAGAAAGACCTGCGGAAGGAATATCCGCAGCCTAAAGATTGGCCAACATTTGACGGGGAAGGGGAGTACAACCACCAGGAATTCATTGACTGGGTAGATAGAATGTCAAGTAAGCTGCGCATGCCCGATGAGCTTATTATTGCAAAATTAGGGATTGTATTCCAAGGAGTAGCCAGACAATGGTTCATAGACTTCTCAAAAGAGGATGATCTACAAACATGGGCGGAATGGAAGATTGCCATTCAAGAAAGGTTTGGAAACCAAGCTTGGAAGAACCGTATGCAAAAATTGTATTTATCTGATACATTTGTACTTAGACCAAATACTGATTGTGTTAAATGGGCAAGTAAGCAGAAACAGAGAGTTCAAGCTTTCCAACCAAATATTACACAAGAAGAGCTTGTTGAGAAAATCACGTGGCAACTACCGGGCACGATACGTATATGGGTCAGCAGTAAAATGCGTGAGCCGGCAAGATGGACAGACTTCTTGCTGGTTTTTGAAGACATATGTAGGAACATGTTAGATAGAAGAAGTAATCAGCAAGCCAACACGCGTAGGACTTTTGTTCCAAGACAAGTTGAACCAGCTGTTGCTTTGGGTAGTAAGGATAGACCTGTAACAAGTAACACGGAAAGAAAAAATCATAAAGCGTGTCATGGTTGTGGAAGTACAGATCCAACCCATGTATGGAAAACCTGTAAAGGTAAAAGTAAGGCGGTGAACCAGGTAGAGATTGAAGATACTAATGACCAAGACGTAGAGCCGGTCAGTATGGATTTTGTAGAATATGCAGAATCCGAAGAGGAGGATCTGTTTGGAGGAAAAGAAGAAACTCCGGTTGACGTCATTGAGAGCAAATTTTGCACGGATGTAGACATTGAGCAGCTTCAGGCAGATGCTGATGTGCCAACACTAGG